>NW_026594240.1:1482274-1580481 GCF_907164565.1 Psammomys obesus | reverse complement strand
AGAAAGAAAGAAAGAAAGAAAGAAAGAAAGAAAGAAAGAAAGAAAGAGGGTTGGGAGGAACTGAGGTATTTCTCTTGCTGCAACTGTTTAACTCATGTCTGTCTGTCCCCCATTCTCTTCAGAACCTCCGAAGCCAGTGCAAATACCCTTAATGCCCCTCCTGCTTACACCGCACTTTGTGTCCCAACCTCCTGCTCTGTCACAACTATTTGACTATTTTCCAACAATTTGTAAATTTTTCTTTTTAAGCTTAAGAACAATTTTACTAGATTTTAAGAGAATAAGTTGGGGTGGGGATGGGGACAAGGCAGGCAAGTGGCAATTCTCAGAAGCTACAGGAGGAAGGCAAGAGTAAGAGAGAGAACCACACCATTTGAGTTAGAACATAAGTCAGACACATGGTAGACAAGCAATCACATGGCAAAAAGGAGTGAGAGAAAACTGCAGGGAAAGAGTAAGAAAGCCCAAAGTGTTAGGGAAAGCACATATAAAACAAAAAAGGTTAAGCTTTCCTGAGTAATTCAGCAACTGCCGTATTTTTTTAAAAAGGTCTCACATGTAGCCCATGTTGCATTAGATGCTGAATGCTGACATTACTACTGTGTGCCACCAAACTCAGCTTGACACGTTAAAAAAAAAAGTTCATGATGTACTATACCAGATCTTTTTCCACATACTTTACATACATGAACTCTTCAGAAAACTACAAGGTCATAAAGAGATACATCTTCATTTTGTTGTGGTTCTGTGTTTTCTTTGTGCCTACTTGATTTTGTTTTGATCTTGAGATAGGGTTCCAGGCCAGTACCCTAGACTGGCCTGGAACTCACTGTGAGCAAGCCTGGTCCTCCTGCTGCCACCTCCCCAAGTGCTGAGATTATAAGGGTATACCATGACAACCGAATGAGAGACACCACTTTTACAGATGAGGAAACTGAGCTAATGGTATGGAGAAGTCAAGTGACCTACCCAGGTCACACAGCTAGTGAGTGGCTCAGCTTGAATTCAAATCAGGCAGCCTGGCCTCACAGTATCTTAGTAATCTCTCTATACCTAAAAATCAAGTGAGGCACCAACATAGAGTAAGTGTTTGCTAAATATTTAAAAGTTAAAATTAATCCCTACCACCTATACTTTGGGAAAATGTATGTTGTTGAGTCTATACCTTCCAAAAGATCATCTTCTAACTCACTCACCCTTTCAAACTGCTGAACAGGTCCTCCGTGACCTTGTGCACCTGGAGCACATCCTCCCGGATGAGGGTGATGTACAGGGTGCCCTCCAGACACAGCTTCCACAGCTTCTGGCACTGGCTGTTGGAGTTGAGGCACCCGTGGCAAAGAAGAAACCCAACTGCAGGTGGGCAAGAAGCAAAGAAGGCTTTTAGTGTGCTTCTGGGAGTACTGCATGCCCTAACCCATCTGCTCCGACAACTTACTTATGATCCATCGCTCCATGACTTCCACAGACAGATATTCGCAGGCCATCTATGAGAAGACAGGCAGAGAGGGTCAAGCGGCTGCCTAGGACTTCTAAGGAAAGGATAGAGCCAGCAAGATGGCTCAACCAGTAAAGGAGCCTGCTGCCAATCTGAGTGAAGAAACAGAACTGAATCCTGAAGGTTGTTCTCTTACTCCTGTACTTGTGCTCCACCCACTTATGATACAAAATAAATCAATAAAAGTATAATTAATTTTTTTAAATAGAAATTAGGGGAGAACTCATGCCTAGCATGCACAAAGGCCAGAGTGAAATCCCCGGCACTAAAAACAAACAAAAATAACTTCTTTTACCAAATTGGATTAAAGCGCTTCAATGAGACAACATCTAGGAAAGCTGCCACCAAAGAAACAAGGCACTGAAAAGGGACTGAGGGGCAAAGGACATAGATGAGGAAAAGAACAAGGTTAGGCTGGAAGTAAGAACAAATAAAATGTATAGCATAACATCTCAACACTGAGATACTTTCAAAAAGCTTCAACTTAAAATCTCATAATTTCATCTTTCATTATGTTCTTTAATCATACTTGAAATGTAAACACTCATTTGGAACTTATCAACGACCTCTCACCATTAGTTGTAAATGTGTGTGTGTGTGTGTGTGAGTGTGTACGCACTCATGCATATTCTTGTAGAGACTAGAGTATGTCATCACCTGTATTCCTCACTCTCCACCTTATATTTCTGAGACAGAGTCTCTCACTGACCCCAGAGCTCATGGCTGATCACCTTGGCTCTGAAGAGCTGCCTGCCTCCATGTCCCAGTGCGGACAGTACAGACGCACAGCACTGTGTCCAGCCTTTATTCAGTTGCCAGCAATCTAAAATCAGGTTCTCACAGCGGCAGAGCAATCATACCCTACCCTCTACATCACCCCCACATAGTTTCATTATTTGTGATCATTTGAGACAAGTTCTTGCTATATGGCCCTTCCTGGCCTCAAACTGTGGCAGTCCTTGTGCCTCCATCTGCCAACTGCTTAAATTACAGAAATATGCCATCAGTTGCATTTCTATGGCATATTTTCCTTTCAGGACTCTAAATTCTTTGAGGGAAAGTATAAAGCCTGTCATGTCTGAATACCAACATTTATTAGTTAACAGACTCCTGATACAACTTCCTGCTTAAGCCTAACGACTCCATTTCTTTTTTGGTTGGGTTCTGAGTCAACGTCTTACTCTAGCCTCGCCTGGCCTGACACTTGCTATGTAAGCAGGGCTAGCTGTGTACACACGGCAACCCTCTTGCCTCACTCTCCCAAGAGCTAGAGGCACAAATACAATATGCCACCACACCCTCCTGACTCAGCTCCATCCATTTGTTAATTCAGGCACATACTAACCCTCATCCAATCAGAAACTCAACATCAGTCATGACTTTTTTAGCTTAAGAAGAGACCAACCTAGAGGTAGGCCCTAGAAGAATGCTAAAACAGCTTGGGGACTAATGTCTCCCAATAAAAGCACCTTCCAGAGAGAGGGTCTTGGCAAAGAGTAACTCTTGTAACAGAAGGAAGAGGGAACTCACTGTGTCTGAATTGGCGGGGTTAATCATAGCTGGGGGACTGCTGATGAGACTTAGAAGCTGGGCACTACGCCACTGCTCAGCACCCTGGCTCCTCCGAACAAAGAGGAAGTGCAGAGAGAGGAGGGCTCCACTCACAGCCTGTGGAAAGAGGCAAATAAACCCTTAATGTCAAGGATGAATGTGAATGCTTCTGCCTGGATGATTTTTCTCTCTCTCAGAGAGCTCACCTTTGTGTGAGGTCCAAATTCTTCTGTCAGCTTCTTCAGAGGATGGTCATACTCTAATACCATCTGGCCCAGTCGAGCAAAACTGGGGTCACTGGAGGAAAGCAGAAGAGGGAAGAGTTATGGACTATTCCCAGCATATGTTACCTAGAGGATAATGCAGATATGTGCACAGGCTGCCATTTCCTACTCCCTCCAAATACAGATATGCTAGCCTGTGAATTACATATACTGATGTCCAATATAGGTGTACCAAGTTATGGTTAGAAATAACCACACAGTTTTGAACAGGTCCATGAAAGTTTCTTTCTTGTAGGCTCCCCAGACAGGGCTGGATGCATAACAGCTATCCTATAAATTTGCACTCACTCATCTATATCAAATATGCCTGCACCTAAATCTCTGAAAATCCCAAAGGGGAGACAAAGATTCTAAGCTCATCTCTTAAAGTTTGTGCCAAGATAACCCATATAGACATGGGGGAATGCACACCACACATAGAAAACGATGCTGTGTCTCACTCTCATCTTTCCATGTTTCATTTTTTCACCCTTTAAATATTTATACTGCATTGATGAATGGAGGACAGAATTGCAAATAATCCAACATCCATTTCTATTTGGCTTCCAATTATCTTTAATGTGTATTATCTTACATTACTTACCTCTAATGGCTTAACCTTACTGGTATTAATTCTGAATACTAAAATGAATTGTCTGTGCCTTTAATAACCTGAAAAGCAAAGTGGAAGCCAGTCCAGGATTATAAATAGACCAGAGATAATACTGAGTGGATAATCCATTGGCAGAGATTTAATAGTTAACTGTATGTGAAAACGTATCTTATTTTGCCTGGGACACCATGTGGATTATAGGTTCTCGTAGGAGAAATCATGACAACAAGTTCTTTTGTCTCCATGCAGCAGCACTTTACCTCCTTCTAACTCACCCATGCCCATGCAGCATCTCGTGGGCACAGTTGTACATGCCAATGAGTATCCGGCGGTCCTCAATCCGTGACAGGAGTAAAATGACTGAGGTGTAAGTCACAATCAAGTCCAGGTAGCTCCGAGTGAAGTCAAAGTTGAGATTCTACAGTGAAAATACATAATAATCTCAAGATCAATGTGGCTAATTAGTCTGGTCATGCAGCTTCTCCATTACAGTAATAAACAGATTCAATGCCTATTAGAAGTAAAAGTTTTCAAAAGAAATTGAAACAAAGGTCAGGTGCTAAACATGAGCTCAAGATACAGGAGAGCCTGGTACCTTGACACTAGCCATAATCACAGCTGCTCTGGATACTGAGGCAGGAGAATTACAAGTTCAAGGCCAGCTCAGACTACAGAGTAAGTTTAAGGCCAACTTGGACAACTTAGTGAGATCCTGTCACAAAATAAGGAAATTTGGCCAGGCATGGTAGTGCACATAGGCAAAGGCAGTGGATCTCTGAATTTGAGGCCAGTCTGGACTACAGATGGAGTTCCAGGACAGCCAGGGCTACATAGCGAAACCCTAGAGAAACTTTATCTTAAAAAACCAAAAGAAGAAGAAGGAGCAGGAAGAGAAAAATGAAGGAGAGAGAGAGAGTTAAAAATAGAACTAGGAGGGGCTGGAGAGATGGCTCAGTGGTTAAGAGCACTGTCTGCTCTTCCTAAGGACTGAGTTCAATTCCCAGCACCCACATGGCAGCTCACAAGTGTCTGTAATTCCAGGCCTGACACCTTTACACCAATACACATAAAGTAAAGAAAATTTAAAAAAATAGAACTAGGAATCTAAGTCAGTAATAGAGCTCTTCCTAGAATACACAAGGCCTTAGCTTCAAAGAGCACAGTAGCAAGCCCAGTAGCAAAAAAAAAAAAAAAAAAAAAAAGAATACAAAGAAACTAGGAAATAAGGTACTACTGGAGGATTAAAAGATGTGAAATAAAAATGCTGGTGTATAATTTTGTGTTATTTAAAACACACTGATGTTCTGCTTACTATTTAAGAGCATTTAACCTTATGTTTTTAAAAAGAATTACAGTGTCAGACCATCAAAATGGCAGTGGGTAAAAAGCACTTGTTGCCAAGCCTAACTATCTAAGTCTGGAACCCACATGGTAGAAAGAGAGAACTGACTCCCACAAGGGTTCTTCTGACTTCCATACATGTGCTATGGTCCGTGAACACATAAACCTTCCCGCCCACAAACACACAATAAATAATTATTTTAATTAAAAATAAATGAGAACTACAGTCCTGAGAAAGAACAAATGAAACAGTCATTTATCCAATTCTGTCCCACCCTCCCCTGTCTCGGTTTACACCTCAGTTTTAATTCTCCTCTACAACAGAAAAACATTACAAAGACTCTTACGATATCAAAATGACACTGGCAGGCATCAATGGTGTTGAGAAGTTCATATACATGATCCTGGTGGTAGAAGTGAAGAAGAAAATGAGTGAGTGATGTGTGCTACCAAGACATAGAATGAAGGAATGACTTCCCTAGAGGCCCTGGGGATCCTCCTCAAGGAAGAGCATTGCTCAAAAGAGGATGACATTCCTTCTCACAAGCCCTCAGGGGCCCCTGTCAGAGGTCTGCTGGTGTCACACGCCCCAGGCACAAGGCACCTATGTTATTCACATAGTACTTGACAGTACTTGACTGTTCCTGGGCCCCATTTCCCCACAAAGTGATATGAAAGAACTTTTTGGCATTTTTTAAAAAAATAAAATTGACACGCTTTTCTAAAGGACAAAAAGAGAGGCATTTGAAAGTTCTTCATGCAAAGACATGTTAGTGTTTAGAACACGGAAATGCTAATTATCCTAATGTGACTATAATACATTGTATTTGTTGATCAAATAATCACACTATATCCCAGACATGTACATAATGTACCAATTATTTTTTAAAATTGGAAAATCAACATTAAATATATTCTTATTATATGTTTCAGCAACCCTAGTGAAATGAAAAACACACCTCTAGAAAGATTTTACTTGGTCTTTAGTTGCAATTTATACTAACTGGCTCAAATCCAGAAGCAACCCACCAAACAGGAAATAAATAAACCCTTTGTATTCATACAATGGAATAGTTCTCAGCAAAAATAAGTAGTGAATCATTGACACATAAAACGTTATAGGCAAATCTCAAAACACAAAAGAATACATGCTAATCAGATTCCATTTACCTGAACCTTTAGAAAAGAAACATCATTCTAGACACCAGTTTAGCAATTGCTTGGGACCAGGAGTGCAGGATAAGAATTGTCAAGGAAAAAAAAACAAAAAACAAAAACGCCCAGGTACCTTTGGGTAGTGGGAATTTCCTGTGCTTTGATTGCAGTGGTGATACACATAAAGCTAGGCTTATCAGAGCCTACTAAAATGTGTGGGAAAGGCAGGCACTGCAGCTCCTGCTATGCCCAGAGAAAATTCAGGAGAGAAAAATGGAACTGAGCCAGGCTCCCTTCTACCACTCCCTCAAGTGACTGTCTTCTTCCTAATGGCTACTCTCGAGTTAATACTCTCATCTGACCCTTCTTCGAACCTCATAATCTCCATGTTCCTACTTCTCACTTCACTATACAATGTAAGAAATACTCTAGATTAGCTCCCTACGGTTGGCACAGGATTTCCAAGGCAGGATCTACAGTGTTGTGTCATGAAAAAAAAAAAAAAAAAAAAACTAATAAAGGGCCAGAAAGATAGTTCAGCAGTTAACAGCACTGTTTGCTCTTCAAGAGGACCTGAGTTCAATAGCCAGCACTCACATGACAGCTCACAACTGTTTGTAACTCCCATTCCAGAAAAGCCAACACCCTCACACAGACACACATGCAGACAAAACACCAATGCCCATAAAAATAAAAATAATTTTTAAAAAACCTTAATAATAGTACTACAAACTTGGATTGCTCAATGGGATAAAATATGCATTATTTCTCAAATATATAAAGAGCACATGTCCAGACCAGGCATAGTGGCACACACCCTTAATCCTGTTACTCAGGAAGCAGAGGCAGGTAGATCTCTGTGAATCTGGAATTACAGAGTTCCAGGACAGTAAAGGCTATGCGAGCAGGGGGTTGGGCACAATGGCACATGTCTTTAATCCCAGCAGAGGCAGAGACAGGCGAATCTGAGTTTAAGGCCAGCCTGGTCCACAGAGTGGGTTCCAGGACAGTCAAGGCTACACAGACAAACTCTTGTCTTAAAAAAAAAAAAAAAAAAAAAAAAATATGTTCAACAAATAAAAATTAGAAAACATAGAAAAGCTTAATTTTAATTAGGGTGCTGGTGCTGTTGCTGTTGAGAGAGTCTCATGTAACAAAGGCTGACCTCAAACTCCTTAAATAGCCTCGACCTACCAAGTGCTGGGATTAGAGACATCTGCTACCACATTAGTCAACTAGTTTTGTATTTTTTTTGGGGGGGGGGCAGTTAAACTTTTGAGACTTAAGCCCTAGCTTAAATATACAATAATCTTCTTATCCCTGTCTCTTCAATGCTAGGATTAGAGGCATAAACCACCATGCCCAGCAATTATTTTTTTGAAATCTGTATTCACATGCATGCGTATGTATGTGTGTGCGTGTGAGTATTCTAACATATATACTAACTTGTGTATGAGTACACTAACATACATGTGCTACGGAAGTAATATGGAGATCAGAGGACAACTTTGTTCTTGGTCCTCAACTTCCACCTTGTTTGGAACTGCCTCTTGTTTTTTTTTGAGGTTTTGCTTGCTTGCTTGCTTGCTTGCTTGTTGTGGAGTTTTGTTTTGTTGTTGCTGTTGTTTTGAGATAGGGTCTCACCACTAGCTCCTACTCGGCTGGAACTCAATATGTAGACCAGGCTGGTCTCAAATTTACAGAGATTTTCCTGTGCTAGGATTAAAGGCAAAAACCACCATACCTGGCTGGGACGGCCTTTTGTTTGCTGATATGTACACCAAGTTTCCAAGCATTATCCTGTCCCTGTCTCCAGCTCATCACAGGAGTGTTGCAGGATTTTTGATTCCATTAAGACTGTGAACTGTAAAACCCTGTTTATTGTTTTGTTTGGTTGAGCCCTATCACACACTTTTAATCTTAGAACTTTCTGTTTATTGTAAACAGGTGATTATGGTGTGGTCCAGCATTCTCTGCCTCTCTGAGCTAGCAGATTTTCACCACAGCATCTGGATCCTGAGTCTATTGGTAAAATAGAACAGTTGAGATTTTAAATTTTTTTTGTAATTATATTTATTTATTTACTTATTTATTTATTTATTTTAATTCTTTATTAATTACACTTTATTCACTTTGTATCCCCCCTATGATTCCTCCCTCCTCCCGTCCCAATCCCTCCCTTCCTCCACCCTCTGAATGCATGCCGCTCCCCAAGTCCACTGATAGGGGAGGTCTTCTTTTCCTTCCTTCTGATCCTAGTCAATTAGGACTCATCAGGACCACAGAAGAAGACAATGCAGCCACTCCTGATGAGATTTTAATTTTTAAAACAACATTTCAGGTCTCTCAAAGATGGCGGCAACCAGTGTGCACCGTTTCTGAAGGGCAGAAGATCCAAAACTCCAAAACTGGTAAGTGGATGAGTGGCTGAAGACAGAGCATCAACTTTGAGGCTTCCTGGGCTAGAGGGGACAATCCTTAAGCTGGGACAGATTGGATCCAGACCCACCCCCGACCCCTGCCCCAGTGGATGCCTCCAGGGCCTGAAAGCGCTGAACTCTCAGCTGCACCTTTGCGCTGTGGCAGGGAGCGCATAACCCCAGCCTCCTTACTCTAATGGCCAAACAGGGGACCCACATCTGAGAGTAGAAAACTGTGGGTTCTCTGAGACTACCACTTATGCCTGCCAGTGTGTTTGTGGGCCCTCTGCACTTTGCACAGCCACCTGCGAGTGAGTGCGTGTGGGCCCTCCATACAATATGAGCCTGCGAGTGAGTTCGCTTGCTTCACACACCCTCGAATGAGTGCTTCTGCAAGAAAGTGCGAACAGAGCCCAGATCCGGGTCCCTCTACCCTAGCAGCCACACATTGGATCCCTCCGACCCACACCCCTACTGTAGGCAACAAGGGATCTCTGGGACAGCTTTCTCAACATTGAAACCCCTGTTCTGTGGGACTCCCAGCAGAGTTCAGGCAAACAATTCCTGGAGCCAAGATGGTGCAGCTCAGGCAGATCTGAGCGCTTGGAGCACAACATAGGCGACAGGCCTGTGAGTCACTGAGCCATTCAGACAGCTGTGCATGCCCTCGAAAACAATGCCTGCACCACAACCTACACTTGTGCTTGCTTCTCCTTTCACTCCACCCTTCCAGACAGGCACACCTCCATGCACACTGTTGAGCTTCTGCACTTGCGCCTGCGACCTTCCTCCCTTAGCTGCATCTGAAACACCAAAACCCACTCTCAAACCAGTGGACCTCTCTCATCTTTCTGAAGCCTACTCCAGACTCCAGAGACAGACGGACCCAGTCTGTAGTAATAAATAGCAAAAGCTACTGACCATCAGCTGGCTAGAGGCAGGCATAAGAACGCATCCAACAAAAATCAGGACATCATGGCTTCACCAACAACCCCCAAAATCAATGGATAATTTAATTCATCGAAAACACAGGATAATGATTTTAAAGCTACACCTATTGAGTTACTAGAGGGACATAAAGAGGAAACAAACAAAATTCTCAAAGATATAGCCACACAAATAGAGGCACATAAAGAGGAAATGAACAGAGCTCTTAAAGAAATACAGGCAACTATAGCCACACAAATCGAGGCACATGAAGTAAAAATGAATAAAAAAAATAGATGCAATCATGGAAAGATGGGAATCCACATTCAAACAGATGAAAGAAATGGTTCAAGACATGGAAACAGAATTAGAATCAATAAAGAAAACACAAACAGAGAAAAACCTGGAGCTGGAGAACTTAGAGAAAAGGTCAGAAACCACAAAGATAAGCATCACCAACAGAATACAAGATATGGAAGAGAGAATCTCAGGCACTGAAGATACAATTGCAGAAACTGACACATCTCTCAAAGAAAAAATAAAATTGGAAAAGTCCCAAACACAAAACATCCAAGAAATCAAGGATGCCATGAAAAGACGAAATCTTAGAATAATAAAAATAGACAAAAAAGAAGATTCCAGGCTCCAAGGTCCAGAAAATATTTTCAAGAAAATCATAGAAGAAAAATTTCCAAACTTAAAGATACAAGAGGCTGAAACATACAAGAGGCTTACAGAACACCAAAGAGACTAGACTAGAAAAGAAACTTCTCACGTCACATAGTAGTCAAAACACTTAATCTAAAGAACAAAGAAAAAATATTAAAAGCATCAAGGGAAAAAGGCCAAGTAACATACAATGGTAGACCTATCAGAATCACACCAGACTTTTCAACAGAAACCATGAAAGCCAGAAGGGCCTGGATAGATGTCATGCAGACTCTAAGAGAACACATATGTCAAATCAGACTACTCTACTCAGCAAAGCTTTCAATCAACATAGATAGAGAAAACAAAATATTTCATGACAAAACTAACTTAAATAATACCTACACAGCAACACAGCCCTACAGAATACTAGAAGGAAAACTCCAATCTAATGAAATCAACTACAGCCAAGAAAACACACTACATAGATAACCTCACAACAAAAGATCAAAAGAAAACAAGCACACACACACACTATCACCACCAACTCCACAATAAAAGGAACTAACACACATTGGTCACTATTATCTATTAACATCAATGGACTCAGTTCTCCAATAAAAAGATACAGACTAACAGAATGCTGAAACAGGATCCAACATTCTGCAGCACCCAAGAAACTCACCTCTGCAACAAAGATAAACACTACCTCAGAGTAAAGGGCTGGGAAAAGGTTTTTCAAGAAAATGGACCCAGAAAACAAGCTGGGGTAGCTATCCTAATATCTAATAAAATAGACTTTCAACCAAAATTAATCAGGAAAGATAAGTAGGGACACTTCATTCTCATCAAAGGAAAAATCCACCACGAAGAAATCACAATCCTGAACATTTATGCCCCAAATACCAGAGCACCTGCATTCATAAATGAAACATTATTAAAGCTCAAATCACACATCAATCCCAACACCTTAATAGTGGGAGATTTCAATACTCCACTCTCACCAAGGGACAGTCATCTAGACAGAAGCTAAGTAGGGGAAATAAAGACACTTAAAGAGGTCCTAAATCAAATGGACCTAACAGATGTCTACAGCACCTTTTACCCAAACCCAAAAGACTATATGTTCTCAGCATCCCATGGAACCTTCTCCAAATTGACCATATAGTCAGACACAAAGCTAGCCTCAACAAATACAAAAAGATTGAAATAACCCCTTATATCCTATTAGACCACCATGGCTTAAAACTAGAACTCAACAACAGAAATAACAAAAAGCCTACACATGCATAGAAATTAAACAACTCTCTACTTAACAACAGCTGGATCAGGGAAGAAATAAAAAAAAGAAATTAAAGATTTCCTAAAATTCAATGAAAATGAAGGCACAACTTACCGAAATTTCTGAGACACAATGAGAGCAGTGCTAAGAGGAAAGTTCATAGCACTAAGTATCTTCAGAAAGAAGTTTGAGACATCTCATACAATCAACTTAACAGCACACCTGAAAGCCCTAGAAAAAAAGAAGCAGACACACTCAAGAGGAATAGACAGTTGGAAACTCAGTGCTGAAATCAATAAATTAGAAGTAAAACAATTCAAAGAATCAATGAAACCAAGAGCTGATTCTTTGAGAAAAGTCAACAAGATAGACAAACCCTTAGCCAAACTAACTAAAAGGCAGAGAGAAACTATCTAAATCAGCAAAATCAAAAACAAAAAGCGGGACATAACAACAGACACTAAGGAAATCCAAACAATCATTAGGTCTTAATACAAAAGCCTATATGCCACAAAATTTGAAAATCTAAAGGAAATGGACAATTTTCTTGCTAGATTCCATTTACCAAAGCTAAACCAAGATCAGGTAAATGGATTAAACAGTCCTATATCCCACAAGGAAATAGAAGCAGTCAACAAAAGTATCGCTGCCAAAAAAAATGCCCAGGGCCAGATGGTTTCAGTGCAGAATTCTACCAGACCTTCAAAGAGGAGCTGATGCCAATACTCTTCAAACTATTCCACAAAATAGAGACAGAAGGAACTTTGCCAAACTCATTCAATGAGGCCACAGTAACCTTGATACCTAAACCACACAAAGACCCAACAAAAAAAGGGAATTTCAGACCTATCTCTCTTATGAACATTGACTCAAAAATACTCAATAAAATACTCAAAAACCAAATCCAAGAACACATGAAAGATATTATCCACCACAACCAATTAGGTTTTATCCCAGGCATGCAGGGGTGGTTCAATATATGGAAATCCATCAATGTAATCCACCACACAAACAAACATAAGGAAAAAAAAACACATGATCATCTCCTTAGATGCCAAAAAAGCATTTGACAAAATCCCACACCCATTCATATTTAAAGTTTTGGAGAGATCGGGTATACAAGGCACATAGCTAAACATAGTAAAGGCATATACAGAAAGCCCATAGCCAACATCAAACTAAACAGAGAGAAACTTAAATCAATCCCACTGAAATCAGGGACAAGGCAAGGCTGCCCACTCTCTCCATATCTCTTCAATATAGTACTTGAAGTCCTAGCTAGAGCAATAAGATAACTAAAGGAGATCAAGGGAATACACATTGGAAAAGAAGAAGTCAAAGTATCACTGTTAGCAGATAATATGATAGTATACATGAGTGACCCAAAAACTTCTACCAGAGAACTCCTACAGTTGATAAACGCCTTCAGCAACTTGGCTGAATACAAAATTAACTCAAAAAAATCAGTAGCCCTCCTGTATACAAAAGACAAAAGGGCTGAAAAGAAATAGGGAACAATACCCTTTACAATAGCCACAAATAATATAAAGTACCTTGGTGTGACTCTAACCAAGCATGTAAAAGACCTGTATTAAAAAAAAAGTCTCTGAAGAAAGATTGAAGAAGATATCAGAAGATAGAAAGATCTCCCATGCTCATGGATCAGCAGGATTAATATAGTGAAAATGGCCATCCTGCCAAAAGAAATCTATAGATTCAATGCAATTCCCATCAAAATACCAACAAAATTCTTTACAGAACTTGAAAGAACAATTCTCAATTTCATATGGAAAAATAAAAACCCAGAATTGCTAAAAATAATCCTGTACAATAACATCTTCTGGAGATATCTCCATCCCTGATCTCAAGCTGTAGTGTGGAGCAACAGTAATAAAACTGCATGGCACTGACATAGAAACAGAACAGTGGACAATGGAATTGAATAGAAGACCCAGGAATAAACCCACACACCTATGGATACTTGATTTTTTACAAAGAAGCCAAAACAATACAATGGAAAAAAGATAGCCTCTTCAAAAATGGTGCTGGTCTAACTGGATGTCTACATGTAGAAAAATACAAATAGATCCATATTTATCACCCTGCACAAAACTAAAGTCTAAGTGGATCAAAGACCTCAACATAAAACCAGACACACGGGGGCTGGAGAGGTCTTTCAGAGGTTAAGAACACTCGCTGTTCTTCCAAACGTCCTGGGTTCAATTCCTGGCAACCACATAATAGCTCATAACCATCTATACTAAGATCTGGTGTGCAGACAGAATGTTGTATAAAAATAAATTAATCTTTTTTTAAAAAGACAGTTAAAAAAAAAAACAGACACACTAAATCTGTTAGAAGAAAAAGTAGGGAAGAGCCTTGAACTCATTGGCACAGGAGACAACTTCCTGAACAGAACACCAACAGCATAATCTCTAAGAGCAACGATCAATAAATAGGACCTCATGAAAATGAAAATCTTCTGTAAAGCAAAGGACACTGATGTCAGAACAAAACAACAGCCTACAGGTTGGGAAGGGATCTTCACCAACCATATATCTGACAGACGGCTAATATCCAGAATATATATAAAGAATTTGAGAATTTAAAAACCAACAAACCAAATAATCCAATTAAAAATGGGGTACAGAGCTAAACAGAGAATTCTCAATAGAGGAATATCAAATGGCAGAGAAACACTTAAAGAAATGCTCAACATCCTTAGTCATCAGGGAGATGCAAATCAAAACAACCCTGAGATTTCACCTTACACCCATCAGAATGGCCAAGACCAAAAACTCAAGTGACAACACATGCTAGAGAGGATGTGGAGAAAGGGGAACCCTCCTCCATTGCTGGTGGGAATGTAAACTTGTACAACCACTTTGGAAATCAATCTGGCACTTTCTCAGACAGTTAGGAATAGTGCTTCCTCAAGATCCAGCTATACCACTCCTAGGCATAAATCCAAAATATGCTCAAGTACACAACAAAGACATTTGTTCAACCATGTTAGTAGCAGCTTTATTCGTAATAGCCAGAACCTGGAAACAACCAGATGTCCCTCAACTGAGAAATGGATACAGAAATTGTGGTACATTTACAAATGTAATACTACTCCGCTATTAAAAACAAGGAAATTATGAAATTTGCAGGCAAATGGTGGGAACTAGAAAACATCATCCTGAAGGAGGTATCCCAGAAGCAGAAAGACACACACGGTATATACTCACTTATAAGTGGATACTAGACCTAGAATATAGGATAAACATACCAAATCTGTACACCTAAAGAAGCTAACCAAGAAGGAGGTCCCTGGGGAGGATGATCAGTCTTCATTCAGAAAGACAAACAGGATGGACTTTGGAAGGAGAAAACAGGAAACAGGACAGAAGCCTACCACAGAGGGTCTCTGAAAGACTCTACCCAGCAGAGTATCAAAGCAGATGCTGAGACTCTTAATCAATCTTTGGGCAGAGTGCAAGGAATCCTATGAAAGAAGGAAATAGTGGGACCTGGAGCAGACAGGAGCTCCACAAGGAGAGCAACAGAACCAAAAAATCTGGGCACAGGGGTCTTTCCTGAGACTGATACTCCAACCAAGGATGATTCATGGCTATAACCTAGAGTCTCTGCTCAGATATAGCTCATGGCAGCTCAGTATCTAAGTGATTTGAGGGGTATTAAGACAGCACAGAGAAGAGAAGGGCTTCTCTCTGCTGGGGTTAAAGGCATGGGCTACCACTTCCCCTTCAAGTTCTTCTGCCTCCAACTCTTAGAAAACAAGTTGGAACTGTAGTAACCCTTTGAATTTACTTAAAACATTTTAAATCTCATAACTGTGATTTTAGTAACAAACAAAAATATTATTTTTATTATTTTTTTAAAGATTTATTTATTATGTATAGAGTGTTCTGCCTTCTCGCCAGAAGAGGGCATCAGATTTCCCCATAGATGGTTGTGAGCCACCATGTAGTTGCTGAGAATTGAACTTAGGACCTTTGGAAGATCAGCCAGTGCTCTTAACCTCTGAGCCATTTCTCCAGCCCTATTCTTTTTATTTAAGAAGAAAACTCAAAAACTGGTTCCAAGGTGGCATGGGCCATGTGGCAATCTACAATCTAACATTCTAATATGATTTAAATCATGTGGTTTAAGAAAACACATTTTTCATTTCATGCCAGTAAGGCAAGTGTGCCTTTGTTAAATATTATTTGAAAAATTTTTTTATTTTTATATTTTATGCCTGATTAGCCTTTTTACAGGTAGGGCAGTTGGTACCTTTGAAAGACCAATACCTGTTATGTTCTGCTTATGGACAACCTAGACAGTCTGTGACTGTTCTCAATAATACCTTTTAATATTTTTAGCATTCTTTACTTTACAGTTTGTTTCTGAGGCTGGAGGAATGTTAATCTGTGTTTTACACTGCTGTATCAAATTACATCCCTATAAATTTATGGCTGTATTAGCCATAATCACCTGTTTACAACAGAAAGTTTTAGGAGTAAAGGTATTTGTTAATAGGACTCAACAAACCCAAACCATAAACAGGGTTTTACAGTTCATAGTCTCAGGGTTCACAATGAGATCAAATACCCTGCAACATAGGAGCATCAGGATTAAAGGCACACTAGAAGCTGGGCACAGTGGTGCAAGCCTGTGATCCCAGCACTTAAGGAGGCAGAGGCAGGTGGATTTTGAGTTTGAGGCCTAGACTACAAAGTAATCCCAGGGCAGCCAATGCTACAACAGAGAAATCCTGTGTACAGGCTTTACCTGGGTTCTGGGAATCTGAACTCAGATCCTCACACTTGTATGCTAAGTAATTACCCACTGAGCCATCCCCTCTCCCCCAATTAAAAAAATTATTTTATGAGTATAAGTGTGTGCCTGGGTGTATGCACGTGTGCTATGTGCTAAGTGTGCACAGGTGCAGGTGCCCATGGAGGCCCTAACAGCGTCAGTGCACAGGTGCAGGTGCCCATGGAGGCCATAACGGCGTCAGGCCCCCTGAAACTGAAGTTACAGATACCCTGAACCAAACCCAGGTCCTCTGAAAGAGCAACAAGTGCTCATAACCACCAAGCCATCTCTCTAGCCCCTTCCACCTTCATGTTTTTAAAACACTCATAACCCCATGATTCAGAAATTTCAATCTTCTGTATATGCATATTTATCTATGTAAATATACACTTTAGAGACGATTACATCTTAAGCTATATTGTCATTTTCTCTTCACATTAAACAATATGTGAAGGATGTTTTTGCATGCCCACTAATGCAAACATGTTATCATCTTTAACAACTGCATAATTATTTGTTTATAGTCATATATCCTGAGCTTTTAACTGAATCTGTGTTTATATTGGCTATATCAATTATCAACTTGACACTATTACAAACAATGCAACAGAGTATATTCTTGTACATGTATCTTTAGGGACTTTTGTTTCCTTATGACAAGTTCTAGAAGTATAATTATTTCATTAATTTTTCAGTTTTGAAAGGCATTATCATTTGCAACTTAGAATGTTGTATGAATGATTGTTAATGTTTCCTTAATTCCTAAAAGCAGTAAATGATTATCCTTTAAAATCCAAACAAAATATCATTTATATGCTACAGCTACTGAAAGCTTTTATCAACAAGCCAAATACAAACTGAGACATATTCTGAACAACTTTCAAAAGATCAGGTCATAAAAGACAAAAGAAAGAATTATAACAAAACAAGTGAAAATATGGTCCCTGTATTAGCCAATAGTATTGTGGAATATTATATTTCTTCAGTACAATAATTATAGCAGGATTATGTAAGAAAATATTCCTGTCCTTAACAGATGTATGCTAAAATATTTTGGAAAGGAAATGTCCTGATGTCTGCAAATAAGTAAAGTGGTTTGGAGGAAAAGTGAGTGACAAGCAATATGGTGAAATATTAGCAATTAAAAGATCCAGAAGAAAAGCAGCATTTATTATGCAAGTTAACATCTCTGATCCAAAACGCTTAGGACCAAAAGTGTCTCATACTTTGGCTATCTCCGATTTTTTGCAAATGTTTTCATATATATATAAAATATCTTGGAGATGGAACCCAAATCTAAACACATTTATGTTTCATGAATACCTCATGTTCATGGCCTGTGTGGATTTGAGTGGAATTACTATTAACAATGTGATCTCTCACATTGCTCTTTCCTCCCAATTCCCATGCCTCCTTTGCTGTAATGGACTCTTCCTCTGCAACAGTATCTTCTATACATTGCCTGGGTCATGGCATCTTATCAGAAAAGTAACTAACACATAACCTAAAGATAATTTTATGTAATTTTTTTGTATTTTGACTATAACTGGTCACATAGGTCAGACTTACAGCAGTCATATCAATTATCAAGAAATTCATATTTTACAATATTCTAAAGTTCAGATTTTCAGATTAGAGATGAACCAGCACTGCATTTACTTTTGGGAGGAGAGTAGTTCAAACAGGTTCTCACTATGTAGACCAGGCTGGCCTCAAACTTGGAGATCTGTCTGCCTCTGCCTCTCAAGAGTGATTAAGGGTGTGTACCACCATGCCAGACATATCTTTGGAAATTTTTAATATGTTTATAATAAAATATGAGAGGTGTGGCCCATATAGAAAACTCCTAACACTCAACAACAAAAACTAAACAAAACTGATCAAAAAATGTATAAAGAAGTTGAAGGAGATATTTCTCAAAAAAGATATATAAATGTCCAATAAAAACAATAAAAGATACTCTACATCACACATTAACAGGACATAAATTACAAAAACAATGAAGCAAGGGTGTGGCTAAGTAGTAGAACTATGCCTAGTATTCATGAAACTTTAGGTTTGACACTCACTATACAAAAAACAAAAGGCAACAGTTGTTGATCAGAATATCAGAATACTGAGAAATTGTATCCTTGTGTACTGTTAGTAGTCAATTAAAAGGTACAGCCACTACAGAAAAAACAAAACGAAACAAAACGGGATAGCAACCAACTCTGAAGTTGTACTCTGACCTCCATGTACATGCACACTCACGTTCACACACACCACACAGACGTGATAATAATAAAGAAGTTTCAAAAAGAACTTCCCATAATTGCCAGGTGCAGTGGTACACGCCTATAATCCCAGCAGAGGCAGAGGCAGGCAAATCTCTGAGGATTTTTTTTTTTTTTTGAGGCCAGCCTGGTCTACAGAATGAGTTGTAGGATAGCCAGCGCTACACAGAAAGACCCTGTCTCAAAAAAAATCTAACAGCTTCACAAATGAATATATAAAGAAGAATTAAAGTTAAGATCTGAAAGGCAGTTGGACAGCCAGTTCATAGAAGTATTAGTCAAAACAGCTAAAATATGGAGGCAACAGAGTGTTTCACTGATGGATAAATAGGGAAGCAAAGTCGAGGATAACCACAGAATAGAATATTGTTCTGCCTTAAAAAGGAGAAATTCAGGGCTGGAGAGATAGCTCAAAGGTTAAGAGCACTGGCTGCTCTTCCAGAGGACCTGAGTTTAATTCCCAGCAACCACACGGTGGCTCAACAGTGTATAATGAGATCTGGTGCCCTCTTCTGGTGTTCATGCAGAACACTGTATATGGAATAAATAAATAAATCTTTTTTAAAAAGAAGGAAATTCTTCAATATTCTAACACATGAATGAATTTAGCATATCCTACTAAGTTATATAAGCCAATCACAAAAGGAAAAAAAGGGAGCATTTATTCAAAACAGCATACTTAAAGTCATAAAAACAAACAGAATGGTTGTCATCAAGCGCCATGAAACAGGAAAAATGAGAAACTGTTGCTTAAAGCATTGAAAATGTCAACTTTACATGAAAAACAGTAGTGCATTATGAATACATTTAATATCACTGAATTGTATTCTTAGAATGGTTAAGACAGTAAATTTTATGGTACATGTAACAAAATAAAAACTGAAAGGGGGACCAGAGAAATGGCTCAAAAGGGCAGAAACAGAATCAACTCCCCCACACACATGTCATACACATACACATTCACACTCCTACATACACATACAATATCACAGTTTACACCAGTGGGTAAAGGCACTAGTCTTACAAGTCTGATGACCCAGGGTCTATCTCTTCAACCCACAGA
Organism: Psammomys obesus; assembly: GCF_907164565.1. NCBI lineage: Eukaryota > Metazoa > Chordata > Mammalia > Rodentia > Muridae > Psammomys > Psammomys obesus. The sequence continues at coordinate 1,560,638 of NW_026594240.1, read as the reverse complement.
TGTAGTAGCACACATCTGTAATCACAGAACTCCACAGCTAGCCTGGTTTATGAAGCACAGTAGCGGAAACAAATAGGACCTGCAAGGAGAGAACAAGCCTCCGAAAGTTGCCCTCTGACCTTCACTCCCCTCCTTGGCACACATGCCTGCAGGTGCACACACAACACACATACAGAAATAAGCAGGTTTTAAAAATGGGGAAAACTATGGCTCAGGGAACCGAACCCAGCCATAGTCCATCACCAAATGTATTTAATTTTGGGATCTGATGCATAATATTCTAAATACTTAGTGTGAATATATTAATAGTATTTGATGTACGTTTATATTTTGTTTTGTTTTGTTGTTTTTGAAACAGGGTTACACAGGCTAGCCTAGACCTCAATAGGCAGCTGAAGATAACTTTGACCTTCTGAGTCTCCCAGCCCTCTACCTAAGTTCCGGGGCTCTAGGTGTGTGCCACTGACCACATCCACCTTCTGTGTCTCTTGAAGTAAAAAATACAGCATTTCATGTATCCTTCATTAACAATATAGCTTAGACAGCATTGTGTATCAGTGCCTTCACCCTTTTTTCTTTCAAGAATTTGCATCAATCAACACAAATGAACACCTACTAAAAAGTCTCAGCCACTGACCAACCCTGGCTACAGAGGACTCACCCGAAACTCCATGACATCCACAAATGATTGGTAGTAGTTGGTGAGGAATCTAACTATCTCAGCTTTTTCACGATGCACTGGTCCTAAATGTTGCTGAAACACAAATCAAACAAGACATGTAAAATAAAAAATAAACATGTAAAATAAAAAAAGTGATTTAATTACTTGGATAACTAATACAAGTAACTAAAAACTAGGAGTACAACCCAAATATTCTTAACCACTGAGCCATCCCTCCAGCCCATGACCCAGTCATTATTCAAGGGGTGAACATGCTGGAGAGGGGCCAGAGGCTCACCAGCGTTCTCTAGTCTCTAAAGAGAAATTTCCTATCTGGATTGGGTGGCTGCGTGTGATTCTGACTACAATCAAAAGGCTAGCTGAAAGGATATTTTCAGTTTCCTTACAGTTGAAGAGGTTTGCCATATAAATCAATGGGAAAAGAAGCAGAGTATAAAGATACTCTGTGTATAAATTATAAGAAATCTAGAACTAGCATTGCACTACATGCAGGATATACCACTGAATGCATAGCATCCAGCAGCAAAGCAACATGGTACCAAGAACTATGGTAAAAGATGTCCTGCAAGGCTGGTGGAGCTGCCTCTCTGTACCAGTGTCCTCATGGACTTGGATGCAAGGCTGTGCTCCAACTCATCATGGGAGACCATCATCTGAGCTTATAATCCTCAATACCTGAAGCCTAGAAAAACTATGAAATGGCCACACTTACATATAAGTAGCCAAAAGTAGAGAATCTTCAAGAATCTGCCATGCAAGAATAATGTTACAGAAAAGGGGAAAACAGGCCCACGTTCTCACCGTGCTGTTTCGGACATCTATGTTGGGGAATTTCTTGTTGATGTACTTGAGACATGATTCCATGGACTTTTCCAGTAAGAAAGGTGGCTTGGATTTTGGATCTGAACAGGTCTGCACAGACAAAAATAAAATAAAACCACCATACTGTATTTCCACTCAGATACCCGACTCTGCCTGCATCATTCACTCCCACTATCTCTCTTGGGAATGGCAGTCTGAGATTTCATTATAAAAGCATGACAGGAGATTAGAAACCAGTTCATTCCAGACAGTAAACCAGCACCCTTCAGAGTTAACAACCTGGCATCCTGTCTTAGCAAAGGCGTGGCTCTAACACAGAGAGGAAGCTGCTTCCCAGCCCCTCCTCTGAAGCCGGAAGTAGTGAAAAGTGACTGATCAGAACTTGGACTTTATACAAAGCTCAGTGTCGCCATTCCATCCAGTATGTGAGGATCACATCCCAGGAGGCTTTTACAAATGACGTGAGTACCCAGAAACAATATTCCTGCTGCTTTACTACAAAATACACTGATGTTTCTTCCCATAAGTCCTTCTTTCTCTCCCAGGGTAGTCTCACAATTACCCACCTTTATCTTTGCTTCCTTACCAGGTGCCCTGGCTTACCTCTTGGCATCAGCTTTGCCCAATTTCATAGTTACTCTCCTAAGCACATAACACAGAAAATTCACATCCCAAAGTACTTTAGAAGACACCTCCTTTAAAAAAAATTTTCCCTTTTAGGGAAATTACACACACACAGACACACACACAAACACACAAAGTTTTTGCCATGACCCAACTTGAAATCTCAAAAAGTAGAGGAATTAGCAATAAATAAACTCCAAACTCTAGGTCTCAGACCCTTATCCAAATCACTCAGAACGCAAATATTCTCACCCTGTTCCCACCCCTACCCTCAGAAAGGCCTCAGAAAGGCAAGAATCATACCTAGAAAGGGCAAGCCTTGAAAAGAAGCCTCCCTCTCCCTCCTTTTGGGACCTATATTGTCTGAGTGGCTGAAAGCAGCAGAGAAAAAGAGGGAGCTTGACTACTGGGCCTGCAAGCCTCCAGACTCCTGCCCTGACCTTCTAGAATGACCCGCGCTTACCTTCTTGATGTTGTACATTCGGATAAGAACTCCCTGGCCCCTGTCATTCAGGATAGTGAGCTTCTCTGCTAATTTATGCTGGTAGGCAGAGGTCAAAGACATGATGGCCACCGAGAGAGAGGAGCATCCGGAGAGCAAAACCAACCGCCCCAAATATTCTCGGCCTGGGTGGCAACACCCTCTGTGTAAAAGGACCCAGCCTGGTTGGTGCAGCAGTCTTCCGGTCGCTTCTACAATTGGCTCATGGGGGATAGCAGTCATGATGGCTCACAGGCCTTCAGAGTCCTCTTGTGCTTCCTCTTGCACCCTCAGCACAGGAGACTTCCTCTTTCTGGTGTGCAGCACTTTGTTAAGAAGTGGGTGGAAGCTGAGGAAAGAAACAGGCTTTCAAATCTCCTCACAATGCAGCACCAACCGTTTTGGCCTTACCCAAGTGTCCCAGACAAAGTATATACCAAACAAATATCTACTACTAGCTCCATACACCTCTATACTATATCCCCACCAAGAATGCCTGTTTTCCACTGACCCTTAGGCCCTAGAACCCTTTACAACCCTGGTGAGCCCACCTCCTTCTAACTATTCCATTCAATGCCATGTTCTGTTCTACTCTATGTATAAATGGTTGGGAGGGTTGAGAAAGGGTCCTGTGAACCCGATGGCCTTGGATCTCTGATCTCCTGCTTCCACCTCCAGTGTGCTGGGATTAGCTTCCTTGTTATATTTTTAAGCATATGCCTTCTCTCCCCACCCACATCATATGTTCCTCCCTAATGACAGGTATATGACTTGTATTCATGTCCTTTGCAGTATCTAGTGCAGTGTTTCTGTGTGACCCAGCAGTAGCAGCAGTACCTGGAAACTTGTTAGATACTACAAAAAAATAAAATGAAATATTTTAAAAGACACTTACTTAGACATGCAAATTCTTTGACTTCACTCAAGACCTACTAAGCCCAAAATCTTTAGGTAGGTTGAGCATGCTTTGTTTTGTTGTTGTTGTTCTTTTTGTTGTTTTAAAGATTTATTTTTATTTGTGTGTGTGTATATACACTCAAATACATAACAAAGGAGGTCAGAGGAGGGCATCTGATCCCCTGGAGCTAAAGTTACAGGTGGGTGGGTGCTAGAACCTAACTCACAGCCCCTGAGCCCCTAACACATTTTATTCTATAACAAGTTCTCGGGGTGACTCCAATGTGCCCTCAAGTCTGAGAACAATGGCATTTAAAGGTGCTAAAGAAATAGTGTTGTGTAACAAAACTTTCCCTGGGGAGATGCAACACAGGCCGCAGATAGGGAACACACAACAAACCAAAGTCCAGCTTGATGAACCAATGGGCTCTATTGAGGTTGCTCACAGGACTATGGGTAAGGGGTTACTTACAGAAGCAGAAATAACTCAGGCAGCTGCATCACCAGAACCCAACCCAGCATGGGTGACACTCAAAACTGGGAAACTGGAGCACACTGCACAGCCTCAGGGAGCTCAGCTGGTTAGGGAGTACCTTTTCCAGATACCTCAGCAGTTCTAAACCAGGCAATTCTGCTGGCTTCTGCTTCAGCCAGACAACCAGTCTAGTCTCAGAGTCTTCTTTGCAGCTGGGCTCTCTCTTCTGAGGGGGGACTCTCTCAGGTTTTATTGCTTATTCTGACGGGGGGGGGGGGGGGAGAACCTAGTAAATTTAGTCAGTTTCAGAGACTTCCTGGGGTTCTTTTGAATAGTTTACCTTCCTGCTTAAAAGCTTCTCTACAAGGTGGAATGTAAAAATCTAAAAGCTTTTACATAACAAACTCAGTCCTTGTCCTCAGGTATTTGGATTAGTAAACCTGTAGTAGGAACCTGAATTTCTAGTTACCTAAGGAGGTCTTGGAACTAACGTCCCAGGGAACACATCTGAGAAACACCCATCCACAACACCTCTTAGACACAGCAACCATTCAGCAAATATACTGGTTATAAAAACTTACTAAAGGCTAGGGTTGTGACTTGATTGATAGAATGTTGTCCCAGCATATATGAAGTCCTAGGTTTGATCCCCAGCACCACATAAAACCATGCATGGTAATTAACCAGCACTCAGGAGGTAGAGGCAGAAGAATCAGAAGTTCAAGGTCATCTTTGACACAGCCTAACCAACATGAGAACCTGTCTTGAAAAATCAAAGACATAATACTAATAACTTACTGAATTATTAAGACTAATAATTTGCCTCTTTTTTAGAGGCAAATTAATTAGCAAGAGAAAATTAGTAATGATTCTTGAATCTTAGTTGTTTGAATGAGATGATTCTTATATTCCAACCAAACCTCAGCCCTCTACCTAAAGAAGCTCTCAACTTCAAGTTTCTTTCAACACAGAAAGGAAAAGCTCCAGGGGAAGTGGTAATCTGTGATGTCTTTGCAGCTACTTCCTTCCCACAGCCTTTTCCTCTGCTGTTTAATAATCCCATTTTTTTCCATATCCAGAGGTTTCACATGAGTTCAAAATCCTGGGTTGGGGTGAAAGAAAAGAGTCCCATTTCATATTATATTCCCACCCACCTTCAATAAAAGCTGGAGCCTGGCAACGACCAGCCTGCAGCTGATATAGGGGAAACCACAGTTGGTATCAGTCAGACTCACAATCTTGATTAATGTAGCTCAGTACAGTGAGCTGAGTCTCATGATTTAGTGGCTAAGAGCACGGGTGCTGGGCCCAGGTGGTTTGAATTATATCTCAACTCTTATCATTTATCAGTTGATCCAGTTTATGTACCTTTAAGAGGGGAATATATTGACAGTAATTTCTATCTCATGGGGCTTTTGTATTACCCTGCTTAATTTATGGAAAGTGATAACCTACTTGTTTGCTGCATATCAGATATTTTAGTGTTCCACATGTATTACCTCAAACAATATTAATAATGCTACTGAAACATGTGCAAGCCTTGTAGCTGTAGGCTATCCTCACTGAGTTGGTTTTCCTAATCTATTAAATGGTAATTCCTTATACAACTAGGGAGTGATTAAATGATTTATTACATATGACTGCTTAGCTCAGCACCTGCTATATTGGATTAGGTATACCAAAAAAAAGAAAGAAAACACCTAAAAAATAGACTTTTGAATGTGTAGTGAGCTTGTCCTATCACTTTCTATGGAATTCCATATTTGACTCCCTATAAAGAAAAGGGGCAGGCTGAAAGATGGGATTTATTGTGGCAACATGCAGTCTTTAGGGATTCATTAAAGATTGTACCATAGTTTCGTCTGTGAACTTGAAGAGCCCTCCGAAAAACAATTAACCCATAGCAAGGCCTAGCAATGGTACAGTAACCTAGTAACTACCACCCAGAATCCCCTGCGGAACTCTTAAAGTCACACTCAGCGAGCCTGCACTCTTAAGACCTGATCCAATAGTTCTGGAGCAGCACTAAAGGATCTGTCACTTTAAAACTTTCTGGTGATTCCCACGTGCAACCAGGCTTAGACAATCACTTCTCTAAGACCTCACTATGACATCAAAACTTTCCAAACCTCTGAGAGACATAGAACCTATGGTGGGAGGAGAGGAACTGAACAGAAAGCTTGGACGGCAAGTTAAGTCACTTTGTTAACTAGACGGTGCTGTGCTTTCTGTCTTCTCAAACTTCTTTCATTGACACTTCCCTTTGAGGGACAGTGTTTTGAGAATAAGGTGAGTCTCAGGGCCCTGTGAGTATGAAGGTGACTAAGGGGTCTGGCGTACTACACCAAATGGCCTCTATCATAGTCATAGCCTTCCTCCGTAGGAAATGTAGTTTTTTTGATTAATGAACAAACCAATATCATTTTTGTCCAAAAATCTTTGTTTTTTTAAGACCAGACTTATCAGTGTCTGGTCCATAATCAAAATTCATGCTTTCCTTGGCCAAAGGTTAAAATAACAGGTTTTCTGAACACGACATACAGATATTAAAACACCTTTTCTATTACCTTTTTTTTTTTTAATCTAAAGATAATCGTATATAGTAGTGGCTTTTACAAGCTTTAATTTTCCAGAAAGTCAATTCACTTTATTATAAATATCCATGGCTTTAATATATTCCTTAATATGCAGTGAAAGCCATAAAGAATCAACCTGGCACCAGGTATGGTGGCGCACGCCTGTAATCCCAGCACTCAGGAAGGCAGAGGTAGGCGGATCTCTGTGAATTTGACCAGCCTGGTCTACAAGGCAAGTTCAGGAAAGCCAAGGCTACACAGAGAAACCCTGTCTCAAAAAACCAAAAACCATCCTCCCCATTCCCCACAGAAGAAGAAAATCACAAAAGCTACCTGAGTCTAAATCCCTGAATTTAATCACCAAAATGCCCTCAGGAAAATCTGACATTTAACAGTCTATGTTTTTTGTCTATGCCCTAGGCATAGTGCACAGCCAAATTTAAATGTGCTATTATAAGGCACTTTTCTTTCCCTATTGCTTCTGCCTTGATCTTTTCTGACACACACACACACCACCACCACCGCCACTACCAAACTATACATCACTGCTTTGCAGAAATCTCAGCTCTAGCTGTTGCCTGGAAACTTGCAAGTCTTTAAAATGAATGTCTGCTTGGATAGGTAAAGACAGCTAGCCATTGGGGAAAGCGGGGCTTCTATTGGCAGGAAATGCAGCAGCTTTGAGATGGTTTATTTTTAGCTGACTTCTAGGAGTCTTCATATGTTAATACCCACAAGTTTAGATATTTCAGGCTAGTATTCTTAGGTAAATGAAATTCAGACTTTCTATTGTGGTTCTTCTGATTTCTTCTCAGTGGTTACCTTGACTTATCTGACAATTAGTAGCTCAGTTTTAGAAAAGTTGGAGATGAGGTACAGTAATGAACGCTAAAGGAATCTTGCTTTCTCTAGTGCATAAATGTTGAATTTAATCATATCCAGGTCTGAGATTTTTCCAGACCTGGAAAAATATTGCCTGCTTAATATTGTCTGCTTAATATTGCCTGCTATTTGGGAAGTAAGCACTCTATTAAAAGCAACCCATGAATTTGTATAATGATAAATTTTGGCTTCCCAAAACAAAGAAACAGACTTTCCCTGATGGTCTAACTAGCTAAGCTATTGTTTTTGTTATTCAAATATGCCTGTGTGGGTGATGTGTGTTCTGAGTATTCCCAGATGAGAAGAAGGCGTGGGATCCTTAGGCGTGGGCATTACCAGCATTTGTCAGTCACCCAGTGTGCTGGGATCTGTACTCCAGGCTTCAAGATTGAGCAGAGACCAGTCTTAACTGCTGAGCCATCTTTCTCCAGCTGCAGCGCCACATTGCTTTCAAGAATAGAAAACAGGCCTATGTCAAGACAACCTGATCTTAAGTAGTAATCTTTTCTTTTCCAACCTGCCTTTCAGGACTAATGGAGTTAGAATCCATAGAACTCTGTCCATATGATCCAAACCACAGGATACCAGCCAGCAGGCTGCAATACCATCTGGCATCCTGCAAAAAGGTAAGTTTCCCCAACAGTAACTGTAAGTTACAAGACAGGAAAATGTTTTCAGACTATAAAAAGATAGTTTGGGTTTTGCTTTATGCTTCCAATCTAGAAACTAGTTGTTCTTAAAGTTGAGACATAACATCTCTTCAGCATTTTCAGAAATGAGTGAAGGATGGAATACAGACAAAACCTAACAAATTTTTTTTTCTTCTAGAAAAATCCAAAGATAGCTAAAAAGATGGCTAACTGCAAATATAATGCTTGTCATGTGGTCCCAATCAAAAGGCTCAAGGAACATGAGGCCAACTGTGTCAACAGGACTGCAGTGGATGACGGTAAGCTTTTCATTTGAGGACAGGTAGGTAGCACCAAGTTCCACGCTTCCTACGTCCCCACATCTCATAGCGACATAGAAGCCTTGTCCAAATAGAATACAGCAGATAATTTTTTAATTGTCTATTCTACTTTAAGACCTTCTTTTCTACTTTGTTTTAGAGCCATTTAATCTTCAAAAGATTACTCACCCAAGTTTTGAAGGAAATGAAAACTTCTGCAGTGCTGGCAGTCAGATTCCTGACCCTGATGTCTGGAACGTGGGTGAGCAAGGCTGAAACTGAACACTTGAAGAGAAGCGTGCCTTAGAACTAGCACACAGTAATAAAGCTTGATGCTCCTCTCACAGAAACATTTCACTACATCACATTTCTAAGTCTAAGAATATCACCTGTCTCTAGAGGGTGGCCTCGTTAAAAACAGCTTTCTAACTGAGTTACAAGCCAGCATCCCATGGCCCCAGCCTTTGGCCAGGACTGAACCTTGTTCAGCCAGGGCACTCATACTTTTTGCATGGCAGAGATTGTGCAACTGAAAATTTAGACTAAGCAGCTCATGCTAAGGTCCTAGTAACACACACTGGCAGATCTGAACTGTTTTTATTCACATGGTGCATATTACACTCTAGGAAAGTACTGAAAACTGGACCAAACCAAACAAGTACATTCTCTCAGCTGGAGATAAACTCACCCACATCTCCATGTACCCTATAGCCTTGTTCTACAGGGGTACTGTTGTTACTGTCCAGCCTCTATGTACTTTAATAATGTACTCAATAAACAATTATTCCTTAAGAAATAGTGTATTCAATAAACTATTGTTTCTTTTTTCTAAAGTCATCTAGCTAAAATCTAAATTCACATATAAGAGTCTTCCATCTTGCCAGGCATTGTGGCTTACCTGTAATCTCAACACTTAGGAGGCAGAGGCAGGAGGATTTCAGTGAGTTCTAGGCCAGCCTGTTCTACATAGAAAGCTCCAGGACTACATAAAGAAACTCTGTCTTAAAAATAAATAAAACCAAAATAAATAAGACCTCACCTGCTTTCAGTCTGAACTAGGAAGAATCAGCTACTAAGGAAGTTATTTCTTAAATACAGCTTTAAAATGCTCATCTATAATCAAACTTAGTATTGAATATTGAAAAGGGTTGTGGCCCAGGGGCACAACATTTGCCTAGCATGTGCAAGGTCCTAGGTCCTAACTCCAGCACTACAAAACAATAAAAATAATTAAATATGTGTGTCAGAACAATAATTCTTCCCATCATATAAGCTGTAAATTACATTAATGTCATAATTTAAATCTCAGTACAAGCATTGTGTTCACTAGTTTTATGTCAACTTGGCACAAGCTGGAGTCATCCGAAAGGCAGGAATGTCAATTGAAACAAAAGCCTCCCTAAGATCAAAGTGTAGGTAAGCATGGAAGGGCGTTTTCTTGATTAGTGATTTATGTTGGAGGATCCAGCCTATTGTGGGTGGTTCCATCCTAGGCTGGTGGTTCTGTGTTCCAAGGAAGTAGGCTGAGCAAGCCAGCAAGCAACACTTCTCCATGGCTTCTGTTTTAGTCTTCAGGATTGTGTCCTGACTTCCCTCAATGGTAGATTGTTACCTGGAAGTATAAGCAAAATATACCCTTTCCTTCTCAAGTTACTTTTGTCATTGTCATTGTCACAGTAATAAAAACCCTAAGACAGAAATTCAATGATAACAGAATGAGGATACAAGCTTGTTTAATCTTGTAGCTGCCAATCTTCTACATTTAGCTTCCAAAGATGACACAAAAGGAGAGTGGTGCCTTTAACCACCTGATTTGAAAAGATACTTACATTCACATTCCCCTGATAGAATATCATATATTTATACCTAAATGTAAAGCGGTGGACTGAATGCAGAACAGTCACTTCCCAGCAATTGCAATAGAAGGAAAACTAAAAGGCTCTCCTCCACCAGTTAGCTTTCTCTGCAACAATCTAAAAATGCTCAGCAATTGTTTCTTCTTTTTCTTTGTTTACTTTCTAGATCATATGCATCATTTTCCTTCATTTGTTCTTGAGACTTTTGCTCCAAAAATGCTGGTTTGTGAAAGGTAAGATAAACTATATGCTCTTCACCATCATTCAAGTTAGTAAGTTTGACTCTATTTTTTTTAATGTTTTTGTTTTGTTTTGTTTTGTTTTTTGGGGTTTTTGTTTGTTTGTTTGTTTGTTTGTTTTTGGTTTTGGTTTTTTTTTTTTTTGCTTGTTTAGCATATGTGGGCAGGTCAGAGGACAACCTGCTGTCACCAGTTTTCTCCTTCTATCCCATGGATCCTGGGTTTCAAACTCAGGTTGCAAGGCTTAGCAGTATGTACTTTTGCTCACTCAGCCATCTCACCGTCCCTAAAGTTGGACTTTTAAAGGGAAGATGGCCATTAGGTCATAGGTTCACATGCCTGAGCTTCAGTCACTAACTTAAAAGATTTGTGGTCAGATCTGTGGAGTAGCTCAGTTGGCAAATTCTTGCTGCATAAAAATGAGGCCCTGAATTCAGATCCCAGGCCAACAAAAGCAGTCAGGTATGGTGGTGTTTGCCTATAATCCTAGCACTGAGGAAGCAGACACAGGAGGTCCCCTAGAATTTGGTAGCCAGGTAGTCTAACCAAATCAGTGAGCTCTAGGTTCAGTAGGATACTTCAGATCAAATAATATAACTAACAATAACATAATGATAATAATGTGGAAGTCTGCAGAGATGTTTCAGTGGGTAAAGAGTGCCAAGACTGGGAGCCTGAGTTTGATCCACAAGACCCATTTGGTGTTTGAACTACTCCCATAAATTGACTTCTGACCTACACATATACACAATTAAAAGTTTAAAACAAGGGGAGGAAGAGGTAGCTTAGCAGTTATCACCTGCTGCTTTTCCAGAGGACTCAGATTTGATTGCTAGCACCCACAGCAGACCACAGCCACCTGTAACTCTAATTCTGGGAATCCAACATCCTCATCTGGCCTCCATGGTCATGAAGCACACATGTGATGCACAAACATATATGCAGACATACACCAACATACATAAAATTTTACATTTTTTAAATAAGGTGGAAAACAATTGAAGAAACACCAAACACTGACGCCTCACACAGAGACATACACACACACACACACACACACACATAATGGGTGTGGCTCTGTGTACTTTCCTTCTCAATAGTTCACTTGGGACTGTATTCCATCAAGGCCTTGTATATACAACATTCATAATTCTATAAAGAACAAAAAACCCAACTTAAGGGGTCCATCCATAAACAGCTCAGGGTTCCTATCCAAACAAGCTTGGGGAGCACATACAAGGGTTACAGAGACCACTGAGAGTCACATACCACAGGAGAAGGGAAAGCATAAAGGAACCATATAAAACAAAAGACAGAAATCAAATTATTTCTACTATAACCCTTAGTAATTAATTTAAATTATGTTGGATAATGTGATTCTGTCTGCCTGGAGCTGAGTATATCAACCAATTCCCCATTCCTGCTTCCCTATTAACTTTCTTTTTGTGGTTCTCTCCTATAGTGACTCAAGAGACCTACAAGAGGCTGTGGCCGATAAACATCCTAACAGCTACAAATCCTGGGGAAGAGGTGAAGTAATCTTGGTTAGGTTAACATCAAAGTTTTAACATGGTGATCTAAACTTGAAAGGATTCGTGGTGGTGCACACTTTTAATCCCCCAAACTGAAAAGGCAGAGGCAGACAGGTCTCTGTGTGTTCAAGTCCCACCTTGTCTACATAGACAGTTTAGGCCAGTCAGAATAAGACCTCATCTCAAAAAATAATTAAAATATTAAAACATTGGTCTGGAAATTCAGCTCAATGATAATACCCTTGCCTCATATGTACACAGCCCTGGTTCAATGTCCAGAAAAAAAAAATTAATATTATTCTGTTCCTCCTCAACCCATAGTAGGATACAGGGAAAGTCCTGGGGACTTCGGATCAGACTGGAGAAAAGGCTGTTTTTAAATGCTACTGGAACACCTCAAGAAAATGATACTACTTCAATCTTTTTTCCCCCTTCAGGTCAGAAAAACTGATGGAGACATTGAGAATTAAAGTACCAACAGAAGTCATTTTTAAATCTTAGGAAAATCTCAGCTTTTAGTAACTCTTGTGATTGTCATCTTAACATGTTTTTATTTAAATAAAGAATATTTTCCTTCAACAAATTTAGTTGCCTATTTTTATTATTAGAAGGGAAATCACCATCAGTCTGTGAGCTGTGAAACTATTCTATAATTAGATTATTTATTCCCCAAGTTTTTCCTCACTTACTGTCACTTATTTGCGGGACCCTCCAATCACCCTTTTTCAATCTGCTCTATAAATCTTCCGTGCTTTTAAAGAATATAGTTTTTATGACAAGCTGAGTTTAGAACATAACTCTAAATCTACCTTCCTAACTCTGTCGGCCCAATTTGCTTCCATCAGATTACACTTTATTTTTCACTCTGTACATTTTAAAATGTCATCCTTCACCCTTCGGCCATTTAAATCACTGTTCTAGCTTTTTTAAGCCAATTCGTTTGCCATACTAAAATCTTTCCTGTCTCTTTTAGTGATTTCTAACATGGAGGTTAAATATAGACAATTTTCTCCCTCCCACCATCTCAAGAAAAGTCAGAATTGTGTGTTTCTTTGAAAACAAAATAGCCAACCCGGCACTGTGTGTGTAAGGCATATGCAAATGCTGGATACTTTGTGTTGAGACAGGGTCTTACTGTAATCCAAGTTGGCAGATCAACACCAATGTCTCTTTATTGAATGTACCTATCCTTTCTAAATAATGACACCAGGAGCGTTTTTGTCTTGTTTTCTTTAGTTGTTCTAGTTTGTTGAGTAATTCAGATCTAGTTAGACTTACTTAAAAATATATTATCATAGTCAAATGAATATTTTCTGCCTTTTTGAAGTTCTTCCCTGCACAAGTTTAGTAGAGTCTTTTCAAATAATATTTTTTTTCTCCAATTACAGCAGAAACAAAAGGAAACTGAACTAGCTATTCAGTATCCCATATGTCCTACTACGTGCATTGTTCAAAGGAGACCTACTGACATTCTTGTTTTTTTAATTTATTTATGTCTATGAGCACTCTATCTGCATATATGCATGTACATACCTGCATGCCAGAAGAGGGCACCAGATCAGATTTTAGGTGGTTGTGAGCCACCATGTGTTTGCCAGAAATTGAACTCAGGACCTCTGGAAGAGCAGCCAGTGCTCTTAACCTCTGAGCCATCTCTCCAGCCTTGATATTCTTTCTTAAATTTATATAAGCTTTTTTTGTTTGTTTTTGAGAGTGCATAGTCCAGGCTAGCCTCAAACTCAAAATTCTCCTGCCTCGGCTTCCTGAGTTTACCACTCTGCTTTTGTTTTGTTTTGATACCCAAGCTTATATTGAACTACTGGACTGAAGAGAACCTCCTCACTTCCTCCAAGTCACCTAGGACTACAGACATTTCCAGTTGTACTCAGTTTGCTTTCATTTTCTAACAAAGGCATTACACTTTTCATTGTGTTGTAGTTTGGGGTTTTTAAAGACAGGATCTAGATGGAGACTAGCATATTGTTCAGTTGGCAAACTGTTGAAGGATATTCGCTCCCATTGTGAACCCCAAGATTGTGAACTGTAAAAACCTGTTTCTTGTTTGGTGTGCTCAGCCTTAACACACACCTTTAAACTAAGAAGCTTTTTTTTTTTTTATGTAAATAGTCAGGTGTGGTGTAGCTCATCCCTAGCACACACCTTTGATCCAAGAGTTTTCTGTAAACAGGATAAAATAAGGTCAAGAGGCAGAGCATGAAAGCAGCTGACAAGGATTAATAGACAGGATGGATATTGAGAGATTTTTTTTAAGAAGGACTTTTTGGCTTTTTCTTTCTGGGATGTGAGCTGGGTGGAAGGTCAACTGGGTGCTTTCTTTGCTTCTCTGAGCTAGCAGGTTTTCACCCCAACATCTGGCTCCTGAGTCTTAATTGCTGAAATGGAACAATTGGGATTTTAATTTTTTAAAACAATAGCAAAGTGCTTTCCACACAAACATGTGATCTGCATTCACATCACCCACATACAAATCCAGACATGGTTGCATACACTAATCCTAGAACTGGAGACAGGATTTCTGGATCTTACCAGCCAGCTAATCTCGCCAAGTCAGTAAGCTCCAGGTTCAGTGAGAGACACTGTCTAAAAATAACATGAAGTGGCTTTGCTTGCAAGGGAGCTTGCCACCAGGGCTGACGGCCTACGTTCATCCCTAGAACCTACAAAGGAGAGAACAAACTCCTGCAAGTTGTCCTCTAACCTTCTCACATGCACTGTAACATGCATGTAACAAACACGCACTAAATAAATGTAAATTTTTTTAATAAAAAGGGCCAAAAAGATGGTTCAGTGGATAAGGGTGCTTTCTGCCAAGGCTTACTATCTCAGTTCAATTACCAGGACCTATATGGCAGACGGAGAGGCCTAACCCTGAAAGTGCATGCATCCATGTGTGGTGGCAGGCACACGCCCATACAGAAGCACACATTAAATAAATAATCGTAAAGTCAAAGTTAAATAAGCAGAGAATGATAAAAACAGCTGACATTAATCTCTGGCCTCCACAATCGTCCACACATGTCCATATTCATCCCTACACACATGCATATGCGTGAATGTGTGCACACACACATAACACACACACACACACACACACACACACACACACACACAGGATCTCATGTAGCTCAGGCTAGCCTCAAATTCACTATATAACTAAGAGTGGCCTTTAATCCCTAATCTTCCTGCCTCTACCTTCCCAGTCCTGGAATTGCAGGCATTATCTCACCATACCTGGCTCGACATTCTGGTTCTTAAAATATGATTTTTAATAGACTTTAAAGATAAAAGAATGTTCCCTAGGAATATGACCAAATATCATCAACTTAGACCTTTATTTTTTATATATGTTTTTATGTTTTATATATTTACCTAATAGGCAGGTAAATTTAAATTCAAGGTCATTCTGGTCTACACAGTGTGTTCCAAGCTACAGAGTGAGACCCTGTCTTGGAGGGTGGGGTATTTGGGCTCCTTGAGAGAGTGCAACAGAAGTTAAGACATTATTTTTTAGCTGCTGCTGTTGCTTCTACTACTACTACTTTTGGTTTTTTTGAGACAGGGTTTCCCTGTGTTGCCCTGGCTGTCCTGGACTCAATCTGTAGAACAGGCTGTCCTTGAACTCAGAGATCTGCCTGCCTCTGCCTCCCTAGTGCTGGAATTAAAGGCATATGCCACCACTGCCTGGCTATTTTTTAGCCTCTAACATAACATTGTGTCAAAGCTTTAGTAAAACCCAACAAACGTATGGAGGTGAGTATTCTGAAGAAAAAGTAATGAATTTTAAATCCCTTTTAAGATTTAGTTATTTTATGTGTGTGAGTGTTTTGCCTGCCTGTGCATGTATGCTGCCCACAGAGGTAAGAAGAAGACATCAGGCTTATGAAGTCATAGACTGTTGTGAACTGCCATGTGTGTGCTGGAAACCATACTCAGGTTCTCTTCAAAAGCAAAACGTACTCTTCAGCATTGAACCATCTCTCCAGCCCAATAGCAGTTTTAATGTAATTATTTCAAGCTAGGAATTGAGGTACATAACTTTAATCCCAGCACTCAAGAAGGCGAGGCAACATTTAGTAGAGGTCTAAGCCAGCCTGGTCTACATGGTAAGTCCCAGGCCAGCCAGTACTGTTGGTATGATGTTCTTTTGGAATGTATACACCTTACCCTTGTTCATTCAAATGCTGATTTCTCTCTCCCATATCTGGTTTTAATCTGGACATTGCATTGTGATATTTATTCTAAGCATTACCTGTCTCAAGTTTGTGTAAACATGCCACCATTTGTTCTCTAAAATGTCAATTAAAACAACCAGCCACAATGTTGAGCAATGGAGAGAATAGAGCGGGAGATACTGGTTCAGAGTGGGAGGAAAGGAAAGAAGAGGTGGACAGGAAGATGTGGGAGGCAGAGAAGGAGGACAAGCAGCAGGAGAGAAGCTGGGAGAGCAGAGGCTGGAGGAGAGGTCTTGGGAAATGAACCAGACCTAAGATACCACTAAAAGCAAGTATAATGTGGGAAATCTGAATGGTAGGAAACTATGCAGGTTTGGAGGTTTAGGATGGAGTAACTATTGCCCAGTATTGTGTTCTAGGTTAGCTAAATAAATCCTAGTCTCTGTGTGGTGATTTGGTTATACAGCTGTTTAGGATTAACCGCAGCTTTACTAAAAGATATATCAATAGTAAATATTAATAACCACATACAACACAGTCCTATACAGAGAGATCTGACTCAAAATTAAATAAAAAATAAGATGTAATTACTTCAAAGACTTCCGAAATCCCCCAACATTCTAGCTATTCCCATATGTGCCCCTAACAAATAGTATATCTTCGGGCTGGAGAGATGGCTTAGTAGTTAAGAGCACTGTCTGCAATTCCTCAAAGGTCATGAGTTCAATTCCCGGTGACCACATGGTGGCTCACAACCATCTATAATGTGAACTGATTCCTTCTTCTGGCAGATGTAAATGCAGATAGAACACTCATATACATAAAATAAATCTTTAAAAAAAACAAATAGCACATCTTTATATTGCTTTTCTTTCTACTTTACTATCATTAAACTATGACATATTTTAAAACAGGTATGATCTTGAGCCTATAGTTAAAGCTGCTGAATGTGAAGAACTTTTATAGACAAGATGAGGTAAAAAGAGAGTGAGTGAGACAGAGAGACAGAGACAGAGACTCAGTATTCTGGGCTAAATGTTTCTCTCATAATAAATCAGTCTTTCAAAACTCTTGGTGACCTGTTTCTCTTAAAAAAAAAAAAAAACTCTTACAAAGGCAAGTTATATCAATGGAATAATAACAAGACTTTCCAATTGCAAAGGTTCTTGCCTGAAGCCAAGTTTATCAGCTTGTCACTCTTCATTTGCAATGTAAATGAGAGAGGAGTACATTGCTCATGTCTTATTGTTCTAAAACATACCCCATTGGTCCCACATCATCTCTTTTGTGCTCTATCTATACTCCTATGCAGGCTTCCAAGCAGCTGTAGTAAAGAGAAAAAAAGCTTCAAGTATCGTGGTCTCTTCTTGCCTCACACTCCTTTACAATGTTCAATTTCTTACAGACACTGCAACACTAGTAAAGTACTGTTCTCAATGAGCCTAATAACTGAAAAAACAAAACAACAACAAAAAAAACCTCTTGCAATTCTTCAGAAACATTCAGCATTTGATGGCTTGATGAAATGGCTCAGTGGGTAGGTGACTTGCTGCCAAGACTGATGACCCAAGTTTAATCCCTGTGATAAACTCCTTAAAGTTGTCCTCTAACATCCACATGTGCACCATGACATACATATGCACACATGGAAATAACTGTAATAATGTTAATAAATAGAACCTTTCAGTGTTTCAGAAAGCCTAATAACAAGACAGAAATAACAAATGTGTGTGCATACACGTGGCTTAGATTTATCCCCATATAAGGCTTGAGAAAAGGCACCAAACTCACAAGGCCATCTCCCTACCCTAATGTTGACAGATTCTGAAACTGCATCTATGACTTTTTCTATGTTTAGTTACACTTTTAAATGCCAATCAAATAATAATCAGATAACAGAACAATAACTTAATAAAATTTAAGCCAAAAACAAAAATATGCTTAGCCTTCTGCTGGATGGAAGTTGATTAGGCTTTCTGAAATACTGAAAGTCACTTACCCACTGAGCCATTTCACCAAGCCATCAAACACTGAATGTTTCCTAAGAATCACAAGAGTTCTTTTCACTCATTAGACTAATCATTCCATTGGCTTTATTTCTAAATATTTTAAATGTATATATAATTCTATATATAAATTTAAGGATGGTAGTATATATAAAGGTAGAACCAGCAAGGATTCCAGATTCGGTTTTGGGTAATCTCACCTAGTTCCTAGAATGACCCTTGTGTAAATTACTTGGTCTCATTGTTTTTCCATTTTCAAATATTATCAACTGGGCAAAAGAAAAGAAAAGAAAGAAACAGTCTGAAAGAAAATTCAGCAGTATCTCAGATAAAGAATAAAGTTTTTAATTGAAAAGGAATGAAAAAAGCATTTAAGAATAGGAGCAAATGTATGGTGAATCTTTATTTCCAAATCACCACTGAAAGACAGCTTTGGCTTTTATTTATAAGATATTGGGCTTATCTGCTGGTGCTAAATGGAGCAGCTCCACCAGCTGAGAATCCTGCTATCTGGCAAGGCATCAGGGACTACAGCAGAGCCTATTAAGGGTTCTAGTTTAGGACTAGCTCCCTGTTCCCATTTCCTCAAGCCCTTAGCTCTTTCTTCCTCAGAAATGTCAGTCTGTGTCTAAATAAATAAGTGTCTAAATAAAAAGTACTTAAGGGTCATAGCAACCGTGAAGAAAATTATACCAAATCTCTGTGGTATAAAACCAATAATAATAATAAATAATTTAGTTCAAACTGCCTTGGCCCCACTAATTTTGCATGAATGATTGTGATAAATGCAAAATTCAGGATCTTATAAGAACTGTTTTTGTTTCCTAATGATCTGAAGTGAACTTGTAAAAAAAGTCAGCTTTTCCCAAAATGCTTTGTGCTAAGTTTTCAATGAAGCAATTGCTGTCTGAAAAAAGCACTTAACAGCTCGCTCCTATGAATCATCCAAGCCATCTAGGTGAAAGAGATGCTTTTGTAAATTCAAGACAGTGCCTAGTGGTTCTTAGACTGGATGCACAATAGAATCATCTGGGTAAGTTTTTAAAAATAGCTATGCCTGGATCTCTTCTAATTAACTGGTCTAGAAGGGGAATTTACATGTATGTCTTTTGGGGGGGATAGATTTGGAGTGTTTTTGTTTGGTTTGGTTTCATTATTTGAGACAGAGTTTTTCTCTGTGTAGCCTTCTCAGTCTTAGACCTCTCTTTGTAGACCAGGCTGGCCTTGAACTCAGAGATCCACCTGCCTCTGCCTCCTGAGTGCTGGGATCAAAGGTGTGCACCATCACCCAAACGACATAGTGTGTCTTAGGCACTCCTGGGATGATTCTATTGTGCAGACATGGTTAAGAACCACTATCCTGCAACAAGAATGACTTGAACCCATCTTGAACCCATCCACAAACTATCTCTTTTTAGGGGTTTGGTTGGGTTTGGTTTGAGACAGGGTCTCTGTAGACTGGGCTGTCCCAGCTGGTGCCAGATCCACTGAGATACTCTTGCCTCAGACTCCCAATTGCTGAGATGACAGATTTGTGCCTCTATCCTCTGGCTCCTTTTAGGGTCTTATTCTGTACTGAAAGCTATGAAGCATATGTTCTTCAGCCTGCTGACTGTAGGAGGTCAGAACTGGTAACTTATTTACATATTATTCATGTAAAAATAAAATGTCACACTCACCTGAGCTACCTCGTTTTTGCTATTCTGATGATCCCTTTTCGTATTTAGGCTCTTACCCACTGATATCTGTCAGAACCCACAGTATTTTAGCAGCCAGCCAACTTCTAAACTGCCTAAGTGCTGGGCATGGTGGCACAGCCCTATAATCCCAACACTTTGGAAGGCAGAGGGGCAGAGGCAGGCAGATCTTTGTGAGTTCCAGGCCAGCTTGTTCTACAAATTGAGTCCAGGACAGCCAAGGCTACACAGAGAAACCCTGCCTTGAAAAAACAAAAAACAAACCATGCCTTGCTAAGCTTTGGACAGCACAAAATTTTCTGACATATAATGTATTTTACAACTTGATGTTTTTAAAATAGAGTCACCAAATCTACCCACCTTTTCAAAGGCTATAAAATTTATAGCCTAAATTTATATATTATAAAATTACTAGTATAAATCCTTCTCCCTGATGCTTTCGCAGGTCATCTCAGGCTCTACTAATTTCTTCCTTATAGGAATTTACAGTTCCTACCACTTCCTGGCGTATGTTTTACTCCCATTTGACCACCAGTCCAATTTAGTACCTGTTTTTCTAAGTACTTTGAGGACAACTATCTATATTTAAGTAGGTATACAAACAGTTTTGGGAATGGTGTGGTTTCTGAACAAAGGCTCACAGTGTTTTGAGTTTCCTGCTTTTAGTTCTTTGACCCACATGTCCTCTCTAGCCTAAAGCTCCCTTTAATCCAGTCAGCACATGTACCATCCTCCCAACTATTCTGACATTACCATTACCTTTTCAATTGTGAGCCTACATGTATTACCAGACAAAAAAATCCCCGCCTTTCTTGCTTTTTCTTAATCTGTTGTTCCTGTCTCCATCATTCCTCTTTTGAACTCTGAAAATCTAAATTACATTTCTGTCTCAACAACTTCCACAAAGCTTTTCTTGTGAATAGCACCCTACACTGACCAATCCCATTCTTTCCCTGATTTTTCTAAGATGGCCACCCAGAAGTCAGCAAAGGAAATTCTCCACCCAATTAAGGGCATTTAGACCAGGGATTAGAAGAGGGGTGGTGGCTAAAAGCAAAGCAACTAAAGACCCCCCAGGAGATACCCTTGGCGACAGGAGGAAAAGCCAAAAGAAGAGGGCAGCACCAGCTGGATGCACTGGGCCTGTGCAGGCCACAGTCACAGGAAGTGCGTCCCCGCCCTGGCCTCAGACCGGAAGTGGGCGTTGCCGGGGTCTGGCTGTGAGGCGAAGTCGTCAGTGGGGAAAGCGTCTGGACTGAGGTAGGAACGAGAAAAGGCGGTAGGGTCTTGGCTTGGGTCAGCCCTTGGAAGCAGTTTGAGAGTGAGATACCTTCAAAGTAGTGTCTTACCTCACTCCCCAGCCTTAGCCCCGAACACCGACTGCGTCGGCGGTCGGCGGTCGTCTACTCGACGGGCTGCCTCGCATCTTTGCCTTGTTTTCAAGGTAACCTCCTCCCCCTTGCCTGGTCCTTTTTGCTTGAATTTCCTCAAATATGGGGGGCTTTTTTGTAAAGGCAGAGAGATTACTACTTTACTGAGACTTGAGACTATTTTCAGAATTTAAACAGTAGCTTCAGATTCTCACTTTGTCCAGTTCACTGCCGCCTAGTATGGGGAAAGGAATCGAGTCACCTGGTAACATTTTGATGGGGAAGATAAGAGACAGCTGAGTGATGGTTCTATGAATTCCAGAGTCCTTGTAATCAGTCTGTTCGCTAGGAAAGAATAGGTCAGCTCTCTTAAGTTGCTGAATATCTCACTCATCACTGTTTTATATAGCTTAAATTAAAAAAAAAAAGTAATACTTGATTCTTCCTTCCAAACCGTTCTTATTTTTAAAAAAGTATGACATAACTGTAGTAGCGGTTCCATAAGGTCAGGATAGTTTAATCCAAACATGAAGAATAATTTATAGCTTCTCTGGTGATTTTCCTTAACAAATGGGCTCTGCAGCAAAGCACTAAGCTAGAATTTAGCTGATTACCTGTATTTCCTAACAAAGGTTCTAATGCTGCTTATGTCATAGAATGGAGGAAGGGCTGTGGAATTGTATGAGAAGCCAAAGGAAAGCTTGCTTAGAGACAACAGCTTGTGTGTGCATCCAGTTTTCAGAAGATTCCTGTGGGAGAGGTTATATACAAAATTAGTTTTCCCGTAATAATACGTGAACTAAATTAGTGATAATAGAGATTTCCAGTAAAAGAGAATTCAAACTCTGAGACATTTTCTCTTTTAATCTTTTTGTTTTCTTAGGTGTTCTCTGTGACCTCTTTGGGTTTTTTGGTTGGTTGGTTGGTTTTGTTTTGTTTTGTTTTGTTTTGTTTTGTGAGACATAGTTTCTCTGTGTAGCCTGGGCTGTCCTGGAACTCAGTCTGTAGACCAGGCCGGCCTCTAACTTAGATCTGCCTACCCCAACCTCAGCCTCCCGAGGGCTGGGATTGAAGACATACACCGCCACACTCAGCTCTCTGTAACCTCTTAAATCCTAACATTCATGTATGTTCCCTCAGTATAGTGAGGGACTCCAGTATACTGACTGGAGCAGTACTCATCTTGCCATTGTATGATAGGAACAGAATAAAACATCTCTGGAAAGGGAGAACAATGGGCTAGAGAGACAGCTCAGCGGTTAAGAGCACTGTCTTAGCTCTTCCAGAGGTTCTGAGTTCAGGTCTCAGCAACCACATGGTAGCTCCCAAACATCTATAATGTGATCTGATGCCCTCTTCTGGCATGCAGGTTTATGTGCAGATAGAGCTCTCACAGACATAAAATAAATAAATCTTTTTTTTTTTTTAAGGAAAAACATCGGTGTGACATTTTCTGATCATGATTAAGAAAAGTCATTAAGATTTATTTTTTGCCAGGCACAACTGTAATCCCAGCACTCTGGGAAGCCAGAGACAGGTGGATCTGTGTGAGTTTCAGGACAGCCTGGTCTATAAAGTGGGTCCAGGACAGCCAAGGCTACACAGAGAAACCCTATCTTGAACCGCCCCCCCAAAAAATTTTTTTTCTTTTTTTATTTTATGTGTTTATGTGCATTTATAAGAGTGCATCATGGGCATACAATGTCCACAGAGGCCAGAAGAAGGCATTTGAACCCCTGAAACTGGAGTTAAAGGCAGCTGTAAGCTATGTAGGTGCTGGGAAACACAGATCCTCTATAAGAGCAGTCAGGGCTTTTAGCCACTTAACCGTCTTTCCAGCTGGAAAGAAGAGCTTTAAAGTAGTTTATCCAGATGTTTAAATAATGGTATTTTAATGACCTCAACTTGACCCCTATTACTAATGTTAAATAGTATCAAACCCTAATAACAAATAAACAGTTGTAATATCACTTAAAATATATATGTTGTCACCTGAATATAGTTTGTCAGTAGTCATGTTTGACCTAGCTGTTTGTGGGCCCTAAAGTTTATTCCAAGAATGTGAATTATGAGGTGATGCTAAAATTAGTCATAGAAATAAAGAATGCCTTAAAGAAGAGAAGTGTTTAGAAAAGAAGGTTGTGTACTAAGGGTTTGTTTTATTGAACTTGGGCAGCTTCAGTTCCAGGAGTGACTCGACATTATGGGCTGCCTTTTGTTGCATTTCATTTCTGATTCTTTGAACCATGCTTTTTTTCTCCAGCACTTGAACAGGTGTTCTTTGCCATCAGCATGGAAGACACTTACAGTATGTACTACTTTCTCCTTTTAAAAAATAATACATCATTCATGTATAGTTTGATGCCTGACTAGACTGTGTATGTTGTGAAAAATTCAGATTCCTCCCTGAAATTCTGAGAAAGTTCTTTGTGATGTTGAGGTACAAAATGTTCAAATTTTAAGTACAACACTTTAGTCTACAGCCATATTACCTTGAGAAAATGGTCTGAAACAAAATACTTTAAACTTAAGTAATTAGATGTGAGAACCAACTGTAATGGTGTACAACTGTAATCCTGGCTCATAGGAGCTGAGTCACAAGGATCACAGCTTCTAGACCAGCATGGGCTTCATAGCCAAGACCATCAAAAGACAACAGGTCAGCGAAAGGGCTCAGACAAGCCATATAAGCCTGGCAGCTGTAGTTTGAGTTTCAGAAGTCATGTAAAAGTAGGAGAGAAAACTGATGCTGTAAAGTTGTCCTCTGACTTACACACACCATACACAGAATAATAAATACAATATTTTTACAATACTGGGGATGTAACCCAGTGGTAGAATACTTGTATAGCATTCTTAAGACTCATAATTTTGTCATCAACACCAAGATTAGATAGATAGATAGATAGACAGACACAGTGATTGATTAGATTGGTGACTAGGATAGGTAGATTGATTGATTGATTGATTGATTGATTGCTAAGTCTTTTAGAACAGTAAATTAGAGCTGACCTACATTGCCAGACCAAGAAAGCATTCATGGTAGTCCTCAAGATCAACTTTGACACATGCTCTATATGGGCTGACAGTATGTGTGAATTATACCTCCATTCTGCCAACTGCCAACATTTGCTAGTGATAGAATGGATTAAATGAAGGCAAACTGATAAGAATTTCATCTGTGAATGTTCCTGGGTGTTCTGCGCTTCAGAAATAAGAAAAGATTGCTGGCTAAGAGCTCAGTTGGCATAATAAGCGTGCCCGTCCTCTAGGACTTTTCCTCCCTATTCGTTCTGTCCTTCAGATCACCTTTCAGGCTGATTTGCATCACAGCCATGGTTAGTAATTTATTCCATGTTTACCACTCTTCCAGTGACACTGTCAGTTTCAGTTCCCCTGTGGTTTCTGATTTTCATTGCAGTCTCCTGTCTTATAAGCTTTTTTATCAAAGGTGAATTATTTATCTTTTATTCTTACCTTCAGGGGTTTCTAGAGTGTTTTATTAGGTTACCTTTTGTTCTCAGGATGTGCTTAACTATTTAATTTTCCTTCCTTAGCCAGTCTTGTTAAGATTTGGGGCACAGCCTGGGCAGCTTAGACAGCCTAAGGGCAGCTTTGAATAACATGGTATAGATTCAGGGTTTTCTAGCCATTATAGTCTGTGTTTACAGTTGTCTTAGCTGTGTGAGGTTCTGTCTTTGCAGTTTATTTTTATTTTAGCTGGACAGTTTGGTAGTCATGAGATTAAGGATTGCTTTTTTCTCATCTGTGTTTCAAAACATGAAAAGTAAAATCACCTACCTGACAAAAGTAATGAGATCATTGTCAAGGAAACTAGGGTGGCCAATAGAACATACAGAAATAAAGCAGAGAACAGAGTGGGGGAGCTCAGTTTATTAATACTTCATAGGATATTCAGTTGAAGCAATATTGATATCAATTTGTTAACTAGCAATAGACAAGGATGCTAATGAGATTATTTTCAACTTCTCCTATGGCCAGCTGGATTGGGTGAGTGGAGTTCGAAAGTGCAATGGTCCACAGTATTTATACTGGTGTATTAACAAGCCATTCCAACTTTAGTGGGTTGGGAAAGTGTGGTTGGAGTAGCTGGAGAATAGAAATGGCTCCAAATTGTTATTTTTAAGAAAGGAAAAGGGGCAGGCTGGAGAGATGGCTCAGAGGTTAAGAGTACTGACCGTTGTTCTTCCAAAGGTCCTGAGTTCAATTCCCAGCAACCACATGGTGGCCCATAACCATCTATAATGATACATGATGCCCTCTTCTAGTGTGCAGGCACACATGTAGGCAGAGTACTGTATAAATAATAAATAAATAAATATTATAAAAACAAAAGGAAAAAATACTGTGGGTGTCATTTAACAATTTTGTTTTATAATAAGAATGAAAACCATATTCAGTCAAATGAATGAAACCTCAGCACACCATTGTGGGTACTGCTGTACCCACAAGAGTCAGTGATAACACAATTTTATTGTCTCATAGTTCCATTTCACTTTTAATCTTTTACTCACACTTTTTTTGTTTTGGTTTGGTTTTGGGTTTTTTTGTTTGTTTTGTTTTCTTCAAGACAGGGTTTCTTTGTGTAGTCCTGGCTGTCCTAGAATTCACTCTGTAGACCAGGCCGCCTTTAAACTCAGAGCTCCACATGCCTCAACCTCCTAAATGCTGGGAGTAAAGGCGTGTTCTTCCAGCACCAGGCCAGTCTAACTGTTCTTTAGACTGCCTTGTTCTTATTTATGGATGTATTGAAAACACTATGTGAAAAACTACTGCAATTTTACAGGGCCCTGTTATACTTTATACTTACTGTGGTTTTTCTCTTTCAGTCGACTCCCTGGACCCTGAAAAGTTATTACAGTGCCCCTATGATAAAAATCACCAGATCAGGGCCTGCAGGTTTCCTTATCATCTTATCAAGTGCAGAAAGGTAGGGTATTGTTTTCGTTATTTTCCCTTTAATGCCATCTTGAGTTCTCCTGAAGAGCCAAGCTTCAGAAGCAACAAATCATTTAACATACATATTTTAACTGAATGCCAGATTATTTGGCAAGTCTGCCTTTGTTAAGTTTAAGGTGTTTGTTTTATTCTTAGAAATATATAAAATTCTTATCTTTTATTTTCTTCCTCCTAACTAGCAACAAGACATTGCTTATAAACAGTGTTTATAAACAGTGTCTCTAGAGTCTTATCCTTTAGAAAACAAAGGAATCACTAATTTTTTTCCTAGTAATGAGAAATCCCTCTTACCTTATAAATTTGACGTGTTCATTATTTCTTTTTAAAATATTTTAGATTTATTTTATGCATACGAGCATTTTGATTCAATGTATATATGTGCAGCATGTGTGTGCCTAGTGCCTGTGGAAGTCTGAAGAGTGGGTTAGATCCCTGGGACTGGAGTTAGAGGATTACTGTTATTGTGTGGGTGCCGTGAAACAAACCTGGGTCCTCTGAAAGTGCAGCAAGGGTTTTAGCCCATGGGCCTTCCCTGCAGTCCCTCTATCACATTTCTAGCCCATGGACCTTCCCTGCAGTCCCTCTGTTACATTTTTTTCCTGATCCACCACTGCCCCAGCACATCTTTTTTCTTAATTTTTTTTATTTTTTTCTTCACAATTTATTCATTATATATCCCAATTGTAGCCCTGTCCCTCAACTCTCCCATAGTCCCACCTTCCCTCCCTCTTCCCCACATCCCCTTCCCCTAGTCCACTGAAAGGGGGAGTTCTCCACCATTGCCATCTGCCCATAGCTTGTTAGGTCTCATCAGGACAGCCTGGATCCTCTTCCTCCATGGCCTGGCAAGGCTGCATCACTAGGGGTAAATTTCTTTTTTAACTTTTTATTCTTTGGGAGTTTCACACCATACAGCCCAGTCATACTCACCACCTCTCATCCACCCTTCTCACCCTTTACCCTTGCAACCCTCCTCAAAATAAAACACATACAAACAAAATAAATAAATAAGTAAACAAAACAAAGTATAGAAAACATCTTGTTTTGGAAGCTATAATATGTCACAGTGTGTCCTACAATATACCCTTCTGTCCATACAGCTTTAATAACAAATGTTCATTGCAACATCTTTTTATTTTTCAATTTTTCATTTATTCATTTATTTTAGTTTTGCTTTTTTCAAGACAATTTTTCTATGAAGGCTTAGCTGTCCTGACTCACTTTGTAGCTGGCCTCGAACTTCACAGAGATCCACCTGCCTCTGCCTCCCTGAGTAAGGAGATACAGGTATACACCCCAGTACCCAGTATCCTTATTTTTTTAAGATATTTTTTATGTGTATATCTGTCTACCTGTGTGAGTTTATATGCGCAGTGTGCACACGGGTGCCCATAAGGGCCAGAAGAGGGCATCAGAGCCCTTGGAACTGGAGTAAACAGGCAGTTCTTAGCCACCATGTAGGTACTGGAACTGTACCTAGGTCAGTGGCAAGAGCAGTAAGCACTGTTAACCACTGAGCCATCTCTATTTTTTTAATTAGCATTTTCTTTCTAGTTAATTCTTTATAGACTTAGCTAATGTAACCTATTCTAGTTCTTTGTTAGTTAAAAAGTACTCGTACAGGGTTGTTAGAATACTGATGTTGGGGGCTGGAGAGATGGCTTACCAGATAAGAGCACTGTCTGCTCTTCCAGAGGTCCTGAGTTCAATTCCCAGGAACCACATGGTGGCTCACAGCCATCTATACTGGAATCTGATGCCCTCTTCTTCATGCAGGTGCACATGCAGATAGAACACTCATACATAAAGTAAATAAATAAAATCTTAAAACAAAAAGAATACTGAGGTCAAGGCTGGAGAGATGGCTCAGTGGTAAGACCAATTGCTGCTCTTCCAGAGGTCCTGAGTTCAGTTCCCACCATCCAGATCAGTCATCTCACTGCCTGTGACTCCAAATATCGGAAATGCAGTGCCCTTTTCTGGCCCTCCACAGGCCACAGGCACCTGTATTCATGTGCACATGTGTGCACGCGCACACACACACCATCAAAGTAAGATCTTTTTAAAATTTAAGATTTACATTTTATGTCTATGTGTTTTGCCTGATGTACACCACGTGCACACTTGGTGACTGAGGCAACTTTATGAAAGGGCATCAGGTCTCCTTGGAACTGAAGTTATATATAGTTGTAACCTACCATGAGGGCAGTGGGATTGAATCCACATCCTCTGCAAGAGCAGCAGTGCTCTTAACCTCTGAGCAGTCTCTTTAGTGCCTTTTTTTTAAAGAATACCATTGTCAGATACAGACACCAAAAGTTTAGAATTTAATCCAAATTACATATAATTTATTATCTTAAATAATCGATTCAGTCTCTAGCACCACATAAAAGCATGCCTATAATCCCAGCACTAAAGAGGTAGAGGCAGGAGAATCAGAAGTTCAAGGTTACCCTCAACTATATAGCACATTGGATGCCTAGGCTACATAAGACTGTCTCAAAACAAGGAAGCGCACAAACCAAACAGTCATGGTGACACACGCCTGTAATCCAGACAGTTGTGATTAGAAAGTTGAGGCAGGATGGTCTTGAGGTCAAGGACAGTTAAACTATAAAGTGACCTTCTGGAATACATAAGATCCTGTTTGGGGGCTGGAGCTATGGCCCAGAGGTTAAGAGCACTGGCTATACTTCCAAAGGTCCTGAGTTTAATTCGCAGAAACCACATGTGGCTCATAACCATCTATAATGAGATCTGGTGCCACCTTCTGGCCTGCAGGCACACATGCAAGCAGAATACTGTATAAATAATAAATCTTAAAAAAGAAAAAAGACCTTGTCTCAAATAACTGAGGGGGGGGGGGTGGAGAGCTAACTCAGTGGTTAAGAGTACTTGTTCTTGCAGAAGGCCTAGGTTGGATTTCCAGCAACCACATGGTGGCTTACAAACATCTGTAACTCCAGTTGCAGAGAATCTGACCCACTCTCCTGAAAAGGCACAAATATGCATACACATTCATGCAAGCAAAACATCCATGTTTATAAAAATATCTAAGTATTAGCTGGGCATGATGGCTTATGCCTTTAATCCTAGCACTCAGGAGGCAGAGATAATCTGTGATCTCAAGGCCAGCCTGGTCTAATAGTAAGTGCCACGGTAGCCAGGGCTACATAGATCCTGTTTCAAAAAAGAGAAGGGCTAGAAAGATGACCAACAGTTAAGAACACCTGTGTTGTTTTTCCAGCGTACCCAAATTTACATCAAATGTCTTACATCTCCAGGAGAGTACCTCATACACATTTAAAATAATTAAATAAAATATTTTAAGCTGTTTCTCCTAAGTAGGTATGGTGGTGCATGCCTATGATCCTACCACTTGCAAAGCTAAGGCAGGAGGATTGCCATGAATTCAAGTCCATTCAGGGCTTTATAGTAAGACCCTCCCTCCAAAAAGCTTTGCATTCATTGTCTAAATGCCTTATATATATAATGGAGAGTGTATTTCATAAATTTTATTTTTCTTTTTTCTTTTTTTTTTTTTTTTTTTGAGGGGTGGGGAGGGGAGTCAGGGGCTAGCCCTGGGGATTGAATCTAAGGCCTCTTACCACTGAGCTGTGTTGCCAGCCCTTAATTTGAGACAGATCTCACTAAGTTGCCCAAGGTTGAACTTGTAGCCCAGGCCAACTTTGAACTTTCCATCCTTCTGCCTTAGCCTCCTTGTAGCTGGTATCATAGGCCTGAGCCACAGGCTGCTTTTGTTTGTGCTTGCTGGCTTGCTTGGAGTTTTGGAGGGGAGGGGGCACTTCAGTTTTTGAAGTAGGACTTCTTGTAGCCAAGGCTGGTCTCAATTCACTAGTTAAGGAGGACCTTTACCTACAGATCTCTCTCTACCTTCCCTTCCCAAGTGCTGGGATTGAAAGTCTGTTCCACTCTGCCTGGCTACAGTTTACTTTATGTGCATATGGTATATGTAGTTTAGTGCATGTGTGTGCACCAGAGGAGGCGAGAAGAGGGCATAGAGTGTTCTCATATATCACTCAGCCTTGTTCTTTTGAGACAGGGTCTCTTCCTGAACCTGGAGTTTATGTTTTTTGTTTTTGTATTTTTTTTTTTTTGTTGGTGAGTTTGTTTTTTTGTTTTTGTCAACGAGACCGGCAATCAGCAAGCTACCTTCTGTCTTTGCTACCTACCAGTGCTGGCATTACAGGCAGCTTCTTACTGGGTGCAGGAATCCAAACTAAGGTCCTTATGATGGCCCAGTGTATGGGCCAGACCCATACAAGTTTCTTAGTCCTGCATTTTTCCAGCCTGCTTCTCACTAGTTTTACATCTTGAGTTTTTTTATAATTCATCGTTAAAACTTTTTTTATTGAAAAAGTTTTCTCATATATTTTGATCATGTTCTCCGACCTTCCTACCCACCCAACTTTATGTTCTTTTTCTCTTTAAAACAATAACAAAACATTTTAGTGTATGTTTGCACATATGTGTGTGCCACGGTATACATGTGAAATAGAACAACCTGCAAGAATCAAGCCTCTTCTACCATGTAGGTCCTGGATATTAAACTCAGGTTGTTAGACTTGAGCCATCTCTTTACCCCTCTTTTTTGTTTTTTCTTTAGTGTGTGTATTTGTGTGTGTGTGTGTGTGTGTGCGTGTGTGTGTGTGTGTGTGTGTGTACTCAGATTGCCTAGAGCTGGAGTTACAGACAGTTGTCAGGTTTCCAGTCAGTGTTCTTAACTCCTGAGCCATCTCTCTAGGTCTCTCCAGGCCCTTTTTATTTTCTTTTTAATTTCTTAATTGCTGGTACATTTGCCATGACATTTTGGTGATAATAAATCCTTTGTTTAGGTTTAAAACAAGGTACTGGCTTACAAAGTGAATATCATTTGAGCTTTTACTAAGTGAAATAGCTGAAATAAAGGTTAAGCTGCTCCCTGGCCAGTTTGATGCATGCCTTTGATTTCAGCCTTTGGGAGACAGAGGCAGTCTGGTCTACAGAGCAAGTTCCAGGACAGCACCAGCTCCACAGAGAAACCTTGCCTCAAAAAATAAAAAGTTAAGTTGTTCTGGGCCTCATCCCAGGCGTCGTTACTTTAAATCAGTGTCCCTGTGTTGTTCTGGAAATCATTAGCCTATCTCTGCAGCCCCTTACAACAGCTATTTCCCATCGCCATTGCGAAAGCCAGGCACTGCTGCAGCGCCCATTGTTGGCCCTGACACCCCGAGAGCTGCAGCACTTCAGGCTGTGCTGTCTGATAAACAGGGAGAAGAGGTGGTTCATATTGACGGCTTTGCTCTTTAGAAGCCACTGAAATCCCATTGTGTACTGTTATCCCTACAGTCATAAGCAAAAGGTTTGCATTTTTGAAGATACTGAGATAGTAGCTGCATGGTCTGTATGGGTGATAAATAAATCCCTCTTAGGTTTCTGTGATGAGTGTCTCTACCATGGCTGAGTGTACCCACCATAGCTGTGACATAAATTTGCGGAAAGATTTCAGGGAGCCATTTATAGAAAAAGGCTGGGCTAGTTTTCTTGAATTTTATGAGATCCCAAGAATTGATGGATCCCTTAATTTTTATTCCACAGAATCATCCTGATGTCGCAAACAAATTGGCTACTTGTCCCTTCAATGCTCGGCACCAGGTTCCCCGGGCTGAAATCAGTCATCATATCTCAAGCTGTGATGACAAAAGCTGTATTGAGCAGGATGTGGGTAAGCCTGACTAACTACAGTATCCCAGGATTTGGGGTTAGCCAGTCAGTTTGGAATCACAATACATCATTGGCTTGCTTTCTGGCTTTTACCATTCAGAACATTTTTCTGCCTTTGAGATGATGATGTGGTTATGGCATTGTAGCAGTGACTGAATAGTAGTCACTGAATTGTAGTAGTGTCTGAATAGGTCAGACTGTTTTCTTTTCTGAACAGCCTGATTGATTTTATTACAATAAATCATCTAAAATGATTTTAGGAAATGGAGCTCAGTGGGTCGAGTACTGACCTTGCATGGATAAAGCCCTGAGTTCCATATCCTGTACCACAAAAATCATGGGCATGGTGGCATTGACTCGTAATCACAGTACTCAAGAAGATCTGAAGTTTAAGGTCAATTTTGAGTCTGAAGCCAGCCAGAAACGCTAGACCTTGTCTCAGTAAATAG
Organism: Psammomys obesus; assembly: GCF_907164565.1. Classification (NCBI taxonomy): domain Eukaryota; kingdom Metazoa; phylum Chordata; class Mammalia; order Rodentia; family Muridae; genus Psammomys; species Psammomys obesus. Next base: position 1,528,204 of record NW_026594240.1, on the reverse strand, counting down.
ATAATCCTGCTATTGCCATGAATAAGGTAACAGTCTTTGTGTCTGTTTCTCGTCCTATCAGCTTTTATCCTATCCATATTTAGAAACAGAGACTCAATAAGCCAGCAGACTACCCTGAAGCCTTTAAAGGCCTTAAATACCTTAAGCAGAATAACCCAGCAGGTCCACTACCCCACCCTCTGTGTATCAAATCTCTGTTGTCTTACAGTCAACCAAACCAGGAACCTTGGACAAGAGACTCTGGCTGAGAGCACATGGCAGTGCCCTCCTTGTGATGAAGACTGGGATAAAGGTGAGATGCCTCTACATTTTTTTCTTTACCTGTTTAAATCTCAAATCATTTGCTTAAGACAGAAGGAAGATTTTCTTTTTTATGAACATGCCATGTTGTTCAGAATGCCTTATTTTTATTGGGTCCCAAAATGAGCACATTGCTATCACTGTGCTGATACTTAGAACAGCCCATCTCCCTTGATTGCAGGAAGCGCTTCTTTACATCTGTTTTCCCCATAAATTGTGTTGCACCATCTGTGCACATTTATTATTATTAATGGCTCTTGTGTTTATATTCTTCACTGTTAAATTCCTGCTTCTGTATCACTTGGGTGGGGCACTCAATCAATTTTTACTTACAACCCCCAAAACTTAGCTGTATTATTTCCCATCTGACAAGTTCAACTAACATGAATTGGTGTTTTATCTAGTAGTATCACAAATAATTTTGCTTCCTTTGGCAGATTTATGGGAACAAACTAGCACCCCATTTGTCTGGGGCACAGCCAGTTTCTGTGGCAACAACAGGTAAATTCAGTGGTCTTACGCTCACCACTACCTCCCCAAATCCAAGTGTGTGACAAAAAATAATAGACCTGAGTGTGGTGGTGCTTGTCTTTAATCCCAGCACTCCAGACAGGGGCAGGAGGATCTCTTGAATTTGAAACCAGCCTGGTCTAATAAGTGAGTTCCAGAACAACCAAGGCTATACAGAGAAACCCTGTCGGATAGATGGATGGATGGATGGATAGATAGAGAGAGAGAGATAGTCAGTCAGTCAGTCAGTCAGTCAGTCTTGGGTGTGAGACACCATGACCAAGACAACTGTTATAAAGAACAATATTTAATTGGGGGTGGCTTACAGTTTCAGAGGCTTAGTCCATTATCGTTATGGCGGGAAGCATGGCAGTATCCAGGCAGACATAATGCTTGGAGGAGCCAAGAATTCTTCATTTCTGTCCAAAGGCAGCCAGGAAGAGACTAAAATTTTACACTGGCTGGAGCTTAAGCCTAGGAAACCTCAAAGCCCACTCCCCCGCACTGACATACCCTCTCCAACAAGGCCATACCTACTCCAACAAAGCCATACTATACTCCTATAGTGCCATTCTCTGTGGACCAAGCATCCAAACACAGCAATCTATAGGGGCCAAACCTATTCAAAGGATCACATAAATAAATAATAATGCAGGCCACCCTCTTTCCTTGACGAAGATACTTGGTAACAAATATTGTTTGGAGCTGGGTTCTTATTTGTGTGTGTGTGTCTGTCTGTCTGTCTGTCTGTCTGTCTGTGTGTTCTTTGGAGGCCAGAAGAGGTTGTCAGATACCCTTGAGCTGGAGAAATAGGCAGTTTTGAGTCACCTGACATGGGAACTGGGAAGCAAGCTGCAGTACCCTGTAAGAGCAGCAAGTACTCTTAATTGTTAAGCCTTACTTGTTCTTTGATTCATAAAGACATGGACTTAAAACTGGAACTATAATAAATACTGCTTTATAATCTAATAAGAAAAGCAATAGTGCCTTATATTTCAATTCTTATATTTCTTGGTGTTCCTGTATTTCAATTGTTTGGAGTTTTGTTTCTTTTGCTAGGTTTGTGTTATTTCAAGACTGAAAAAAGTTACCCAGTTATACCACTTAGACTGTTGTAATCCTAGATAACCAATGCTTGGGGTAGGGAACAATCCTTATGGCTGGTGAGACAGGTTAGTGAGTACAGGCATTTGTAACCATGCCTGACCACCTGAGTTTGGTCTCCAGGCCCACATAGTGAAAGAAGAGAACAGATTCATGAAAGTTGTTCTCTGACCTCTGTATACATGCTGTTGTGTGCACAGTCGTTCACAAACTGCCACACAAATATGTTTTTCAAAATTAAAAGAGGACTGGAGGCCATGTGGTGGCACATGCTTTTAATGCCAGCACTTTGAAGACAAAGGCAGGTGGATCTCTGAGTTTGTGGCCAGCCTGGTCTTCAGAGCAAGTTCCAGGACATCCAGGGATGCACAGAGAAACCTTCTGTCTCAAAAGGGGAGCTAGAGGGATGACTTGAGGGGTTAAGAGCATTTGTTGCTCCATGAGATCCATACCCCCTTCTAGGCTCTGTGGCTTCCCACACACGTGTGCACATACACTTGTAAATTTTTCTAAACCCTGACAGTTCTTTGAGGTTAGGAAGTCCAGAGTGTGTATCTAATGAGTAAGAAAGAAAATAAATCTCTTTTTAGTACTTACATTTTGTATCCAATTTAGAATTGTAAGATTTTGCATTGCACCAACTTTCAAACCATAGAAGGTCAAGTTTCAAATGCAAATGATACTATTTCAGGGTTATAGAATGAAGGAATAAAATGGTATACTTTTCCCTTTCCCAAAATCAAATACCTAATTTTGTATTTTATTTTTATTTTTAATTATGTGTATGTAGATATGTGCACATGAGTGGTAGTGCCCAGAGGCCAGAGGTGGGACTACATACAGGTGGTTGTGCACCGCTTCATGTAGGTGTTGAAATCAAACTCAGGTCCTCTGGAAGAGCAGTACATGATCTTAACTGCTGAGCCACCTCTCCAGCACTCATAAAATGCTTTAAATTGTAGGGGTTCGGTACTTAGAGAATTGGCTGCTTTTCTGGAGGACTCAGGTTGGATTCTCAGAACCACATACTGTCTCCCACTTGTATGATGGCATCAAATTATTCCCTTTTTTTTTTTTTTTTTCAGTCCTGCAAACAACATAGTTATGGAACATAAGAGTAACCTGGCTTCAGGCATGCGAGTTCCCAAGTCTCTGCCCTATGTTCTGCCATGGAAAAACAGTAAGTGAAATAAATGTCAAAGTATTCCTGCTCTCTCCATTGTGACAAAAACAATTGGTTTGATTAATTAGATAGCATTCGGCCTGATGCTGAAGTAAGTATGACTCTGTAAATTTTGTGTTCAAAGCACCTCACTTATCTCATGCTACTCCTAGGCCTGGTTGCAAACAAGAAATTAAGAATAACTTGAAACTACTGCTCTTCTGGAGGATCTGACTTTGGTTTTCAGCATCCATGTCAGGAGATTCACAACAGCCCATGAACAGGATTCACAGGTGACCCAGCTTCTGGCACCTGTTCTCATATCACATGCCACCACACTGAGACACATGTGCGCTAAAGAGATTTTAAGGATATTTTAAAAGATGAGATACAGGTATACAGAAACAAAACAGGTATTTCCATGGAGTAATCACTGGTATCAAAATACTCTAAGTAAATGTCAGGTCCATTAAAGGGGCTAAGACAAGGTCATCTCATTGTCAAGGCATTAATTTAAAAATCAGAAGATCAGAAAAAAAAAAAAAAAACTGTATTTCAGGAACCTAAAAGAAAATGGGTAGAGAAGGAGAAAACAGTGCTAAGAACAGCATAGGGAATGGAATTCAGATATATTCCATAAACATTTGAGCCTATACTGGGTAAATAGGTATTAAGTTCACATAATTCTTCCCTGTTTAAAAAAAATCCACATTTGGGGGGTTGGAAAGATGGCTCAGTTAAGAATACTTACAGCTCTTGCAGAGAACCCAAGTTAGGTTCCCAGCACCCACACACCAGCTCACAATTACCTGTAACTGCATTTCCAGGGATCCAAACAATCTCTTTTCACCTCCACAGACACCAGACACACATGTGGTACATATATGTATATACAGACCATACACATAAATTTTTTTAATTAAAAAATAGCAGTAAGGTCTGCTCATGCCCTTCATGTGCCATTTCCCAGGCTCCAGCAATTCCCACAACCCCATAGGCAGCAGCCATCAGAGCCATCAGGGACTACCAATTCCTTGCCTCCTGGGTCCCTCTGGCAAACCCAGCAGTGGTGAGGTCTGTCCCATGGCCTCTGCACACCGTTTTTGGGTCCTAGATCTTCCTGTAATCCCAGAGGCTGTCAGCAATCAGGGCCTACCAGCCAGGTCCTTCCAGGCAATCCAGCAGTAGTATAGTCTCCATCCTGTCCTCCATAGGCCAGTTCCCAGGCCCCAGCCATACCTGCAATCTCAAAGGCCTACTGCTATCAGGGACCACCAGGCCTGCCAACACCAAGAACAACCAGATGGCTAAATGCCAGCATAAGAATACACTCAACAAAACTGGTGGGCAGTATAGCACCACCAGAACCCAGCTATCCTACTACAACAAGACCTGGATATCCTAAGAAACCTAAAGTACAAGAAAATGGCCATAAATCTAATATTATGAAGATGACAGAGGCCTTTAAAGAGGAAATTAATAAATCCCTCAAAGAAATACAAGAAAATACCATCAAACAGGTGAAGGAAATGAATAAATCCCTTGAATACAGAAAAATACAAGCAAATAAGAGAAGGAAATGAATAAAACTAATGTTTAAGACCTGAAAATGGAAATAGAAGCAATAAAGAAAACACAAACTGAGGCAGTCCTGGAGATGGAAAACCTACAAAAGAGAACAGGAACTACAGATGTAAGCATCACCAACAGAATACAAGAGATGAAAGAGACTTCTCAGGCACAGAAGATTCAATTGAAAAAAAATCAATACATCAGTCAAAGAAAATGTTAAATCTAAAAAGTTTCTAACACAAAACATCCAGGAACTTTGGCCCACTATGAAAAAAGCCAAACCTTAGAATAATAGTAATAGAAGAAGATTCCCAGTTCAAAGGCCCAGAAAATATCTTCAACAAAATCATAAACAAAAGTTCCCTAACTTACAGAAAGAGATGCTTATAAATATACAAGAAGCTTCCAGAACACCAAAGAGATTGGGCCAAAAAAGAAAATCTTCCCATCACATAATAATCAAAACACTAAATCTACAGAACAAAGAAAACTAGAATCTTCCAGGGATAAGGGGAAAGTACCATATAAAGGCAGGCCTATTAGAATTACCCAGACTTCTCAACAGAGACTCTAAAAGTTAGAAGGACCTGAGCAAATACCTTGCAGACCCTAAGAGACCACAGATGTCAGCCCAGACTACTATATCCATCACAACTTTGAATCACCATAGATGGAGAAAACATGACAAAACCAAGTTTAAACAGTCTTTCCACTAACTCAGCCCTACTGAGGACTCTAGAAGTAAAAGTCCCAACACACACTAACTGCACCCAAGAAAACACAGGAAATAATTTCACACAAGCAAAACTAAAAATACATCAACATCAAAATTATAGCATTCAACAGTCATTGGTCATTAATATCTCTCAACAGCAATGGACTCAGTTCCCCACAGGCTAGCCAAGTAGATGTGAAAACAAAATCCATCATTCTGCTGCATAAAAGAAACACAACTCAGCAACAAAGGTAAGCATTACCTCAGAATAAAGGGCTGGGAAAAATTTTCCAAGCAAACTGACCCAAGAAACAAGCAGGTGTAACCATTCTATTATCTAAGAAAATAGACTTTCAACTAAAAATAATCAGAAGAGATGGGGAAGGACACTTCATACTCATCAAAGGAAAAGTCCACCTAGAGGACATCTCACTTCTGAATATCCATGTCCCAAATGCAAGGTCACCCACATTCTTAAAAGAAACATTACTAAAGCTTAAATCACACATTGAACCTCACACATTAATAATGGGAGACTTCAGCAGCCCATTCTCACCAATGGACAGATCGGTGAGATGGAAATTAAACAGAGAAATAATGAAACTAACTGGCTTTTGAATTAAATGGACCTAACAGATATCTACAGAACATTTCACCCAAACACAAAAGAATATGCCTTCTTCTTAGCAACACACAGAGCCTTCTCTGAACTTGGCCATATACTCAGTCACAGCACCTTGAACGCTTGTTCAAGGAGATTGAAATAATCCCTTGTATCTTATCAAACCACCATGGACTAAAGCTGGACTTCAGCAACAACAGAAAGCCTACAAACTAAAATGGGGAGGTGGTGCGTGCCTATGATCCCTTTGGACTCTGTGAGTCCAAAGCCAGCCTGTTTTGGTCTACAAAGTAAGTCTGGGACAGCCAAGGCTACACAGAGAGACCCTATCTTGAAAAAAAAAAAAAAAAAGCTTACAAACTCATGGAAACTAAACAACTCTACTCAGTGACTATTGAGTCAAGAAAGAAATAAAGAAAAAAAATTGAAGCCTTTTTAGAATTCAATGAAAATGAGCAATGAGCATACCCAGACTTATGGGACACAATGAAAACAGTGCTAAGAGGAAAGTTCATAACACTCAGCACCTTCATAAAGAAATTGAAGAGATCTCATACAAGCAACTTTACAGCACATCTGAAAGCTCTCAAACAAAAAGAAGCAAGGACACCAAAGAGGAGTAAATGGCAGGAAATAATCCAGCTAAGGGCCGAAATCAATAAACTGGAAACAAAGAGAATACAAAGAATCAACCAAGAGCTGGTTCTTTGAGAAAATCAACAAGGTAGACAAACCCTTACACAAACTAATTAAAAGGCAGAGAGAGTGTCCAAATTAACGAAATCAGAAATGAAAAGGGAAAAATAACAGCCACTGAGGAAATCCAAAGAATCATTAGGTCCTACTTCAAAAGCCTGTCCTCCACAAAACTGGAAAATCTAAATGAACAATTTTCTTGATAGGCTCCACTTACCAAAGTTAAATCAAGATCAGGTTAACAATTTAAATAGTTTTATAATCCCTAAGAAAATAGAAGCAGTCATTAAAAGTCTCCCAACCAACAAAAGCCCAGGGCCGGATAGTTTTAGGGCAGAATTCTACCAGAAAAGCTAACATTAATACTCCACAAACTATTCCACAAAATAGAAACAAAACGAACATTGCCAAACTCATTCTGTGAGGCCACAGTCATCCTGGTATGTAAACCACACAAAGATTCAACCAAGAAAGAGAATTTCAGATCAATATCCCTCATGGACATTGATGCAAAAATTACTCAACAAAATACTCGCAAACTGAATCCAAGAACACATAAAAAACATGATCAAGTAGGCTTCATCCTTGGGATGCAGGGATAGCTCAACATATGAAAATCCATCAATGTAATCAACCATATAAACAAACTGAAAGAAAAAAAACCACATGATCATTTCATTAGATGCTGAAAAAGCCTTTGACAAAATCCAACACCCCTTCATGATAAAAATCTTGGAGAGGTTAGGGAGACAAGGCCCATACCTAAACATAATAAAGACAAAATACAGCAAGTCAATAGCCAACATCAAATTAAATGAAGAGAAACTTAAAACAATTCCATGAAAACCAAGGGCAAGACAAGGCTGTCCATTTTCTGTATCTCTTCAGCATAGTTCTTGAAGTTCTAGCTAGAGCAATAAGACAAAGGAGATCAAGGTGATACAAATTGGAAAGGAATCAAATTATCTGTATTCACAAGTGATATGATAGTAAACATATGTGACCCCAAAATTCTACCAGAGAACTCCTACAGCTGATAAACACTTTCAGCAAAGTGGCTGAATACAAAATTTAAAAAATCAGTAGCCCTACTTTATACAAATGATAAACAGGCTGAGAACAAAATTAGGGAAACAGCACCTTTTACCATTTTCACCATATCCACAAATAATATAAAATATTATAACTAACCAAGCAAGTAAAAGACCTATATGACAAAAATTTCAAGTCTCTGAAGAAAGAAATTGAAGAAGATAACAGAAAATGGAAAGATCTCCCATGCTCATGGATCAGTAGGATTAACATATTTAAAATGGCCATCTTACCAATAGAAATCTACAGAATCAATGCAATTCCCATCAGAATTCCAACACAATTCTTTACAGACCTTGAAAGAGCGATTTTCAACTATATATGGAAAAATTAAAAACCCAGGGTAGCAAAACAATCCTGTAGAAGAAAAGAACTTCTGGAGGTATCACCATCCCTGATTTCAAGTTTCTCTACAAAGCAATAGTAATTAAAAACCACATGGTATTGGCATAAAAACCAGACAAGTTGATCAATGGAATCAAATTGAAGACCTAGAAAATAAACCCACATACCTACAGACACCTGATTTTTGACAAAGAAGCCAAAACCATATAGTGGAAAAAAAGAGCATCTTCAACAAATAATGCTGGTCTAACTGGATATCTGCATATAGAAGAATGCAAGTAGTTCCATATTTATCACCCTGCACAAAACTTAAGTCCAGGTGGATCAAAGACCTCAACATAAAGTTGGATACACTAAATCTAATAGAAGAAAAAGTGGGAAATAGCCTTAAACTCACTGGTACAGGAGACAACTTCCTGAACAAAACACCAACAGGTCAACAGTTAATAAATGGAACCTCATGAAACTGAAAAGCTTCTGTAAAGCAAAGGACACTGTCAGTAGAACAAAACAGCAGTCTGTACATTGGGAAAAGATCTTCACCAAACCTATATCTGACAGAGGGCTAATATTCAAAATATATAAAGAACTCAAGAAATTAAACACCAATAAACCAAATAATCCAATTTAAAAATGGGGTACAGAGCCAAAGAGAGAATAATAAACAGAGGAATCTCTTATGGCTGAGAAGCACTTAAAGAAATGTTCAATGTCTTTAATCAGGGAAATGTAAATTAAAATGACTCAGATTCCATCTTACACCAGTCAGAATGGCTAAGATCAAAAACTCCAAGTGACAGCGGGTGCTGGTGAGGATGTGGAGCAAGAGGAACACTCCTCCATTACTGGTGAGAGTAAAAACTTGTACAACAACTTTGGAAATCAATCTTGTGCTTTCTCAGAAAATTGGGAATAGTTTTATAGTTCTACCTCAAGACACAGCTATACCACTCCTAGGCATATACCTAAAAGATGCTCCACCATACCACAAGGACATTTGCTCAACTATGTTCATAGCAGCTTTACTCATAATATTCAGAAACTGGAAACAATGGAAGAATTGTTTGCAGTATCAATGGAAGAATGGATAAAGAAAATGTGGTACATTTACACAATGGAATACAACTTAGCTATTTTTTTTATTAATTACACTTTATTCATTTTGTATCCCCCCATAAGCCCCTCCCTCCTCCCCTCCCGATCCCACCCTCACTACTTAGCTATTAAAATCAAGGACATCATTAAATTTACAGGTAAATGGATGGAACTAGAAAATATCCTGAGTAAGGTAACCCAGACTCAGAAAGACACACATGGTATGTACTCACTTATAAGTGGATATAAGCCATATAATATAGGATAACCATACTATAATCCACAGACCCAAAAAAGCTAAGTAACAAGGAGGGCCCAAGGGAAGATGCTTGAATCTCACTCAGAAAAAGAAATAAAATAGATATCAGAAGTAGATGAAGAGAGAGAACTGGGTGGGAGAGAATGTGCAGAGGAGAACAAGGGTAGGGATCACGTGTGGGAAGAGCAGGGCCGTGAGAAAGAAGGGAAACAGATGAGGGTACATCTCTGGGACAAGCTAGAGACCTGTGATGGAGTAGGCTCCTGTAAGGATATGGTGGTGTGACTCCTAGTATGTGTGTGGGGGGATATGGAGACTTAAGTGGCCACCTCCTGTGTCCAGGCAGGACTTCCAGTGAAAGGAGGGGGACACCAACCCACCCACAAAATTTTCAACCCAAAATTTACCCTGCCTACAAGATGTGCAGGAATAAGGAGCAGAGATTGAGAGAATGGCCAAACAATGACTGGCCCAACTTGAGACCCACCCCCTGGGAGAAAGCCAACCCCTGACACTATTGATGCTTGCACACAGGACCTGCCTAGCATAACTGTCCTCTAAGAGGCAGCAGTGATTCAAAACAGATGCTGAGACCCACAGCCAAACATTAGAAGGAGCTCAGAGAATCTTGTGGAAGAGTTGGGGGAAGGATAGAAGGACCCAGAAGGCATTCCACCAAAGACCAACAGAGTCAACTAATCTATGCCCATGAGGGCTCACAGAGACCGAACCACCAACCAAAGAGCAGGCATGGACTAGACCTAGGCCCCCACACATATGTAGCTGATGGGCAGCTTGCTCTACATGAGGATCCCCTAGCAACTGGAACCGGGCCGTCTCTAACATGGTCTCTGTCGCCTGCTTTTGGATCACTGTCCTCTAGCTGGGCTGCCTTGTCTGACCTCAGTGGAAGAGGATGCTCTTAGTCCTGATGTGACTTGATGTCCCAGGGAAGGGGGCCAGGCTTCCCTTTTCTGAGGAGAAGGGGAGGGGGAAAACAGAGAAAGAGGGTGGAAGGGTGGGAGGGAGAGGAGAGGAGAGGGGGGCCCTCGATCTGGATGTAACATAAATAAGTAAAATTCTTATAAAAAGAAAGAAATTTCTATATTCATAATACCCAGGATAGGGTCCAGGAGATGGTTCATCAGGTACAAGCACTTACCATGTAAATCTGACAACCTGCTTTTTATTCTTGAGCACATGGTAAAAGGAGGGAAAAAGCTCCTCCTTCTACATCATATGTATACAACATATACACACATAATAATTATTGTTCAAGATTTAATGAAGCAAATGCCTAAGAAAGTACGATCTTTATTTAATCCAGACTTTCTAATATTACTCCTGAATTCAAACTTCCTTGAAATTCTCTTTATTTCAGTCTCTGTTACTTTTTGAATTAAATTTTGAGTAAGTAGAAAGGATTCATCTTAACGAGGCTAGAGACATGGCCCTGCAGTTAAAAGCACCTGCCGCTCTGGCAGAGAATGTTTTTTTGGTTCCCAGCACCTACATCAAGCAGCTCACACCTGCCTATAATTCTAGTTCCAGGGGACCTAATGCGCTCCTCTATGTTCCATGGGCACCTGCAAACAGGTGGTGCGCATAAACTCACATAGGCACACATGCATACACATAAATCTTTTTTAAAAAACAAAGTAGTAAAACAATTTAATTTAAATATTTGCATTTCCCAAAAGTGAGATCACTAAATAATATACCAAAAGGCTTGATACAGCGAGCCATGATAGCACATACCTGTAATCCCAGCACTTGAGAAGCAGAGATGGTAAGATCAGGATTTCAGCCTGTGAGATTGTCTCAGAAAAAGAAAAAATGGGCAAAAGACTTTTCTTTTTCCATGATTCTCAATGAAATCCCATCACTAATTTTGAATTCTGCTTTAAGATTACTACCCCATATATACTAGGAATAAGTAATTTGTATTTATGCCAGGCAATAGTGGCATATGCTTTTAATTTCAGCACTTGGGAGGCAGAGGCAGGCGGATCTCCAAATTAGAAGCCAGCCTGCTCTACAGAGTGACTTGCTTGACAGCTAGGGCTACACAGAGAAACCCTGGGTTGAAAAAAAAAGTAATTTGTGTTAAATAGGTGCTGAGGGTAGAATGAGTTTCGTTGACCTGATGAATTTATTCTGAAATGTTTGTTCTTACAGATGGAAATGCACAGTAACTGAACATCTTTCTCAAGTAAGTATTTGTTTCATTCCACTATCTCTTCAGATGGTAGCAAGATTTAACTTGGACATAAAGCAATTTGAGTCCAATTTTCTGTCAGATTATGATACCAAAATAAAGCTTTGTATGTGTTTTTTATGTATATAGCCTCTATTATCGTTTTACAGGCTAATAAGCATTTACTCCTTAAATTAGAATTCTGTTACCATGCTAAGGTCTTTTCCCTAATGTTAGTACACATTGCCTGTTTTGTTTTGTTTTGTTTTTTTTACATCAAAGTTGCATTCTAAATTTGCCCTGCCTCTAGTAGTGGACCGAGATTAATCAAACAGCTGTGCTTCACTGCTCTGCAATTCTTTGCTGGACAGTTTAGTCATCATTTTTTAAAAATCTATACTCTTTAATTGAGCATTTAAAATTTTGAGGTCTCTTAAGAGTCTTGCACTGTTGATATTATCTAGTCGTTTTTTTGTGCAGAAACTCACAAAAATCTCCTTTTTCCAGATGAAACCTTTCCTGGAGGTTCTTCTGTGGTAGAGCTAAGCTTGGCTACCTTGCCTGAGGTTGCCTACCCCTACTGCTGGTGGGATAGGACTTTAGGAAGGCTGGGATAGGATTCTGTCCTTCAGTGGATAGTTTTCAAATGAATGAATAATTGATCCCCATCTAAACAGTGAAGCATATGAATCTGTGATAGGGTTTGTTTTGTACCCTACCTAATGTTTCTTCTGCAAAAAAAAGTGGAAAAGCTAAGTGGAAACCCCAGCCAGTTTTTAATCCCAGCGCTCAAGAGAGTCAGAAGCAGGAGGATCTCTTGAGTTCAAGGCCAGCCTGATCTACATAGCAAGCTCCAGTACAGTCAGGACTATGTAGATACCCTGTCTCAGAAAAAAAAAAAAAAAAAAAGTAAACTCCAGGAGTGGTGATACACACCTTTATCTCAGCACTAGGGAGGCAGAAGCAGGTGGATTTCTGTGAGTTCAAGGGCTTTGTCTACATAGGGAGTTCCAAGACAGCCAGAGGTACATGGTGAGACCCTGTCTCAAAAAAAAAAAGAAGAAAAAAGAAAAGAAAGAAAGAGAGAGAGAGAGAGAAAGAAAGAAAGAAAGAAAGAAAGAAAGAAAGAAAGAAAGAAAGAAAGAAAGAAAGAAAGAAAGAAGAAAGAAGAAAAAGAAAAGTTAAAGCCAGGTGTGGTGGTGCACACCTGTAGTCCCAGCACTCCGGGAGGCAGAGGCAGGCATATTTCTGTGAGTTCAAGGTCAGCCTGGTCTACAAAGCAAGTTCCGGACAGCCAGGGCTATTACACAGAGAAACCCTGCTTGAAAAAATCAGAGGGGAAAAAAGGTTTTAAATGTTAAAAAATAATAATAGAAAAAAGGAAACACCCTTCAGTCATTAGCAATAAGATTTATAAGTTTCTTCTAGCAATTGGCCATTTTTGGTAGATTTTGACTTTTTTTTTTACCCCCATCTGAGACATAATTTCTCTGTATAGCCCTGGCTGCTCTGTAGACCAGGCTAACCTCAGACTCAAAGCTCTAAGGTGTGTGATACCATACTCAGCTTGGTAGGTTCTGACTTTAAGTTGTTTCTTGTTTCTGGAAACAAGAAAATGAAATTTGGCCCCAAAAGAAAGATACGCTGAGGTGAATCAGAAGGAATACATTGAATATACCTGGATAAATGGTGAACTTTGAATTATTATCTTAATATGTTGCATAAGATGTCTGATGATCATACAGTATATCTAGTATATGCAATATATCTAGTAAATGAGAAAGGCAACTCTATAATGAAAACCTGGAAGAAGCTTCTCATAAGATAAAGACAAGATATTTCCTCCCACTCAGCCCCCCCTCCCCTTTGAGACAAGGTCTGTTGTTGTTCATGTAAACATAGCTATCCTGGAACTATACCATGCTGACCTCCAACTCATGGAACAACACTCTCTTCCTCTGTCTCCTGAGTGCTAGGTTAAAGGCATGTGGTACCACACTTGTCTTGTACTTGGCTTTTTAACTTCACTTTTACACAGTGATGAAATTTTTTCTTTTTTAAAAAATATTTATTATGTATATGAATGCTAGCCCTATTTGCATGTACACTCAAATGCCAGAAGAGGGAATCAGATCACACTGTAGATATGACCACCATGTGGTTGTTGGGAATTGAACTCAGGACCTCTGGAAGACCAGACAGTACTCTTAACCACTGAGCCATCCCTCCAGCCCAAATTCCTTTTTCTGTATAAATACCTTTCTTATTTAAGACAGCATCTAGATTATGTAGGCCAAGGCTGACCTCAAACTCAGGGTTCTCCTGCCTCATTCAGCCTTCATGGGAACTGGGGTTACAGTTATACACAACCACACACAGTTCTTCCTTGGTCCTCTTAATAAAAAGCAGCATTGTTTTTATGAAACCTCTTGCAAATTTTTCAGGATTTTGGTTTTGGTGTTTTGTGTTGTTTTGTTTTTTGTTGTTTTCATTGTTGTTGGTTTTTCAAGACAAGGTTTCTCTGTGTAGCCATGGCTTTCCTGGAACTCCCACTACCTCCTGAGTGCCAGGATTAAAGACATGGGCTACTACTGCCCAACTCAAACTTTTAATAAAAGGATATAAACAAAATAGAAGACATGATTTCCCTTAAGGACCAAGTATGAAAAGCTGGGTGCAAAAGCACAAACCAGTAATCCCAGCACTTGGGAAGTGAAGACAAGAGGACCCAGGACTTCAAGATCAGCCTGAGCTATGAAGTTTAAGAACAACCTAGTTTTTATGAAACTCTCTCAAAAAAGGGAAGGTGGTGAAAGGGTAAAGGTACTTGCTTCCAAACCTGAGGACCTGACCTTGATCCTTGGGAGCCACATGATAGAAGAAAGAACCAATTCCCAAAAATTGTCCTCTAACCTCTGTGTAAGCATACACACACACAAATAGAATTTTTAAGTTTTTATTAGATTTATTACTTTGTGAATGTTTTGCCTGCACGTAAATATGTCTACCATATACATGCTTGGTGCTCAGGAAGGTCAGAAGAGGGCATCAGATTCCCCAGAAGTGGAGTTACGGATGGTTGTGAACCACCTTGTGAGTGTTGGGAATCGAACCTGGGTTCTCTACAAAAGCAACAAATGCTCTTTAACTGCTGAGCCATCTTTCCAGCCCTGGATGGATGTAATTTTTAAAAGTCTTTGTACATACACACACATACATATCAATATTGTTGAATTAATGAGTAATAGAGTATTTAAGAGGAAAAATAACAGTAAGTTTATTAGAATTCATTCAAGAATTGTTCAAAGTACTTGATTGGCAGAGAGTCAGTTCTCATTTATGAAACTGCTGATGTAAGAAATGTTCATTGATTGCTGTGAGGAATGTCATCAAGTCACTTAGCCAGTCTCCATGTACATGGCAGTACTGAAGAGGAGAGGGCCAGCAGGCACTCCATGTCCTGCCATTACAACAGTGAATCTCTGGAACAGCCTTGTAAGATCTTGAGGGTTACAGTTGTGTTGATGTTGTTAGATGTAGTTGGTACTTCTGTCACTGGAAGGAAGTAAAACTTTTTCTCATTTCCTTGCAGATGCCAGACTGTGGAAGACTCTTGCTTATTCCTGCTACCCAAGGGTTCTTCTTTTTTCTCTTTATCTAATTATAGAACAGTAAACTGTCTGTGACTTTCAAACTGGCAAGTACTTTTTTTTAACTGCTGAGACTGACTCCTCAATTATTTGGTGCCAGAACCTTCTATATATGTTGCTGAAGTAGACTGCTTGATACTTTGGTTAAATACCTGCTGCTCCAAATAAATCACTTCACATTCTAGTTAATGAAGCATAATGATGTGAAGCTGCCATACAGGGTTCAGCTAACATAGACAGAAAACTTGGGTTAGAAAAAATATGCATTTGTGTTCTCTGGCATACGTGGACCAAATTCTTTTAGGCGTTTAAAAAACATTCGGGAAGTAGAGGCAGGAGCATCTCTGAATTAAGGCCAGCCTGATCTTCAGAGCAAGTTCCAAGACAGCCAGGTATACACAGAAAACCCCTGTATGGGATGGGGACAAAAACTGGGCTTTTTCTGAATATCTGTTCATCCAATTCTTTGAGATGGCAATAGGTTATGTACAGCAAAACTCCTCATTTAGCTATCTTGCTGCTTGAATGTTTCCAGCAGAGGATGGGTTTTTGGGTTTGTTTGGGTTTTTTTTGTTTTGGTTTTTTTTTTTTTAATCTCCCTGTGTTCTAGCTAGAAAATGTACTATGAAGCTAGCTGTGAATTCTATAGGAACAAAGGGAGGCTCAAATGGATAATTGGAGAAGGCATAGGCTTTCCACCTGTCAAATTTGATTTGGCTTGGGAGTGTAAAGCTGCAGTCACTGCCTTGCAATGCCTTGCAATTTAGATTTCTAAAATGCACAAAGCTCTGGCTATCCGAGCACCTTGTAGGCTCATAAAAGGAAACGTTAATCTCATTTTACTTCTGAGAGTTTTGGGTTTGTTGTTGTTGTTCTGACTGGTAATGGTTGTGGGTTTTTTTTGTTTTGTTTTTTGTTTTTTGTTTTAAGACAGGGTTCCTCTGTGTAGCCCTGGCTGGTCTGGAACTCATTTTGTAGACCAGGCTGGCCTCAAACTCACAGAGGTCTGCCTGCCTCTGCCTCCCAAGTGCTGGGATTAAAGATATAGGCTACCACCTCCTGTAAACTGAACTTCTATTTGCCTGCTTCAGTTGTTGTCTGGGAGACTTACTGCCTACTTCTGTTAACCTAGGTCTAGTCCTGGCAACTTCTAGCCTCCATTCAATCTAACCTAGGCCTAGAATGTTTTCAGCCTCTGAGACTTAGTGCTTAATAAACTCACCCTTCCCTGTTCTTTCTGAGCTCTGGGCTGGCTGGTTCTACCCAGCTGTTCTGGCTCAAACTTTTCTCCCAGCTGACTTACTCAATCTGGCTTTTCTCTTTAGTGTATTACAGATGGTTGTAGCCACCAGGTGGTTGCTAGGAATTGAACTCAGGACCTCTGTAAGAGCAGCCAGTGCTCTTAACCTTGAGCCATCTCTCCAGCCTCACTGACAAATAATTATTTTTAGGCTTGTTTGCAGGTAACAGATGAGGAGGGTGAGTGTCTCCTGAGGACTTGCTGCTTCCAAAATTTTTACATAATGCACTTTTCTCTCCTAATGAACAGAACTTCGTTCTATTTCCAACCTCTGAAAATTTTTTTAAGGTCAGCACCAGCATAGTAGTATTTCTTCCTATGAAGTGAATAACTATAAATTTATTATATAAATATATAATAATGTTTGTTTATTTATTTATTCACTTCCTGTGAAGTGAATAACTATAATATTTCTTCTGTAGAGGATGGTAATGCATTGAGAAGTAATGAGAACCACCCATGTGCCCTTAGAGTCTAGAGATATGTTTGTTCACTAGTGCAAGCCCAATTTGAAAGTAGTCATATTAGTAGGAAATGTAACTCCTTTGATTTTATTGTTTTGGTAACTGTAAAACAAAAGTGCACACTACACTCCAGCTAGAAACTCTGAACTAGTTTTGGAAAATAACAGATATGAGTTTAATTACAATATAGTTGAACAAAGAAATTCAAAAGAAAATAGTTCCAGCTGTAGGGGCTTATGTAAACCAGCCTTGGCAAGCTGAGGCAGGAAGATTGCCCTCATGCTTGAGCCCAACCTGAGCTACATAATGAGTTCTGAAACAAAAGCAAAGAGAAGGGAAGAGAAGGAAGAAAAGGAGGGAGGGCTAAACAGTAACTTTTCTGTATAAGAAAGTTTTTTGTATAATTCTTCAAAATAAAATTTGAAGAATACTAGCTTGTGGGCTGAGTATGTGGCTTCTTTGGTAGAGTGCCTGCTTAGCCAAAACTCTAGTGAGAGGCCCAGCACTGCATACTTGTGTTTTGTTTTTGTGATTTGGGGCCTTGCTGTGTAAGCTTCAAACTCTCTGTTTCTGTGCCAGCCCTCCCAGGTATAAGGTTACAGCAGAAGTACACACCACCATCAGCCCCTGTATACTGTTCTGACTTGATTTGGCTGTTTGATGCAGTATCTCAGTACTCAGTACATGCATCACATGGTACATGTGACCCTATCTCAAAAAAAGGGGAGGGATCTAGTTTGCATTTTGAAATTTTTCTTTTGTTTTGAGTCTTATTGATCTGTGTTTATCTGTATGTGTATGCCACATGTATGCAGACAGCCAATGAGGCCAGAAAAGGGCATTGGATCCCATGAAGCTGAAGTTACAGGTGGTTAGAAGCCACCCAGTACAGCTGCTGTGGTCCATTGTTCTCAGCAAGTGCTGTCTCCAGCCCTGGAGTTTGCTGTCTTAGAAGTCTCTTCACTCCTTAGAACTTGTTCTGTGCATAGCACTTGATGTAGAGGAATGCTTGCATATGTTAATTTGGGTAGTTCACAAACGAGTCACGCTTATTGTTTTGTTTTTGGTATCAGTAGTCTACATTTTATCTTTCTTTTTTCCTTTGAGATTATTTTATTTCTCCCTCCCTGTACTCCCTTCAAACCCTCCCGTATACCCTCCCCACTCAACTTCAAATTCATGGCATTTTCCATCGGTAGTTAGTGCGTGCCTATATGTGTGTGTACATACCTGACCTGGTGAGTCCATATGATGTTGCTTTTTTGTATGGTTTCAGGACTGGCAGTTTGGCATTAGACAACCAATTGGTGTGTTCTTCACTGGGGAAAAAACACCTCTCCTACTCCCAGCTCTTTTTAGTTGCTGTAGTTCTTTATGTCGGGTTGAGATCTCCTGGGCTTCCCCTATACAGTCTGGTACATTCATTGGTATCCTCCTTGTTCAGTACGTGTTTTCAAAGTCATGTTGGTGAGACTTTACAGGTATAGTTTCTGATGTCATTTTCCTTAGCAAACTAATAATTAAAACTACCTTCCTGCCTGGTTTCACACGCTGTAACAGACTACTTATAGTTTTTATTGGGCTAGAATTCACACATCTAGTTTTGTTTGTTGGAAATGTTTGGAGGTCCCAAAAACTGGTCCAAAGAATTGGCTTTTATCTTTACTGCTAATCAGTGTGCATCTCTGGGACCTTCTTGCCTCAGAACATCCTTGTCAGAGGATAATGTGAAGAATGGGAAGGAGGCAAATAGTTAAATATTTTGCCTCACTTTTTTATTAAAAACAAATGTTATGATTAAAATTATAACATTTTATAATTTTATAAATTATAAAATGGGGTTGGAAAATTATAAAGTGGGGCTGGAAAAGATGGCTTAGTGGTTAAGAACACCAACAGCTCTTGGAGAGGACCTGGATTCAAGTTCCAGCACCCACATGACAATTGCCACCTCCAAGTCCAGTCTCAGGATCTGAGGTCCTCTTCTGCCTGCCTTAGGCACTGAATGCACACAGTATACAGACAAACATGCGATCAAAATACCCATACATGTAAGACTTTTAAACAAAATGTTCTTAAAAATTCATAGCTGTTTAAAATTGTTTGTAAAAGTTAGAAGTACTTTAACAGCTTACCTAAAGGGCTAGACTCGAGGTTCTGCTCTTTGATCTTATGCAGAGTTTTGTGTTCTGCTGCAGTCAGGGCATTTGCTTTCTCAAAGGCTTTCTCTGAAGGGTTCTAGAAGTGTCATTGTGATTTTCAAATGTTCTCTGCAGGAATAAACAAGTATAGATGATAAGTGATACTTAGCTCTCCTGGTAGCTGTACCTGAGCTGAAGAGGGAATATATTTAAATTTACTTGAAATAAAATTCCCTGAAGTAGTACCCTCTCACTGGAGAGGCAGACAGTAGTCGCAGTATCTACTACACAGGCAGAAGCTGAAAGGAGACATTTTACTTTTTTAGAGACAGGGTCTCATATATCTAAGGCTTACCTCAAATTCAATAGTAGCCCGTGATGACCTTCAGCTTTTGATCTTCCTCTTGCCTCTACCTTTCAAGTGCTAGGATTACAAATGTTTATCACCACACCCAGCTACTTTTACCATTCTGTTCTGCTTTATTTTGTTTTGTTGGGGTGTTTTGTTTTGTTTGAGACTGAATTTCTCTCTATGTAGCCCTGACTGTCCTGGAACTCACTCTAGACCAGGCTGGCCTTAAACTCACAGAGATCCACTTGCCTCTGACTCCCGAGTGCTGGAGTTAAAGGAGTGCGCTACTACTGCCCAGCTACTTCTACCAATCTTAAGAAGGTAAATTATGATTATGGCAATGCATAAACCGTATGAGGGGATGCTGAATATCAAACCCCAGGCTCTGAGCATGCTAGGCAAGCATTCTACCACTGAGTACACTCCCAGCCCTATGTACTGCTTGTATATTTCCTTGCTTACTAGTTCTTTTGGAATTAATTAGATGACTTGGTTTTTTGTTTGTTTCTTTAGTTAGAGCCCTCTGTGTAAGCCTCAAATTCTCCAACTTCTGCATCAGCCTCTCCCAGTTGTGGGATCATAGCAGAACTGTCCACCGTCAGCTCCTATATGGTATTTGTTTGGGTTCTGATTTTAAATAGTACACTATTGTGTACCCCAGACTGGCCTAAAAATCTTTATATATCCCAAGCTGGCCTCTAACTGTCTTGAACATTTTGTGTCTAGTTCTGGAATCCTACCTATATTGGTATGTATAACCATATCCAGTCACATACCAAGATCGGGCAAACCTGTGTATAAACACAGTGTTGTCCATTTACATGGCAGTTCTGCCTGCTACAGCTCTTACATTGCAGGAACAGCACCCTCAGCCACAACCCTAGAGAACTGAGATTGGTCAGCAGAGTTGTGTTTTGTTTACCTTATTTAAAGGCTGTTTTAAGCTGGGTGTAATCTACATACATGCATGCTCAGCATTTTGGAGGTGATATAATAATTTTTAATATGGGGGAAGAGGCAGTGAGACAGGTTTCCTATGTGTAGCTGTGGCTGTCCTGGAACTTGCTATGTAGTAAGTTCTTTTAAAGTAAAAATAGGAACCAGGACTGTAGCTCAGTTGGTAAAGCACTTACTTAGCATGTGCTAAACACTGGCTTTAGTCTCCAGCATCTCATGGTGATGCCAGTAGTCACAGTACTTCTCTACTCTGTTTTTGACATGTTTTAGCACAGTTTAAAAAAAAAAAAAAAAAGTCCTGAAGGATATACATTTATCAGAGGTGGCAGGGAGTCAGAAGCTAAAGATCAGTAAGTAGTTCTGGCTGTCCTAGAACTTGCTGTGTAGATCAGACTAGCCTGGAACTCAAAAAGATCTGCCTACCTCTGCTAACCTCTCCCAACAGACTCCATCCCCAACTCTCAAAATTAAAATTAAAATTATGTTTGCCCATATCTAGTTGAGACTCTGTTTCTAAACTGTCACTCAAAAGTATGCTTTTCTAGTTCATCTGTTGTGGTTCTGTTTGCTCAGACTTGGCTTGGAGCAGTTCTTCAACAGTTCTTGTGTCAGTTGTCTCCAGATCTTCATAACAGAGATATACATTGAAAAGAATGGGAAATTTGATCAAGATAAGAAGCTCCTTTGAGATGTCCTTGTATTGATTGAAGATTTTTGTAACAGGAGTTGCTTTAGCTTTCCCAAGCGTCTGAAAAATAAGCGTTGCGTCTGAAAAATAAGCGTTGCTCTGGTCTACCTGGTATATAACTGTGATGGAGATAGAGCCTGCATGCATGTGAAGCATGATGTTTTTAAAAGCAAAGAGAATGATGAACAGGTCTGAGTAGTGGTTCTCTTTTAAGGAGCCAGCATGGTGGGATTAAGAAAAAATGCAGATCGTTATTATCCTATCTGTTTGATAAATTCCAGTGGGGGAGGTTCCTTAGGATTTTATTGTTTTCTCAGGGCCGGGGCTTGAATCTACTCTGTCCCTAGCCCTTTTTAGTGTTTATTATGCTTCATGGAAAATGTACTAAGTACTACAGGAGTGTTTTTTAAATGTTAAAATAGAATATTTGCTGGAGACAAACGTCACCTAGGTGAAAAGCTTCTTAAATTTGATCTTTGCTAAGAATATAGTTTCTTAATAATGAGTTACATCAGAACTTCAGATTTCTAGTTAACTGCTTTGGGCTTCTGTACCGTTCTGCTTCCTTAATTTTTGATTCTGCACTCAGTTTCCCTCTCAAGCTGTTTTTCTCTGAGCTCATTTCTATGTCTGTCTACTTAGATTCCATTATCAATTACTCCTTAATTCCCTTGACCCCTTTGTACCTTTACTGTCTGCTTCACTAACTCCGAAGGCAAGAGAAGGCCTAGCTCTTCTATCTATTTCTCATAGGATTGGCAGAGAAAATACCAATACCCCACTTGACACACCACTGCTGAGACATGATTTCTAATCTCAGACTCATTCCTGTTTGACTTTTCACCATTGCAGCCTGGTTTGTTTTGTTTTGTTTTGTTTTGTTTTGTTTTGTTTGAGATAGAGGCTCACTATGTAGCCTCGAAATTTAAGGGCAGTCTTCCTGCCTCAGCCTGAATGCTAGGGTTGTTACGTGTGAACGAACATGTCAGTGCTTTCTTCAGACCAGAGAAATAGTTTCATGCGTGACATTTCCTACCACAAGCATTATAGAAAACAACTGAGGGAGTAGACCGCTGAACACAAATATAAATGACACATTAAAGAAGGGCCAGGGACTGGAGAGATGACAGCTGTTAAAAGCATTCTTTGAGCCCCTGTAGGGTGGCATATGCCTTTAAATCCAGCACTTGGGAGGCAGAGGCAGGTGGATATCTGAGTTTAAAGCCACCCAGTCTATAGAGGGAATTCCAGGAGAGCCAAAGATACGTAAAGAAATCTGTCTGGAAACACCAAAACTCAACAACCATCTGTTAACCCCAGGTCCAGGGGAAACTGATGCCGTCTTGGGGCCGCCCTATGCCAGGCACACATATGGTTTGCACTGATGCCGTCTTGGGGCCTCCCTATGCCAGGCACACATATGGTTTGCACACATGCATGCAGCAACGCTCAGACACATAATAAATATAAGTAAATATTAAAAACAAGACGGCTCAGCAGGCAACCAAATTTAGGTCTCCAGTGCCCATATGATAGCAAAAAAAAAAGACATAAATTCCAGTCTAGTCTTGGTGGCACATGCTTTTGATCCCAGCACTTGGGAGGCAGAGGCAGGTGGATCTCTGGGTTTGAGGCCAGCCTGGTCTACAGAGTGAGTTTCAGGACAGCCAGGGCTACCGAGGGAAACCCTGTCCAAAAAAAAAAAAAAAAAAAGCCAGGTGTAGAGGTGCACTCCTGTAAGCCTAGCACTGAGAGGTAAAGGCAAAAAGAGGTTCAAGGCCAGTCTGAACTGTATGAACCCTGTCTAAAAAAATTGTTTCATATTTTACTTTACCCAAAAGTAAAAGCTTTTTTAGCATTTAGTATGTGGCAAATACTGCACAAAATTTTATCCACTTAGTAGATTTAGTACATCACATTTAGTTAAATTGGATACTCTTGGGTTTTTTTTTGGGGGGGGGGGTTTGTTTGGCTTGTTTGTTTTTTTGTTTGTTTTTAAAGATTTGTTTGTTTTATGTAGATTAGTGTTCTGTCTGCATGTACACCTGCACACCAGAAAAGGGCATCACATCCCTGTGTAGATGGTTGGGAGTCACCATATGGGTACTGGGAATTGAAATCAGGTCCTCTGGAAGAGCAGACAGTGCTCTTAACCTCTGAGCCATCTCTCCAGCCCTTTGTATTGGTTTTTCAAGACAGGGTTTCTCTATTGTAGTTGTGGCTGTCATGGACTCGTCTTGTAGACCAGGCTGGACTCAAACTCATAGAGATCTTCCTGCCTCTGCCTCCACGTCCGCCTCCACCTCCCCAAGTGCTGGGATTACAGGCATGCACCACCTTGCCTAAATTGGGTACTCTTAGATCCCCATTGGTAGATAAGGAAAGTGAGGATCACAGAATTCGCAAGATTTAATCAGTTACTTGGTTAGTGTATAGAGAAAACAAAATTGTAATCATGTCTACAGTTCCAAAAGCCAGTACTCTTTTCTTTTTTTTTTTTTTTTTTTTAATCATGGGTCATTCACTTGTATCCCAGCCATAGCCTCCTCCCTCTTTCCCTTCCAATCCCACCCTCCTTCATCTCCTCCCTGCCCTCTTCCAAGTCCTTTGTTCGGTGAGGTCCTCCTCCCCTTCCATCTGACCCTAGCCTATCAGGTATTTTCAGGACTGGCTGCAATGTCCTTATCTGTGGCCTAGCAAGGTTGCTCCTCCCTCTGGGGGGGAGGGGGAGATCAATGAGCCAGTCACCAAGTTCATGTCAGAAATAATCCTTGTTCCCCATACTAGGGAACCCACTTGGATACTGAGCTGCCATGGGCTATATCTGAGCAGGGGTTTTAGGTTATCTCCATGCATGGTCTCTTAACCCCACTACATATTACACTTTTCCCACCCTGGTCATGGTCTAACCATGGATAACTCAGTGTTCCTAAAGTGTTCTTTAATGACCATGCTGTCAAGAGCTAGAGAGTTGGCTCACTTGTTAAGGGCACTTGTTAGTAGAGAGGAAATGAGTTTGATTCCCAGCACCCCGAGGCTCACCACCCTCTAGGGAACCAGGCATGTGCACAGACATCAGTACTCGTACACATAAAAATAAATCTAATAACCATACCATCCACAGGTTTTGTTTTCTAAAATATACTTGTTCCTGATGTTTTCTACCTGGTCTAATATCTTCAAATTCCAGCTCAGATGTTATTGCCTCATTTACTTCCAAACTCACTCTCAGTCTACATTCTTATCTATTCATGCTTTTTTGTTTTTGTTTCTCATGTAGCTGTTGGCTGGCCTGGAACTTGCAGAGCTCCATCAGCCTCTGCTGTCCAAGTGCTAGGATTGGAAGTCTGTACTACCACACTCCGGCTTATATATTCTTTAGCAACATTTATTGAGTTGTGTGTAATTCACTTCTAAATGCCTGTATCAGCCACTGTTTAGAAGCAAACAGAAACCACACTTGACATTTTAAGGACAAAAGGGAAGAATTGGGGTATTTGACAAAACCATCTGCGTAGCTAGCTGTATGTTGTACCTTTTAGGAATAACACTCAGGACACCACCAGGCTAAGCCACCAAAAGCCTGCAGCCCCTGGTGCCTGGGGAGATGACAACATAGTTACAACCCCACAGAATACTTGCGATCGTGGTTTTTTACATAGTTACTAATACAGACTTGAGAGCTGGTCATTATCAAATTAATTTATTTGATAAGGGTAAAAGAAGGTTGCTATTCAGTGTATTGGGCATTCAAGTTTGTTTTCAGATATGTGGGGTTTTCAGTGTTTTGAAAGATTAAATAGAAGTCTAGGATGTCAAATGTGGTAGTGTATGTCTTTAATCCAGCACTCCAGAGGTGGAATCAAGTGGATCTTAAGAGTTTGAGGCTAGCCTGATCTACATAGCAAGATCAAGGACAGCCAGCCCTATATAGACCCTGTTTCAAATAAATTAATTTAATTATTTAATTCAATCTAATTAATTAATTATTTTAATTAATGGATCAGTGGCTCAGCAGTTAAGAGCAATGGCTGCTTTTCCAAAGGACCTAGCTTCGTCTCCTAGCATCCACATCATGGCTAATGGCTGTAATTCCATGCCTTCATTTGACTTCCAGGGAAGCAGGGGCAGATCTGTCACTATGTCAGATCAGATACAGACTTCTAAATCACAGAGAAGCTTCTGTGTTCCCTAATTGTCCAATCTGGGGTTCTTGTTAATCTGTTCCCAGGAGTTTAGGAAGGTGATTCTTTAAAGAACCATCACTAATTTAAGAGCTGTAAGGCTCATCAAAAAAAAAAAAAAAAAAAAAGGAGAGAGAAGAAACAAGTGAGGTCTGTTATAACAATGTGCTGTGCTATCAGCTAGGCCAGAGACTAAATGAGGCTTCTTTCTGCTGGGTCCCTGCAGCCCTCTCTAGGCTATTTGAGGCGCTTGTTATGCTTTTGGCCTAGTTTTTTCTGTCAAGACTTACCCTTCATTCT
Source organism: Psammomys obesus (assembly GCF_907164565.1). NCBI lineage: Eukaryota > Metazoa > Chordata > Mammalia > Rodentia > Muridae > Psammomys > Psammomys obesus. The sequence continues at coordinate 1,502,499 of NW_026594240.1, read as the reverse complement.
CTTCTGTGAAATGAATTGCATTTCCAAACATTATTTACACATGAACTTTCCAGATAGTAGCCAAGGGTTTGTTTGCCAATACTGTGCATTTTGTTGTTTCTCTCAAAATAAGAGACACTAGAAAATACTGGTGTTGGAAGTTGTTTGTGGTCTTTTTCTCCTCTGCTAAAATGCTTGCTTCTTGTACTGCAAAGCTTGATATTGACTCCAGTTTCGTCTCTGGATCCTTCCCCCCTCTACTTTCTGCTTTGTACAAGCCTCCACCGAAAACTGCAAAATCACCAGGCCTATGTGTCAGTTCATGTTGCCTTCAGCTGTGCCTTTGCACAGAATGTTACAGGTTAGGAAATAAGTTAACACGTAAAACACTCTCCTGAGTGCCCACACGCAGCCCAGGGCTGCCTGTCCTTGCTACAGGAAAATAACAGAGGGTTTAGTTCTTGGGCAAAAATGACGCCAACCCCACTGTGAGAGCTATGGCTGCAAAGTGGGATATGCACATGAAGATCTGTTTTAGTTATAGCCCTCTCCTCAGGCCTTTTATAGTCAGAGACCGTGTTCTGGAAACATATTCAGCTATCTATCACCTCCATCATAATTGCTGTGGATGCTTATTTTAAAATGCATATTCCTGGGCTTATGTCCAGATCCTGAATTAGAGTATGTGGAAGCTGCACACAGGAATCCACTTCTCACAGTATACAGCTCATGGTATAGCCAAAAGGCTTTCTGAAGTCACTACAAAAAGGCTTTTTAGGAGTTCACAAGATAATTACAGCTTTAGTTTTTAAGAACGTAGGAGTCCTTTAAAAGTCCACAGACATGGTCTGGAGAAATGGAAGACCTGAGTTTGGTACCCTATAACTCTAGTTTCAGGAAATTCTATACTTCTTGTCTTCCCAAATACCAGAGCTCATGAACACAGGCCCACACACATGAGTAATTAAAAGTAACCTTTAAAGCTCACTTATAGGAAGCTATAGGACGGCTCAGCCGTTAAGAGTACTGGCTGATCTACCAGAGGACCCAGGTTTGATTGCCAGCATCTACATGGTGGCTAATGACTAATTTCCAATTCCAAGAGATCCAGCACCCTCTTCTGGCCTCCTTGAGCACCAGACATGAAAGTGGTAAACAGCCAGGCATAGTGGCACACAGCTTTAATTCCAGTACTTGGGAGGAAGGGGCAAGCAAATCTCTGAATCTGAGGCCAGCCTGGTGGATAAAGCAAGTCCCAGGCAACTAGTGCTGTATAGAGAAACTCCCAAAAGAAACAAAAAACAAAAACATTTTTTTTTTCAGGCAGGGTTTCTCTGTGTAGCCCTGGCTGTCCTAGAACTCACTATGTAGACCAAGTCAGCCTTGAACTCAGACATACTAAATTTCATGAAAAATCCACAGACTAACCTCATGTAAAAAGTATAGTGTAGTATTAACTACAAATAAAATTGCAGTACTGTGTCCTCAAATCCTTCTTAAGGGGTTTGGAGTTTTTGTTGTTTTCTTTGAGGCATCCCCGGCCCAAGCCTTGAATTTAGTTACCTGAAGAAAATGAATTCCTAGTTCCCATGCCTCCATCTCCATTGTGCTGACATTACAAGAGTAAACCACTACACCTGTTTTATGTTGTGCTAGGAATTGAACCCATGGTTTCATGCATGCTAGGTACTCCACCAACTCAGCAATGTCCCCAGCCCAGATCCTTTAAAGGCTTAAGGAAGACAGCACCAACGTCCTTAAGAATAAGCACTCTAGTGAGAGAGAGGGCTCAGTGGATAAGAGCACATACTGCCTGCCTCAAGGTGGCGTGGGTGCAGGAGAGATGCTTTCGCCCCACGCTTCACCCCTTGCCACCTGTGGCAGGTGGGAGAGTTGGCTCTGTCCCTCACTGACTACTGCACCCAGAAGATCAGGCCCTGCACCTTACCTGGCAGCCCAGAAGAGGTAGCCCTGGTGTCAAAAGACATGGGTGAGTCAGCAAGGGGCATGGGTGAGCGGGCCCTGCCCCTTCCTGACTGGTATTGAGTGAGCTGGCCAACTGGGGCAGTGCTGAGAACTTGCCCTGGTAGCACAGATGTGGGAGAGCTGGTGGGCTGACCAGCTCAGCTACCACCCAGATCCAGGGCTTTGAGTTGGCTCACCCCAATATCTATCCCATCTAAGAACTGCTGGAGTTCATGAGGGGCTGGTCCTGCAAATCCAAAGTCATATGATTCCCCATAACACAGGGCAACAACAGGATATCCCAAGAGAAGTCCCAGTGAAGATCCAGTATTAATAGAAGCCACGGGGGGCTGGAGAGATGGCTCAGTGGTTAAGAGCACTGTCTGCTCTTGGAAAGGACCTGGGTTCAATTCCCAGCACCCACATGGCAGCTCACAACTGTCTGTACCACCAATTCCAAGGGATCTGACACCTTCACATTAATGCACATAAAATAAAATTAAATAAAGTATAAAAAAATAGAAGCCAAGGTCTCGAACCAAGCCAATAACTCATTGCAATGAACATCTGCAAGACAAAATAGTGTACACTGTAGACAAAATGTTACACACTGTGGGATACACTATGACACGCTACAGCTTCCATAGCAAGATTTTTTTTTTTTTTTTTTTTTTTTTTGGTGGGGAGGTTGCCAGGGTAGAGGGTGAATATGAAAGGATGGGAAGATAAGCGGAGTGGGGGTGCATGATGTGAAATTCACAAAGAGTCACTAAAAGGTTAAATTTTTCAAAAGAGCATACACTGCTCTTCCTGAGGACCCTAGTTCAATTCCCAGCACCTGTGTCAGGTAGTTCACAACCACCTGCAACTCTGACACCTCTGGCCTCTGTGGTCAGCTACACTCACACGCATATCCCTACACACTCACATACCGTTAGCATTCTTTTTATTTAAAAAGTACTTGGTATAGGCTGGAGAGACCGCTCAGCGGTTAAGAGCACTGGCTGTTCTTCCAGAGGTCCTGAGTCCAATTCCCAGCAACCACATGGTGGCTCACAACCATCTGTAATGGAATATGATTCCCTCTTCTGGTGTGCACAAAAACAGAACATTCATATATGTAAAATAAATCTTTTTTTTAAAAAGTGCTTGGTAAACTAAAGACATTACAGAAATGACATGATGCGCATATAGCATGAGAATTGTCACAGCATTGTCTTAAATCCTCCTTGATTCTTTCCTTTTAAAGCAAAAGTTTGACATAATTAAAGGGTGTATGTGAAGTCAAAGGAGGCATCCAGAAAGTAAAAAAGGACTGCTTTTCGACACAGCTAGATTGCAGAGTCAACTGGGGATGGAGATATTTCTACATCTAATGCAAATTTTTTCCAGCCCTGTGAACAGCATGGCTTGCTATTCTACAACAGATCAATTTTGAACATGTATATTAATGCTGTCCTTGTTTCACCAATGAAGAATTTATTTCCAAATTCACATATGACTTTCCCTTCTGAAGATGCAGCCAAAGAGCTTTATGGAATAGCTAGTCCACAGTTTCCAGTGCACTGAGCAACTTAATGCGTTCTAGTGGTGGTACCTCTGCCAAATAAGCTAGGACCATGAACAGTAGATAACACCCCCAATTCCATCTATTTGGCTCAGGTAGGGGGGACAGAGAGCAAAGTGAAGGCAGCACCTACTTCCTACCCATGGATCCTGTGGTCTGTTTTATCTACACAGCTGCTTTCTGATGGCAGTAGGAGGGTGTAATTGTATGATAGATACTTTTTTGGGTTTTACTTGCAGTTCCTGGATTATAGCTCCCTCCCCAAGGGAAGGCTATAAAAATTAGAATTACTTTTCCCCCAAAACAGGTTATAAGAACTGTAATCTTTCCCTGCCTTTCTGTCTTGGAGCTGGCCATGAATAAATTCTCTGGCCTGCCCTTTACCTCATTCCAGAAAGGTCTGCCCATACCTGGAAGGTGGAATGTTTTAGAGGCCAAGAAGACTTCAGAAGCAGACAGGCCTTGATGTGTGTCCTCACTTAGTCTTGTTAGGGTTGGAAACACCGTCAAGTAATCATAAGACCCCAAAGAATAGAGTTTGGAAAGCTTGAGGAAGAACTGATCAGATTTCTGGACAATAACAAACCTGGAGAACAGTATGTAACACCTGGGGCATGGAAACTCTGCACCACTTCAACTATGCCTCAGTCTTCTGAGTATCTTTGTATTCTGTAATATTCCTTATGACAAACTAGTATGTTTCCCAGAGTTTGAGGAGCCTCTCAAGCATATTAATCAACTCAGAAATGGGGGTTGTAGGAACCTCCTTTATCAGCAGTTGGTCAAAATCCAGCCAAAGGATTGCAGCTGGCATCTTGTGGCCAGCCTTAGGACTGAGCCCATGACCCTATACCTGATGCTGTTTCCAGAGAGCATCCAAATTAATTTGAATTAGGCCTAGCTAGCCAATGCCTTTGAAAATTTCTTGCTTAGTGTGCAAAGAACCCACACACAGATATGCAGTTAGTATCAAGAGTGCTCTGTCTTGAAGTTTCCTAAAATAGAGTTTAAACCCCCCCCCCCAGGGAAGGAGGGAACCTGAATCAAGGAATTGTGAAGCTCTTTAGCCAGCCTCAAGAGGAAAAGAGAAAAAAAAAAAACAAAAAAAAAAACTTTTAGGTTAAAAAGGGCAGCCTGTCAGGGAAAACCCTAGTCTTCCTGAAAAGATAGCTCCCAAGAAGGAAAAAGAACTGATTCTAAAAAGAAGAATTTAACCCTGTAACAAAGGTGACGTTCTGGGCTGGAGAGATGCTCAGTCGTTAAAAACACTGGTTTCTCTTCCATGGGACTCAAGTGTGAGTCCCAGCACCCACATGGTGGTTCACAGCCACCTCTAACTTCAGTTCCAGGGGCTCTGTTACTCTCTCCTGACTTTCAAGGTCACCAAGCACTCCTGTGGTATACACATACATTCAAATGAAAAAACAACAGTTAAAAATCTTTAAAAAGTGAGTGAAGTGCTGAGACGTGGCTGTGAAGTTCCTTGATGTCCAGCAGGTGGCATTCAACTTTAAGTGGCCCGAGGCTGCATTGGAAGTGGCCATGGAGAAGTAGCCAGTGAGAGAGACAGACGTAAGCAGGCACACCTGCTGTTTGCACTGTTTGTACTAACATGCCTATGCCTTATTTCTCTTCCTCTTAGGAGACAAGATCAAAGTTCAAGGTCATTCTTGGCTAAAGGCTAAGTGAAATTTTCTGTTTAAAGGATGGAAGGAGGGCTGGAGAGATAGCTCAGAGGTTAAGAGCACTGGCTGCTCTTCCAAAGGTCCTGAGTTCAATTCTCAGCAACCACATGGTGGCTCATAACCATCTATAATGAGATCTGGTGTTGTCTTCTGGCCTGCAGGTATACCTGCAGAACACTGTATGCTTAATAAATACATCTTAAAAAGAAGAAGAAGAAGAAGAAGAAGAAGAAGAAGAAGAAGAAGAAGAAGAGGAAGAAGAAGAAGAGAGGGAAGGAAGAGGAGAGGGAGGGAGCAGCAAAAAGAAATTGGGATACTGCAAGACCAATCAGCTTCTGATATCTAGCTAAGGAGGGGTAAATAACACCCAAGAAATCAGAGGAAGTCAGGCCTAGTGATCCGTCCATGTCACCCTAGCATTTGAGAAGTAGATCAGGAAGATCTGGAGTTCAAGGTCAGTTTGGGCTATGTTAGACTCTCAAAATAAAAAGGGCCGGTCACTAAAAGGCACTTGCTTCCAAACCTTGGCAACCTGAATTTGATCCTTGGGACACACATGTTTGAAGGAAAGAAGCTACTCCCATAAATTGCCCTCCCAACTCCACACAATGTGTCATGGTATCCCCACATCCAAATACATACATACAATCATACATACACAAAAATTTAATATCTTTTGAAATCTGGGGCTGGACACGGTTCAGTGGTTAAGAGTACTTGTAGCTCTTAACTGAGCACCAGGGTTCAGTTCCTGACACCCACATGACAGCTCACAACCATCTCTAATTCAGTTCTAGGAAATCTGACATCCTCTTCTAAACTCTGGATGCCAGTCTTATACATGGTACACATGCATGCATCCAGACAAAACACTTTTTAGAAGAAATCTGTGGTGAAGAAAGTAACCATAGAGACATTTGAAAAACTTTCCTGAAGCACAGACTGTGGGCTGTCCACAGAGTCTAGGTTAGCATTGAGGTATTATCTCTCCTGACAATCTGAAAATACCAGTATTTGTGTGTGTGTGTGTGTGTGTGTGTGTGTGTGTGTGTGTGTGTGTGTGATACATGATGCATGTATGGGGGTGTGTTCCTTAACAAGAGCCAGTGTCTTTTTTTTTTTCCATTTGTGTGCATGGGGTGCACGCATGCCATGGTACATGAGGAAGTCAGATAGCAATTTGTAGGAAACAGCTCTTCTTCCACCATGTGGGTCCTAAAGTTTGAACTCAAGCTATCAGGCTTGGCAGCAGTTTCCATTAACTGCTTAGCTGCCTCGAAGCCTTCAGTGCCAAGATCTTTTAATTGTTTAAGAATAGCATACAAGTAGCTGGATGGTGGTGGCACACACCTTTAATCCTAGCACTCAGGAGGCAGAGGCAGGTGGATCTCTGAGTTCAAGGCCATCCTAGTCTACAGAGGGAATTCCAGGACAGCCAAGGCTACACAGAGAGAAACCCTGTCTTGAAAAACCAAAAAAGAAGAGGAGAAGGAGTCAGGAAGGCTGAAAAGATGGCTCAGTGGTTAAGAGTACTGGCTGCTCTTCTAGAGAACCTGAGTTTGGCTGGGCCTAGTGGCTCACGCCTGGAATCCCAGCATTGTGGGAAGCAGAGACAGGCCTCTCTGTTTGAGGCCAGCCTGGTCTACAAAGCAAGTCCAGGACACCCAAGGCTGCACAGAGAAACCCTGTCTCAAAAATCATAAATAAATACTAGATAGATAGATAGATAGATAGATAGATAGATAGATAGATAGATAGAAAGAAAGAAAGAAAGAAAAGAGTCTGAGTTCAATTCCCAGCATCGACATAGCAGCTGATAACTGCCTGTAACTTCAGTTCCAGGGAATCCAACACAAAACACTAATGCACATAAAATAAAAATTAGGAGGAGGAAGAGGAGAAGCAGCTACCCTGTGTTAAGTGCTGAGAACAGAGTGTTCAGGGAGATTCCAGTATGACAAATAATAATAATACTTCTTATCACCATCCTGGGAAATCTTCAGCCTCAAGGAAGAAAATATGCTCAGAATGATTGTCTTTCTCATTCAGTGTCAAAGGGAATGTCAAGCTGGACACAGTGATGGCACACCTGTAATCCCAGCAGTTGGGGGAGGCAGAGACGGCCAGATCTCTGTGAGTGCAAGGCCAGCCTGGTCTACAAAGTGTTTCCAGGACAGCCAGGGCTACACAGAGAAACCGTGTTAAATCCAACATGTTAAATCCAACAAAATAATAAAAACTAGTGTCCTGGCCAGTTTTGCTGATACATGGGATGCAGGTAAAGGAGTTCAAAGATAGCTGGGCTATGTAGAGACCCCATCTCAAAACACCCTAGCATCCAATACTGCACATTCTCTTCATGTCTTTTCTGGATGCTTACTACATCTAGTTCTCACATGCCAGAAAAGCCTCCTGTCGTTGGCCATGCATTCCTGCTGTATGGTCTTTCCAGGCTGCTGGCATTCCAACAGGTTGGCATCCTCTTTTAAAAGTCAGGTTTTAAGCTAGTTACTTTCTGTGTATTTTCAATGATGGTCTGGGCCTCTCTTCTTTCTCTGCACACAAAGACATCTTAAGCCCCAGACGTAAAAGTGAGGCAAAATAGGTTTAAGACATGAGCCTTACTTTCAAGGAATGTATAATAATCTACAGTAGAATTCAGAAGCAGCTGGAATATAACTTAGTTGGTAGAATGTTTACTTAGAATACATGAAGCCCTGAGTTAGGTCCTCCATTACCAAATTACTGGTCTGGTCTTGGTGACTTGTGCCTGTAATCCCAGCACTCAGGGAGGTGAAGCAAAAAGATCAAAGTGATAGTCAAAATAGACAAGGTTCTTCCATGATACCTAAGATCCTGACTAAAATAATTCAAGAGCAAAGTAGTTTGGAGGTTCTGGCTCCATTTGTCTCAAGAAGTTGCTGTCAAGATGCTGTAATTCCAGCATCCTAGGGGCCAAAACAAGAGAATTACTATTAGGTTCAAGGCCAGCCTAGTCAACATGTAGAATTCCAGCCCAGCCAGGGCAAAAGTTTGTCTTAAAAACAGAAGGGCTGGGGCTAGAGAGATGGCTCAGTGGTTAAGAGTCATGGAAAAATGGAAATAAAGGTAATTTTTACCTTTTAGAACCTGGGCTAGTAGAAGAGACACGTGCTGCGACTTGTGCTGGGTAAAAATCACTGACATCTGTGCAGAGCACTGGCTTATGAAGCATACTTCATCACATTCAGAAAGAGCACTGCAATTGTGAATGGATTTCCGTCTTCCCAGCATTATACTTGCACAGAGTGTATATTACTTTCAACAAGTCTTGGAAAAAGTCTCTTTAATACTAGGATTCCAGGCATGTATCACCATACCAAGCTGTGGCCTATCTATTAAATGATAAGAATCAGCATTCAAACTCAAATCTTCTTTCTAATTTAGCAGACATATTTTCTATGCAAAATAAAAGCATATTGATACCAACAACCCCAAACAGTCAACAATAAGAATTCTATGTATGCCAGGTATAATGGCACATGCCTTTAATCCCAGCACTCTGGGAGGCAGAGGCAGGGGACTGATGTGAGTTTGAGACCGGCCTGGTCTACAAAGTGAGTCCAGGACAGCCAAGGCTACATACATACATGTATGTATATATGTACTCACGGCTTACACAATGTGCCTTTAATCCTAGAACTCTGGAGGCAGGCAGATCTTGATGAATTCCAGGATAGCCAGGGCTACATACCCCATCTCAAAAAACAGAACAGAAAAGTCAGGGTCCAGGTTGGGCTGGACCAATAGCAATGGCTCAGTGGTTAAGAGCACTTGCTGCCCTTCCAGAAGACCTGTGTTTGTTCCCAACACTCACATGGTGGCTCAGTCATATCCATCTGTAACTCCTGTTCTAGGGGATCCAGTGCCCTCTCCTGAACTCAGTACCAGGCATGCACATGTGCTGCACATAAACACATACAAGCAAAACACTTATACACATAAAAATCTTTAAAAAATTCTACATTTTCATAAAATATTTATAGTTGCTTCTGTCATATGTACTTTCAGATGCATTCAGTTTCTGTACTTCATAGGAACTCTATAAATGCCCTGGGCAATTAAGTCTGTGCAGTCCATACTGAAAGGGCAAGACTTGAGAAGAACGAGACTGTTGACAGTTTAGATGAGCAAAGGACCCTCGTGCAGGATTTCAGTGGATGATTGTGCATTCCAGACCCTGGAATCACAGGAGCAATACTGACAATAAATTGAGACAACACTGAGTCCTTTATCTACATGATGAGCTGAAAAGTAACAGTCTAATTAGACAGCAGGAAAAAGGGAACAGGTGGGGGCCTCCATGTCAATTTACCTGTTTAAAGCCATGGTAACAGTGGCCATACCCTCCCTTCTTTTGAGATGGTATGGTCCCACTATATGGCCAAGGCTGGCCTGAAACTCACAGCCTAAAACTTAACCTCCCAAGTGCAAGATTATGCTCAGCTCACTCTCCTTTTCTAGAAACATGTTCCAACATTCCAAGATCTCTGCTCTTCCACCTTGCATACCAAGATGAACAGTTTAATGAGCAGAACAAAACAAACTAAACATAAATAAAAGCATTTTTGCCGTTAAGATCAAAGTGCCACCACTTTGGTAATATAGGTAGCCATGGTAATATAATATAGCCATGGCAAGAGGATGCCAGGCTGGATAAAATCACCTGGAAATGGGCCTCTCCCCAGGAGTGACCAGTAAGTGGGATGCTAACCAAAGCAAATTAAGAGGTGCTATGGGGTCAGTCAGGATCCAGCAGCCTGGACAGGAGCCATCGGAAAAAAGCCATTGTCTGATTTGCCTCCTGGACTTCCTGCTCTCAAACACCCACCCCTTCCAACATGCACATCCAATCTCCTGGCTTTTACTCTGCCTTCCCAATCCCAAAGTGAGGAAGCTGTGCCCACCACAGGACAGCAGACCATTGAAGATTTCCAGTGAGAAGAAACAGCACCCAGCCCTGCCACGGTCACAGGAGGCCTTTAAAGAGTCACAGGAGAAGGGTGTTTCTCAACTTTAACTTAAAAATCTCATCAGTTCCGAGATCCTCATCTCTCTCAATCCCACTCACTTCTGGTTCTATTCTTTTAGAGTATCTGGAGGTTTCTGGCTGTAGTGAGCAACAGTTGGGTGGGAAGGACTGTTTATCTGAAGGTGTGAGTCTTCTAAGCGTGTCCTAGTGGTTTTGTGCCTGGGGGAGAATTCAGCAGACTGGGTGTGGCTGAGAGTCTGGGATGAAGAATCTCCAGTTCGTGCTTTTGGTCTGTTTTGTTTGGGTGGGAGGTGTTTTAGAAGAACAGGGTCTCACTGACTAGACTAAGCTGGTTTTGAACCTGCAGTGATCCTTCAGTCTATGCCTCCCAAGTCCTGGAATTATAGAAGTCACACAAGGCTTCCAAACTCACTTTTGCTGTGATGGCCACACACCCAGCCCTTCCAGCCCAGCCCTTACCCTCATTAGGGACCTGTTTCCTACTCCCTGCTGACAACCATTCACAGTCCCGGCTTCCAGCTCCAGTGTCCCGCCTTCGTCCACACTCTCCACTGGCAAGCTGACTGAACTGTTGGCTGGGAACTGAGCTCAAAGCGGAAATGGGCAGTTGGGAGGTGTGATTTATGTTTCTGACTTCACCACAGGCTGGAGCCCAAAACCCTGACCCTCCTCCAAATGCCCTTTTGGCAAATTTCCTCTCCCTCAAAAACCTCAGGCTCTTCTAGCTGGTCATAGGTCATCAACTAAACCATCTCATGCACAATCCTAGCAACCTGGTGACCTTCCATGCCTCCAGCTCCTGCCCATTACAGACAAGGAAGAATGCATTGTCTTTTACAAATCACCACGGGAGGCAGAGGCTCCTATCAGCCCCAAACAGTAGGGAAGTCCCTCTGCTATCTAATTTCCTTCTCTCCTGCTATTGAACAAATAGCTGGTGAAAACAAAAGGGAATTTTCTGCCTCAAAATCTACTCCTGGTTTCTTTGCAAATTTACAAGTGTCCCTAATCTGATAACTGCTTCCATCTCTAAAGACTTCTCACAAGGCCTTACATGGTGGTGCACACCTGCAAGGCCAGCACTGGCCAGAGCAGGGGAATCTGAGTTTGTGGCCAGCCAGAGGTACACAGTGAGATCCTATTTCAGAATGTCAGGGGAACTGAGGAGAAGGTTGTAGCAAGGTACCACATTCCCCTACTCAGTAACATGGTATGGACATCTAGTGCTCATCCCTTGAGGACTGGAAACCATACCCACGATACCCCAAAAGCCCTATCGAGAATGGATCCTACCGGGTACAAAAGTCCCTTAACTCCTAGTGATGTTCCTTCACCATTTAGAAAGTCCTACTGGGGCCTAACTTCATCTTTTCCTTTTTTTTTTTTTTTTGAGTTTAAGCCTTTTATCCCTGGCTTTCTTGGAACTCATGGTGTAAACCAGGCTGGCCTCAAACTCACAGAGATCTGCCTCCGCAGATCTAAAGGCTTATGATACTAAAGGCTTATGCCACCATGCTTTTAAAGATAGCTCATCAATCAAATGTCCTTGTTAACTCTGGAGGACTGTTGAGAATCTTAAATGAGAAAATCAAGGCAGACTTGGTGGCTCACACCTCTAAATCCAGCCCATGTGAGGCTGAGGCAGGAAAAATATCTATTAATCTGTGGGCCAGTCTCAGCTACATAATGATGCTCTTTCTGAGCCTGGCATGGTAGAACATGTTTATACACCAGCATTTGAGAAGTAGGAGCAGAAAGGTCAGGAGTTTAAGGCCATCATCAGCTACAAAAGGAGTCTGAAGCAATCCAGAACTGTAAGCCTAAAAACATGGTGTCACACACCTTTAGTGCCAACACTCAAGAGGCAGAGGCAGGTGGATCTCATGAGTTCCAGGCCAGCCAAGACTACATAATCTCAAAAAACAAAAACAGAGAACGACAGGGTTAATTTGGGGCACATCAACTGCTGCTTCGTAGGGTTATCTTGGGGTTAAACTAGGTAATATTTGTAAACTGCTTAGTTTCCTAAATAGTATTTAATAACCTTGGCTGTTCCTACCCCCATAATATCTCAATTACAGAGGACCTGGGAATTTGTCCTTACCAGATGTTCAGAGCTGTAATTTCAGCCTCCTCAAATTGGATGCTTACATTCAAGCTTTTCGTTTTTGAAGTCTCGATGTCAAATGAATGAGTGGACCATCCTCCATTCACTTCTGGAGTCTGGTCTGGCTGACCTGGCTTTCCTCAGCACCCCCTACAAAACCCTGAGCGCATCCTGGTTACTAAGTATTTGTTTGTTCCTGGCCCCTCACAAGGACTTCTTCCCTGATTTTCCTGAGTTTCTACAAAAGAATCTGAATGTATTGGAGTGAGATGGAACCCAATGCTCAGCTGGCTTAATCACTCTCACTTAGGAAGGATAAACTTCAGAGCCAAAGAAGGAGAATCTTGCTCAAATTGAACTTCTAAGGTAAGTGCCTAGATCCATCCCAGTGGTTCCTGTCTGCTCCCAAGGGTAGAAGAACTCTCATTCCCCTTCTTCCTTTCTTTCTGTAGACAAAATAAATCAGTAGTTTAACTACCTGAAACATAAGCAAGGGCTGGACAAGAGCCCCAGAAAGTCCTGTACTTGGAACTTTTCTTCCTTCTTTCTTCCAGGTGTCCCTGAACTTTGGTTCCTGACCATGCACTCCTCTCCTGACACCTCCTGTACAGGCCTCCGTGCTAACCTATATGTCATCTGCACAGCACTCTATGATAAATGCACTGTTTTCTTGGTTTAATTTGGAGTGTGTATGTGAATGTGACATGTGTGCATCTGTGGTGTTCACATGTGCAAGTGCACACACATGTGGAGGCCTGAGGTTGGCTTCTGGTGTCTTCCTCAGTTGCTTTCACCTTATGTACTGAAGCAAGGTCTCTGTCTGTCACTGAACTCAAAGCTCAATGTTTAATCATCTAGCCAGCTTTCTCTAGGGATTATCTGGCTTTCCCTCCCGAAGGCTGGGGTAGGAGAGAGGCCGCCATGTCTACCTGTGGCTATAGCCTTTATGCAGGGAGTGGGGTCTCATCCCGCCCTCACGCTTGTATGGTGGGTTAGGGGATCCACTTCCATACTTGCATAGGAAGTGCTTTGCCCTCAGAGCCAGCTCCCCAACCCCAGCTTTGGTTTTTGAGTCAGGGCCTCACTAGGTATCCTGGGCAACCTGGGACTCAGCAATCCCCTGCCTCAGCCTCTTGAATTCTGGAATTACAGGCATGCACTAAAATGTCAAGCTATATATCTGTTTTTTAAAAAATGGGTTTGAGGGTGCCTTTAATCTGAAGCAACAACATTCTAAGCTCTGAATTTGAAGCTAGCCTGGTCTACAGTCATGAGCCAAGGCTGCAGAGTAAAACTCTGAAAAAAAATAAAAAATAAATAAAAAAGGTTTTTTGAAAATAGACTGATATTTTTCACTTTGCTCCAGGGGATCTGACACCCTCTTCTGCCATCCCCAGGCAACCACACACAGACCCATACACAAAATAAATAATAAAAAATAAAAAATTTCTTAAAATGATTAATGGTCTCTTTGGCAGTGTTTAATCAGAATCTGTATCTCTCCAAGGAGTGGACACTGTTGTGGGCATACCAGAGTGTCAGAGTCTATGAGGATCACCACCCTATAAGAGTATTCCTTATACCGTTCTGGGATGCTCCAAACACCCAAAAGCCAAGCTGAAAGCTTAGATAGATGGTTTCTTCCAGATTGCTTGAGTTTGAGCCTGCTTTTCTATTCATTTTAAGCACATTAATTATCCTCTGTGCCTCAGTTTCTTCCTCTTGTGGGATAGACAAGAGGACATCCCTCATACAGGGACAGTACCAACCAAGTTAGTATACAGAGAGCTTTGAATACACACTATGCCAAAAGTATGAGCTGTCATTGTTGCAGAGTCAGCCCCACCCCATGCAGACCTGGGCCATGTGGCCAGTTCCCTGTGTCTTCATGGGCTCTTATTACCCCTCTCCAAACCTGCCCATATGGTCTCTTTTCCTTTGCAGTTTCACCCTTCTTCAGTTCCGTTTTGCCCCTCTAGGCCACAAACCCGGGTGTTGGGGGATGCAAAAGGGAAGAGAGGGAAAAGCCTGGCTATTTTAGGACAGGGGAACTATTGGAGGGACTGGAAAGGAGGGAAGCAGGGAGTGGACCTAGAGTTGAGAGGCTCCTTATTGGGAAAGGTCCTGTCTGATTCTGAGAGACAGAGGCCAGGCCTTGGCACCAGGCCAAATCCAAAGAGCAGGCTCCAAGCCTTAGTATCAAGGCTAGCACTAGAGAAGGACCTAGATGGCCATTTGCTTTGGACCCTTCCCCAGACAGTCCCCTATCCGACTCTACCCCTGCTAACTAAACCACAACTATTAAAGTAGCTAGAACTAGGAGTTGCAACTCCTAATGGGGAGGAGCTCCTGTTTCTAGGCCATTAAGATCAAACACTGCTCCAAAAATGGTTTTCTCCAGGATACTTCCCCCATCCCACCCCTGGTGTCCGACAACTGACTAAGCATTCCTACAGGAGTTAAGCCAGTTCTGGGGAGACTGCTGGGGAAGGGGGGCCCAAGGGTGAGTAACAGTTCCCATGGGGATGGGGTGCCCATGACTAATCAATGAGAGAGTAAGAAAGAAAAGTTACATTCCTTGACTTGTAGGGCAATGGATTGGAGGTGGGAGGTGGGGCAGGGGCAGACTGAGGCAAAGACATCCAACTAGGGACACAAAGAGGGAATCTAGGCTAGGCTGAGCTGGACTAGTGGATCTTTTCCAGCCTGTACACCACATGCCAAGCCAAAGGAGAAGCAAGCCCAGGTAACCACACACCTCGGTCAGTGCTTTCCCTCCTTGGCGAAAGTGCTCCTCCCTCAGTTCAGGGCGACTGGCTTTGAATGGGGTGAAGGAAGGATACAGAGGCATCTCACTAGCATTCTTCAGTCCCTGACTCACCTACTCAGGGGTCCCCTTGCCCAGAAAACCATGCATGAAAAACTCTACTGTGCAAGGCTGACAGCCACACTGGGAGTAATAAGAGCGGAAATGAGCTGGGAGCCAAGGTGCTGAAGCAAGGAAGGAAGCCAGTCTGCCACCACAAAGGATGCAGGAAAGAGAGGGACAAACAGCCAGTGCTTCCTGCCCAGGCAGCCTCCAGCCCCTCCACCTCTGCAGACACCTCAGTGCCCTAGTCAAGACAGGATGAGCCAGGCTCGGGGGCTCACACCTGTAATCCTAGCACTTGGAAGGCAAAAGTAGGAGGATTCAGCCTGGGCTCCATAGTAACTTCCAGGCCAAACAAAGCTGCATAGCTAAAGCCAGTCTCAAAACCAAACATAAATAAATAGGAAGCATCCAGCCTTCGTGACAGGAGCCTGGCTATTCTCCCAGAAGTACCTACATCCACTACTAGAAAATTGCTCTCACCCAAACCTGTGTCCTCCACCAAAGGGACCCATTCCTGTTTCTCTATGGCCCTCTGGTTATCTGTGGTTGAAAGAAGGTTAAGTGAAGGAAGGGTTGGCTGATGGGAAAACAGAGTAGATGTGAGAACAGATAATCCTCATCTCAAACCTACTCATCTGCCATACCTCTGAGAAAGCAGAGGAGCTCAGGTCACCCCCAACTTCGGCCTGTAGAACACAGATACCCCATCCCAGTAAACACAAGCATGTACACTTCAGAGGACGAGCATGTGTGTCTGTGTCTGTGTCTGTGTGTGTGAGTGTAAAACACATACATGGGTTACCAGTTTATATACACATTCATGTCACACAGGAACCTCTCCCAAGCTGGCTGGCACAGAGAACACTGTTGTGGAGAGATGAAGAAACCTGGCCATCTGGGTCCCACAGGTTGGTCCAGTTTTGGCTCTTCTCCAGGCTTAAAACTCTTTCCTTACTCCTCTGGGACTACAGTGTGCAGGATGCAGCAGAACAGTAGACAGGAGGCACGTAGGGTGTTCTGGCCTGCAGCCTGCTTCCTGTGAAATTCTGTCAGCTGCTTGGGTTTCTGAAGCCCTGCCCCACTCCCTGAGGTGATCACATGGAAAATGTCCAGCTGTGGTTTCTTGAAGAGATGAGCTCAGCCGGTCTGAGTGGGACTGGGGGCTTGGACTCAGCGTAAGACTTTCCACCTCAGATCTACCCTTCTTCCCACCCCCAGACACCACCCCTGGGATTCAGGAGTAGGAAAAGGGCCAAAGGGACAGTTGCATCACTGTCTCAGCCTTGGTTTCGAGGGGGAGGGGTTTCTGAGCAGAGAGCAGGATACACCTCTAGTCTGTTTCATTCCTGCCTGCTAGGGAAGGACCTAAAGAGACCAGGGAAAGAGACTGGCCTGCATGCGATAAGTTGGGAGAAGAGTGACCAGGAATCTGTGCCCAAGAGATGGTGGTCAGAAGGGCAAAAGACTCAACAAAGAATAAGATCTACTCAAGAACCTAAACATGACAAATGATGTAGAAAATTAGGCTCTTAGTGGAGAGCAGGGAATTTAGGAATGAAGTAAACCAGGTGGCCTATTTCCGGCTTCCTCAGAACTGCAGCTGCCTCTCAGTGACCAGTGGAGAGTTCCTCACCAACTGCCAAAGAGGATTTGAACATTTTTTTCAGGCAGTTTCCAAAGTCTATCTACCCACACTCCAGGACTCCACACCAGCCTTCCTTCTCGTTCCTTTTCCCTTTCCTCCCTCTTCCTCTCTTCCCCTTTCTTCTCCTCTCTTCCACAATCTTTTAGGACCTTTCTTCTCACTTCTGCTTCATACACCACTCCTTTGCTCTCCCTCCCTAGTCATTCTTCCTTTTCTCTAAGCCCTACTTCCACCCACCAACCAAGAAATGGTTGGTGGGTTGTATGCGCAACCACAGAGCTTTGTATGTGCAATCAAGTAGTCAAATAAAAGACCTCATTGACTGTCCCTTGCACACTTTGGGGGTTCACAGGGTGGGGCTACAGGTTTTGAGCTGAAAATAATACCGTCACAGGCTTGTTAAGGTGGCACAGATGCCCAAAATTAGTAGCATGAAATTGCAGATTATGAGACCCTCTTTTTTCTCCTCTCTTTGGCTGACGGCAGGGCCCTGCCATGTAGCCACATCACCTCTATTTCTCCAGGTGTTTTTCTCTGACAGAGTCCCTGTCTTCCAAAGAGTCCCCATCTGGTGATAACTTCCTTTCGCCCTTCTTTTTTTCACCCCCTGCACCTCTTATTCTTCCCTTCCTCCTTACCCACCTTTCCTACAACTTCTGTAAGCAGTTGGTTTGGGATTGGGCAGTACAGTTGAGACCTGAAGCTGTAGAGGTATGGACCACTGTGGCAGCCTGAGCTGGAAGGAAGTGACCGAAGTGAAAGCCTGACTCTCTAGAGATAGAAGTCATCTCAGCTTTCCCTCCCCTGGACCCAGCTCTGCACCTGACTCCTCCAGTTGTCTTCTCAGGTGCTGGAAATTGAGCCCAGGGTTTTGCACATGCTATTATCACTCTAACTACTGAGATATATTCTTCAGTCCTCCAAGGACATCTCCATCACACACCTCCGATGTATCTTGGAGACTTAGAGACCCTAAGCCTATCCTCTATCTCCATAATTAGGTTATGCGGAATCCACTAGCTAAAAGTTGATCTGAACCTGAAACAGGAAGATACTCAGCCTGTAAGCTAGGGGAAAGCTGTTGAAAGGGATCTGAGCCAAAGGGTCAGGAGGTTTATCCTCTTCCAAAGACTGAGGTGGGGGGAGGTATGGATGCTGGCTCTTTGCTGTATATTTTGGTGGTGGTGGTGGATTTGGGGGTTTTGGTTTGTTTGTTTGTTTGTTTGTTTGTTTTTAAGAAAGGATCTTACTATGTAACCTTTGCTGGTCTGGAACTCAACAGAGTTCTGCCTGCCTCTGCCTCCTAATGAGTACCAGCAAGCCCAAAGTCTGCAACAGAGGAGGCAAGAAGTCCAACAAATCCTGGCAGAACAGAAAGAAACCAGCCAGGCAGGGTGGCCGCCCCTGTAATCACAGCACTCAGGAGGCAGAGGCAAGCAAATCTCTGTGAGTTCGAGGCTAGCCTGGTCTATAAAGCAATTCCAGACGGCCAGAGCTACACAGAGAAACCCTGTCTCAGAAGAAAGAAAGGAAAGAAAGAAAGAGAGAGAGAGAGAGAGAGAGAGAGAGAGAGAAAGAAAGAAAGAAAGAAAGAAAGAAAGAAAGAAAGAAAGAAAGAAAGAAAGAGAAAGAAAGAAAAGCTACTGTCAATTGCAAGTTTGGAAAATATACAACACTATTCTCTTGTATATTATCTCATTTGTAAGTCACAATTTTGTAATCCAGTTGTTTGTTTTGTTTTTTTTTTTAAGACTTTTGTGAGATTTAGGTTGTACCTCAGCTGCTGGGTGTTGGACAAGCATGCACAAGGCACTGGGTCCAACCTTCAGCACCATAAAAAGATCTTCAGCAGCTGGAGGATCTGTTGAGCCTAGGAATTTGAGGCCAGTCTGAGAAACTTGGATCCCATTGTACTAAATTCTATCTACTATTATATACTATGTATGCAGGTATACATTTATACTATATATTTGAGGGTATACTATATATGCATATGATGAAACACTTGTCTAATCTATATGATGCTCTAGATTTGGTCCTGGGGAAAAAATTAAAGGCAACATCAGACAGCGATCTAGCAATTCCTCTAACTGGGAATAACTGAAGGAAATGAAATATTTGTGTTGAAAAGTATCTGTATTCTTGTGTTGTAGCATTGTTCACAATAGTCAACAAAAAAAATTTGGCTTATATGTGCACATGGATTATACTTAAGCCATAAAAAGAATGAAGTGATACGTTGGATCTAGCACAGTTAATCTTGTCCTAAAGGACATCATGTGGAGTAAAATAAGCCAGGTGCTGAAAAACAAATGTCACATGATGTCATTCATATATGGACTGTAAACAAGTCAATCTGATAATAGAAAAGAGAGTGGTACTAAAGGTTGGAAGAATTAGGAGAAGGAGATGTTAGCCAAAGGATACATGATTTCAGTTAGAATCAACTTCAGGACCTACGTATGCAAGGTGACTCTAGGGTTTTTGTTTCGATTTATTTTGGGGGGTTTCTTTGTTTCTTTGTTTGTTGTTGCTGTTTTTTGTTTTTTGAGACAGTGTCTCACTATGTAGCCCTGGCTGACCTGGAGCTCACTGTGTAGACAAGGCTGGCCTGGAACTTACTATGTAGACCAGGTTGACTTGGAACTCATAGAGAGTCTCCTGTCTCTGCTTTGTAACTACTGGGATTAAAGTCATGTGCCTCCATGCTAATCAAAGTGACTACAGTTAACCATGGTGTGTGGCCCCTTGGCAACTATAAAAAGAGAGTTCCTTCACCACCAAGTAACTACGTGAGGTAATGCTCTTGTTAATTAGCTAGATTTAACTCTTTCTCAATGTACTCTAAAATACTGCACATGATTTTTTAAATTCGATGTTATTTTTGAATTTTTACTTTTCTTTATCCATGTATGTGCTTTTTTGTTTGGTTTGTTTGTTTGTTTGTTTGTTTTGAGACAAAGTTTCTCTGTGTAGCCTTGGCTGTCCTGGACTTGCTTTGTAAACCAAGCTTGCCTCAAACTCATGGAGGTCCACCTGCCTCTGTCTCCCTGAGTGCTGGGATCACAAGTATGTGCCACCACATCCAGCTGTGAGTGAGTATTCAGCTGGGTGTGGTGGTGCACAGCTTTGACCCCACTCAGGAGGGAGAGGCAGGTGGGTCTCTGAGTTTGAGGCCACCATGAGTTCCAGGACAGCCAAGACTTTTTTTTTTTTTTTAATGCTTGCAAACTATATTTGGTTTTGTTTGTTTGTTTTTTTATAATAATTTCTATTTTTTTATATTAATCACAGGTTGTTTACTTTGTATCCTAGCCGTAGCCCCCTCCCTCATTCCCTCCCAATCCCACCATCCCTCCCTCATCTCCTCCCT
>NW_026594240.1:1471539-1481874 GCF_907164565.1 Psammomys obesus | reverse complement strand
CACACACACACACCACACACACACCCACACACACCACACACACATCACACACACACACACCACACACATCACACACACACACCATACACTACACACACCACACACACACCATACACACACCATACACACACCACACACATCACACACCACATATGCACACACCATATACACACCACACACACACACCACTCTCTTACCAAATCAGACATACGGTTATCTCTAGAGAACCAGAAAGATCTGTAGCTCCTGAAATGGCTGTGTTTGGGGCACAATCTCTGGCTTTCTTGTCATTCTTCCTGACAGGGCCCTGCCCATGTTTCAACTTCCTGTCTTGGCTGGTAATCCTTCCAGAGAGGGCGAGAATGGCAGGCAGACGTGTGGAAGTAGGAGGGAACTCCTGGCTCGTCCACAGCCCCTTGCAGCCTCAATCGGATGTACACTGGAAATCCTGATGCTCCAGGTCCCTCCCTGATGGGCTCCAGATGTGCTCACATCTGGGAAGGCCATCCCAGGAAGCTGACACTCCCACTTACAGCTCCTACCCCAATGGGTCTCTTCTTTCAGCTTCCAGGCCTTCAGCTGAGAAGGATCAGTCACCCCTTTCCTCTCCAGAGGTAGGAACTATGAGAAAGGGGGGCCAATGAGGGAAAGAAATGGGGGTTGGGTAAGGGAGTAAATCAAAGGAGGTCAATGTTTAGGGCACTTTTGAGGATCTTACTTTCCTTTCAACTTCCTATCTGAGTTATTAAATTTTGCTCTAGAGCTCTAGAGTCCCAAAAGACTGGGAAAGAAAAGAAAGAAAAACTGAAAAAAGTTGGAAAGAGAAGGTACCTAGTGAGAGTGGAGGTATTTTTTCCATTGACCAACTTGTACCAGAACTGGTACTTTTCACCAGTGTCCCATCTCTATCAGTGCCCACCGCCTAGTCTCCATCCCTTGGTCCCTGCCCAATCCAGACAAGTTTGGTATCTGCAGAGCCATCCAGTCACCACTTCAGTCACTAGGTTCAGAGTTCCACACCCCCAAGAGGACCTAAGCATTCGTCTCCAGGGCTGCTCTTGTCACCCTAGTCAACACTTTTCATCACCACCTCCTACATTCTGAGCGAAGCGGGGTGGGAAGGAGAGTGCACTCTGGGTTTATTTTACCTCTGGGACATGAGGAGGGGTTTCTCCCAGGGCAGACGGGTGGGAGTGGTAAGTGGTGACTCACAGACGATGGAGCCATAAGTTCCCCTAAACAGAGACCTGAGTCAGGGCAGTGACAAAGCCTCGGTTCAGAGGGCTTGCTCTTGTACTTTCCCACTTCCCTCTCTTAAGACAGCAATGCCCAACCTCAGCAGGCTCTGCCCCAGGCTTCTGCTGGGAGTGGGCTCCCATTCTACTTCTGCAGATAGGACACCCCATGCACTTTCATCCTCTTCACAGATGTCTCTCCTTCCACTGAGGTCCTGTTCCTGTGCATCACTCCAGTTCAGGGCAGGGGATCAACCCTCTCTTCTGTCTCCTTTTCCACTGAACTGTGGGGTTTTGGGTTTTTGTTTTGTTTTTTGAGACAAGGTTTCTCTGTGTAGCCCTGGCTGTCCTGAAACTCGATCTGTAGACCAGGCTGGCCTTGAACTTACAGCGATCCAACTGCCTCTGCCTCCCAAGTGGCTGGGATTAAAGGTGTGCCACCACCACCCCTAGGTTATGGGTTTTTCAAGACAAGGTTCCATTACATGGGTTACGCAGGCCTGGAACTCACAATCCTCCCGTCTCAGCTTTCCCAGTGCTGGGATTACAAGCATGTGCCACTAAATCCAGCTGATGAGAGGTTTGTTTCTTGAGGGCCTCAGTCCCCTTTATCCAGCCAGGCTTTCTACAGGCCCCACAAGGTGGAAGTCTACTTCTTAAATTCAAAGCACCCAGCCTCAATGCTCTCAGTTTCCAGGCATTTGAAAGAAGAAGCTGCTAAGAGTCTTGCCCCAGAGAAGTCATGCTCACACACACAAACCTTTCCCTCCAGTTTCAGAGGATTAATGGTTTGTATATACAGGCCCCTCTCACCCTGCCCCCAAGGACAGCAGATCTAAATTAAGACATCTGCTCCCCTGTAGAAAGAAGCCCAGCTTTGTAGAGGGCTAACAATGGGAAGAGCAAGCCTCAGAATACACTGGCATGCCTGGCTTCTCCTCTGCCCTTTTCTTTCTCTGTTGCTAGCCACTCCTCTGAGCCTCTGTTTCCTGACAGTAAAATTAGGACAATCATACCTTCTGTGCTGGCTGGGCCTTTGGGAAGATTAAAGCTCAGCCCAGAACCCAACGTATGTGTTAAATAAGCCATCACTATTTCACACCCTAACCTGGCTGCCAGAGCTTGGCATGACTCCTGACTTTGAACTTTGCATCTGCATCTGAATTTTTCTATAGAAACTCATTCTAAACTTGCAGCCTTCAAAGCAGGCAAGCTGCTGACAGCAGGAGCTTGGTGAATATTCTGTCCTCCACCTCTGTGCCCCCTATCATGGAGCACACTATAATTAATAATAGCCATGAAAGCAAATCATTGCCACTGAACCATGGGACAGAAGCTATCAGAGAGGTCAGATCTGAGAGAGAAACTGGACATACACAGAGGTACACAAGCTGACCAGAAAGAAGGTGAGATATACAAAACTGAGAAATGTTGACAGGAGACAGAGGACACAAAAGCAGTGGGCTAAGAAGGAAGTCATGGGTTTGGAGTCAAAACACCCAAGTCAGGCTGGGATGGCAAAATAGTAAAGGTGCTTGCTGCCTCAAGCTTGATGGCCTGAGTTTGATCCCAGGGAATCGCGTGGTGGAGTAAGACAGCCAACTCTGAGCCGTACATGTGTGTCATTGTCTGTATTTGATCTCTCACACACAAAATAAATGTGTTTAAAAAAAAAAAAAAGCTGGCCAGGTGGTGGCAGCGGCAGTGGCAGCAGCTCACACTTTTAATCCCAGGCGAGTTCCAGGACAGCCAGGGCTACACAGAGAAACCCTGTCTCAAAAACAACAACAACAACAAATTTTTTTTTCAAGCACTCAAGTCCTAAACTCTCCATAACTGGTTAGCCATGTGACCTCAAACAAGATATCACTCTGTGGCAATTTTCTCTGCTGGAGAAGACTGGATGGTTAGCCTCTAGGCAGCTTCCTCTAACCCCTGGAGGGTTGTGCTGAAGCACCTCCAAGCAGGAAGAAATCCCAGTTCAGATTCAACAAGAAGCAGAGGAAAGGGAAGCTAGGCAGAGGCAAGGAAGGCAAGTGAGAAAGCCAGAGGTGTTGGGGCCACTGGGTGAGGACTTATAAGGACAGAGAGAGCCAAGAGAGGAGGGATCCTGGGGAGAGTAGAAAAGCTAGCCAGAGCATGACTAAGGGGCTCCTGTGTAAACAGGGGCAAGGAATGGACAGGGAGGGGGCGTGTTTGAGTTGGCCAACATTGGGGGGTTGAGGAGGAGGACTATGGCAGGACACTATGTCCCCTGTCCCCCACCAAGGCTCCTGGGAGGATCTGAGTCACACACCTCCCTAACTGTACACCCGCTCCCTCCCCTAGCTCCTAAATCCTGGGAAAAATCTCAAAGTCTGGGCTGAGAAAGGAGAGACTGGATTCACACATGTGGGACCTCAAGTGATGTCTATCAACAACAAGGTTTCACCCTTCTCTCTAAGGGGCTCCCACCCCACCAGTCTCACCAGAGGTTAATGTTGCTATTGCTTGCCTCAGATCCTAACCCACAGAGTTCTTGGGATCCTCACCTGATGAAAGGGTCAGGACCTGCAGATGTGAAAGTGGAATGGAGCCAGCATGGCTGTGGGCTGCCCAGCTGGCCTCTTGCTGGGGCTGCAGCTGGCTCTGGAGACATGCTTTTGAAGATCTAGCTGGGTGACTAGGGACTGAAAGCAGACAGTAACAGAATGAGGGGAAGCACACAGCAGAAAGGAAAAAAAAAATGACCCTGGGACTTTTATTCAGAACCCCCACAGGCCACAGTGGGGCAAAAAAGAAGGGGGCAGGATTTTACTTTGTGAGCTTTATTCTGAAAGGGAGGAAGTCCTGGAGGAAAAAGGCAGAGAAGGGAGTGGAAAGGGAAGGGGTTAGGGGAGAGTCTAGGCCTCTCTCCCCTCCCCCAGACTAAGATAAAGACTAGACTCCTGAAAGGTGATCTCATCACAGCCTAAGCTAGGAGCTAGAAAGGTACCTGCACTTACTTCAACCCCTTCCTCTACTTACACAGGTCATGGGGGGGGGGGGTAGGGTCTTGGGTTCCAGGTGACCAACAGAAGCTAAAGGTTAGTTCTCTTTGAAGACTCCTGACCACCACCATCACAACTGCTACCCATCACTTATCTTTGTGGGATTTCTCCAGGGACTCAGGCAATTTGATGAAGGAACTAAGTTGAAGAGGCTGGCCATTTGGTCAAGTACCAAATCCAAGAAAGGGACATAACAGAGACTTCCAAACTTTACATTAGAAGCTAGAGAGAACTGAGGCCAAATGCGCCTGTGTCAGAGACCCCAAACTCCTGTGCTTTCCACTGTATCAACCTGGGGAGGGTCAGACATGGAACTCCCGGGGGCCAACGAAGCTGTTCCAGCAGGCTGCCTGGGAGCACACAGTTCCTGGACTGCAGAGTCCCCAATCCAGCTGGCCAAAACCCAGGCACCCGGTGGCCCCGGAAGGCAAGAGGGAATCCCTGTTGGCCAGACGCCAGTGGAGTCCCCTGTCTCTCAACCCCAAAGTTTCTTTCCTTAAGAAGTGAGGGAGACCCCCACACACAATATTCAGGCTCCCTCCGCCCCCCAGAGGTGATTCCTTTCCTCATTAGGAAATTTTCTGCTCTCTTTTTCCGACTTCTTTTCCGAGCGTTTACGTTGTACATCTGGAAAGGGTGGGGAGGAAAGAGGGGAAGCGGAGAGGAGGGCGAAGAACTCGAGCCCGCCCAGTCTGAGCCAGGCCAGACCACCGGCCTCCAACTGGGGCCGGAGCCAGGGGTGCAGAGGCGCGGCCCCCCACGCCCCTTCGGGGTGCGGGGCGCGGCCTCGGCGTCCCAGGGACCCAGGAATGCCCCCCCGCCAGCCGACCCGGCGGCCGGGGGGAGGGCCCAGTCGGGAGTTTGGCAAACTCCTCCCCGCGTTGAGTCATTCGCCTCTGGGAGGTTTAGGAAGCGGCTCCGGGTCGGTGTCCCCAGGACAGGGAAGAGCGGGCGCTATGGGGAGCCAGACGCCACGATCGCCACAGTCTCCTCTCCACGCGGTGCCGCTGCGCTGGGGGCCCCGGCGCCTGCTGCCGCTGCTGCTGCTGCTGTGGCGGCCCCCGCTCCAGGTCGGGGGCTTCAACCTAGACGCTGAGGCCCCGGCGGTGCTCTCCGGGCCCCCCGGCTCCCTCTTCGGCTTCTCCGTGGAGTTTTATCGGCCGGGAAGGGACGGGTGAGTGGCGAGGCTGGCGGCGGGAAGCAGACGTGGGCCACCTGGAGACTGGGGGCGCGCCGGGGTCTGGAGGCGACCAGGACTTGAGTTTGAGGGCGGAGTTTGGAAGGACTAAGACTGGAGTTAGGGGCCCAAACTAGAATTGGGGGCCCGCGCCGGAGCAGGGAGGGACCGTGGCCGACGTGGAAAGTGAGTTCGGTATCGAGACTGGTGTGGCTTGAGGAAAGGACTCGGATCTAGAAGCTCAAGAAGTGCAGGCGGGGTCTCGGGGCCGGCTGGGAGCAGAGAGCGCAGGAAGCTTAGGGTCTCTAGCGATCTGTGGGCTGCGGGGGACCTGCGGCGAGTGGGAGCCGAGGGGGCGCGGAGGCCGGGTAGGGCCTTAGGGGGCACTGAGAGGGTTGGAGCTGTATGTGCGTGTGCAGTAAAAGGGGAGGCAGACTGAGGGGGTCGGAAGGTTATGGGGGGGCGTCTCATTCTCCCCTCCCCCATCAATTCAGATTGGGGAAAGACCCAGGAAGACAGAGGCTTCCCCCCCCCCCCTTTCTCCTCAGTCTCCTGAGTTGCCTCCCATCCCCAATCTCTTCAGGCGAGGAGATCCAAGAACTTGGGGAGAATCCCAGGACCCTGGCACTGGGGGTGTTGGGGCTAGAGGCGGGACCAGCCCTGGGCGGTGCACGGATGTGTCGGGAGGGGTGTGTGTGCGCGCGCCTGAAGGGGGGTGGGCGGTTTCCCTCTTGCTCCAGCTCTTGGGAGGAAGAGAAAAGCTGATTTCCTGTAGCTTGTCGGCTGTAGTTTAACTGAGACTCAGACTTCTGGGACTAGGGTCGAAAGCTGGGCAGACAGGCTTTCTGGGCTCAAAAGCATCAGAACCAAGGTTCCTGAAAATCTCTATGGAGAATCCTTATTTCCGGGTAATAAGCAGACCCAGATTCCGAATGCCTGGAAAATGGGTGCCCACAGGCTTGAGGAAAGCAGAGTTATAGGCCACATTGAAACAAAAGTGTTTGTTTACATAAGGAGAGGAGGTTGGAAAGTAAGAGGAAGGTGACACTCCCAGCTCCTGGGCCAGGGAACCCCAGATGCCAGATTCCTGAACCCCTTTGATGATAGCAGTCATTGTTTCTCCTCCACCTCCAAGCCTTGAGCCTCTCTCTGCCCATGGCAGCACCTACACCACCCCTGATAGGAGCCTTTGTCAGAAGTGATATTTCAGCTATCTATTTAATTAGGGGATAGGGGGTGTGGCTAATTCTAGCAAATTTGGTTGGAGAAGGGACAATTTTTTCTATTTTATCTGGGGGACTTAGGAATGAAAGAAGGAAGGAAGGAAGGAAGGAAGGAAGGAAGGAAGGAAGGAAGGAAGGAAGGAAGGAAAACTAGGTGCCAGCTCTTGAATTTGGGCTGTTCAAGATCCCACCCAACCCCCACCCCACACCCTGGCCTCTTGCCCAAACCTCATTGCATCACCCTGTTCTGGAGCCTTTGCCAAGCCTTGCCTTCCCCAGAGTCCCCCAAAACTTACAACAACCCTGATGGAGCAGAGAGGGTGGAGGGATATAGGGTCTTTTTGCCCATCAGGGTGTCCACTTTTTACTTCTCCTTTATCCTCACTCCACCCCACACAAACCTGTCAGTTCTCTTTTAAAACTGAAACATCTGTTGGACTTTGAACTCCTGGTCCCCTAGGTGTGCATCTGGCCCCTAACCTGACCTTCAGTCACAGACTTTTTCTAAAATAGGACCCAGCCTCTTCATTCCTCCCTCTGCTCTCTATGCTCCCAAGAGAGCCCAGGTGTCCAGCTCACATTTTACTCCCCTCCCCTTTGCTCTGTGTACATCCCTCTGAGAGCATTCTTCTTTCCTAGGACATCCCTCCCCGTCAAGAGGGAAAACTCAGCCGCTCTGTGCGTGTGATCTTGGTATTCCTAGTTCCTGCTGCCTCACTTGTATTGAATAAGGAAGAGAACAGGATGAACACTGTTGCACAAATAACAAGGGGAGAAAGCTAAAGCCAGGCAGCCCTGGGTGTGAGTGCTCACCATTTACCAAAGAGCTGGGCCTTGAGCAAGTTACTTAAGCCTGGAGTACAGCCTTCCCTTGAACATGATGCCCACCGAGGCCGAGCAACACACCCAAGCCATGGGTTTTGTGGGGAGATTTTTGATTCTGATTTCCTCCTGGCACCTACCTCATTCTTATTTTAAGTTTTCCTCCATTTCTTACTTGCATTTATTTATTTATTCATTCATTCATTTATTCCCAGGCTGTCCTCAAACTGTGTAGGGAAGGATGACCTTGAACTTCAGATCCTACCTCTCCAGAGTATTGGGATTGCTGACAGGCCCTGCCACACCCTCCACCACACCTGGTCTATGGAGGTTAAACCCAGGGCCTCTGTGCATGCTTGGCAGGCAGTCCACCTGCTGGGCTGCCTCCTCAGTCTTGACATGCTTGTAGTACTTGCTAATAACTATGATAGAAGTAATAGTTCCTCACATCCCTTTTAAGCTTTCATACTGATTTCTCACTGGATTATTATTATTTTTAATCCTGTGTTGAGCAGAGAAAGTATTATTGCTTCAGAAGTCATAGAAATTTAGAACTAGTAGTTAGTTTAGGGACCATTCAAAAGCAGCTGATCACTAAGAAAGAAAGGCTAGAAGAGGAAAAGTAACTAAGCAAAGGACACTTAAAGCTTAAAAAATGGACCAATCTACTGGAGGCAACTCTTCCTCAGCCAACCAGGTATCTCCCTTTGGGATGTACATGGGGTTCCAGAAGCAGGTGTCTACCTCTGGCCTAGCTAGGAGTGAGGTAGTATTGTGGGAGCTGGGCCCTGACCTACCTGCTACTCTCTGCCCTGACCTTGCTAAGCCAAGGGAGTCAAACAGTAACTGAATATTGAACAAGGGCTTAGTTAATCAGAAGCCTAGCTAGGGAGATAGTGACAAAGAGAGGAGGGGATGTATTGGCAGTGAGGAGAACAGAACACTAGCCTAGGAAACAGCACTATAGGATTCTAGGCTTCTATTCTGAGCAACCCTGAATGGGTGTGGCCTCTCTTGGACTTAGTTTTCCCACCCATCAAATAAGGTCATAGGAGTAGGTCAGCAATTTGGGGACTTGTTGAGGGATATCGGAACTGAGGTGGCCTTCCTCCACTGCATGCAGCACCCACAGGGCATCTCCGTTAGTCCTGAGACCAGTGGATATTCTGTGCAGTGGCTTCTAGAATGATCACCTGTCTCAAAAGACCAGCTAGAGCTTCAAGCTCTGCGGCCTCAAGAGAAATGATGCCAACTGTTTCTTCCCTTACACTTTAATAGAGTCTATCTGCCAAGCTGCAGCCAGTGGGAGATAAGTAATGAATCAAAAGTGTCTATAGCTTCCAATCAGTTTCTGACCAGTCCTAGATAAGCAGGTTTCTGCACAAGTTGTAATGCCAGCCAAAAGCAAATGCACTTGAAATTTTAATTAGCCTGGGATGCCTTATCAGGTAAATGCATGATTTCCATTAGGCTTTCTGCAAAATTGAAAATAGCCCGAAGGACCCTCCCTTGGTACCTTTTAGATTACTGTGAGGATTCTACTGCTGTGGGATTTAGAAAGCATCAGGTAGGAAGAAAATAAGGGTAAATAAGCAATTTTGGCACAGGCATCTCACCTGGCACCTGTGGCTGCTAGAATGAGGGCTACTGAGATGGACACATCATGTAGGCCTTAGGCAGAAATTATGGGTCATGAGGCCTGGTCTGGATCCATGTCCCCTGTCTGCATTCTAGGGTCCCTGAACCTGCATATAGCAAAGATATGCCCCTGGCCTGTGGGCTTGTAGGCTCCAAAGCTTCCAAAAAGCTGTTGCCTTCTTTTTCTGTCCTCCACAAATGGAGGCAGTATGGGAGAAATCTGGGAAACTTGGCAGGACCCAGAAAAAAAAACCCAAACCCATGTTGAGCTAGGGCAAGAAGCAGAGCTCCTAGCTCCTGGTGCAGTAGTCTAGTTTCTGTGCTCTGCCCTCCATGTTTTGTGGAGCCAGAGGCAGTGGCTAAATTCTCTGTGGCAGTTCCAGCCACAGAAGGGTCACAGCCCTCTCTTTTCCCCTAGCCCTGGGCCTGCTGCTCCCCATTTTTGCCAGTTCAGGCATTTCACCTGAGAAGGTCACCAGGCCCTTACTTAGAATGGTGGCTAAAACCTCCAATTGGCCTTAACGCCTGAGTGAGAGAGAGGTGGGACACAGTGGTAGGAGACAAATGGAGAAGTACGAGAGGTTGAAAACTGTCAGGAAGCCACAGGCAGTAAACATTTCCTGTCTCCAGGGCAACTGAAGCAGGCACCTCCCCTTTCCACTCTATAACTTAAAACAACTCCTGTCCTGTTCTCCATGCTGTTCCTTTGGACCCCTGCCTTCTTTATTCTCACCTGTCCTTTTGCACTCCTTCTATCCTCTATTGGTGTCCTGGGGCCTGCCTTCCCTGCTGCTCTCGTCACTTATTCCTCTTAGCCCCTGACCCTCCCCATAGTAAATGTGACCCTCTTAGAAGACACCCCTGTCTCTTTTATCTCTGCTAAGTCTGCTCTTGGGCCCACATGGCTGAGGAACAGCCACTTACAAGAAAGGGGGGTGTGCTGGGAGTGTTGAAAGCTAAACCAGTACAGAAACCATGAGAGGTAAAGAGAACTAAGATCTGAGATCAAGAAAGAAGGAAAAAGCAAGGCAAGGGTGTCGCACAAGTATAATGCCACCACTTAGGCAGAGGCAGGCCTGGTCTACAGAGCAAGATCCAGGATAGCCAGGACTACACAGAGAAACCCTGTCTCAAAAAACCAAGAAGGAGAAAGAAAGAAAGAAAGAAAGAAAGAAAGAAAGAAAGAAAGAAAGAAAGAAAGAAAGAAAGAA
>NW_026594240.1:1452527-1471529 GCF_907164565.1 Psammomys obesus | reverse complement strand
GAAAGAAAGAAAGAAAGAAAGAAAGAAAGAAAGAAAGAAAGAAAGAAGGAAGGAAGGAAGGAAGGAAGGAAGGAAGGAAGGAAGGAAGGAAGGAAAGAAAGAAAGAAGGGAGAAAGGAAGAAAGAAAAGAAAGAAGGGAGGAAGGAAGGAAGAAGGGTTGGAGAGGTAGCTCAGAAGGTAAGAACACTGACTGCTCTTCCAGAGGACCAGGGTTCAATTTCCAACACCCATATGGCAGCTCATGACTATAGCTCCAGTCCTAGGGGATCCAGTGCCTTCTTCTGGCCTCCTCTGGAACCAAGTACTCACATGACACACAGACATGCATGCAGGCAAAATATCCATGCATATTAAATGAATAAATGATTAAGAGAGAGAAAGGCAGCCACACAGACAGACAGGAGGGGACCCAGGAATCTAAATCAGGAGAGCAAGCAGTGCTGGGACAGATGGGCAGAGAATGAGGAGCAATGCCAGTGGCAGCAGAGGAGGCGAGCAGAGGCCAAGGCTGGCTGGCAGGGACACTGGCCCAGAGGTGGGGTGCCAAGGAAAGCTGCCCAGGCAGCCAGATGCAGTCCCTGCAGAAGACCCTGAGGAGGCTGTATGGAAGGCCTGGAGACAAGGAACCAGGACTAGTAGAAAAGAGCCTTGGAGTTTACTAGTGGAGGCAACAGAGGCAAGGGACCAGAGCTGCAGAGGAAGAATGCCAGGAGCCGTCCCTTGGTGGAGGACCCAATCTCAGACGTGTGTCCAGGAAGAGGATCCAAAAGAACTACATTTGAGTTAAATGTAGTTTAACTCAAAATGGGGCTTTAAATGGGGCTGCTTTGTGGAAAAGAGGTACGAGCATGGCAGAACCACAGCTAGGAAGGTGAGGTCTACTGTGGGCCACGGCGGTGGGGGAGGGCATGCCAGGCCCAGGAAATGACCATTTTCATAGTCCTCCAGCTCCTCTCTTCTGCCTGATTTCTTAGACTCACATTTTCCTCCCATGTGCCCCAAGACTAAGTGGCCAGTTGTCTGGGTTCCAGCCCAGGGAGAAAACTTGGCTTGGGAAGAGAGGGTATGTAATAGGTTAGGGTCCTGAGGCTCCACAGAAGCCTGGGCTTCTGGGGCTGAAATCAGTTTAGCACTCAGAGAGCATTTGCTCCCCTTAATATATATTCTTAGGTGGGCAATGGTGGCACATGCCTTTAATCCCAGCACTTGGGAGGCAGAGGTAGGTGAATCTCTGTGGCTTAGAGGCCAGCCTGGTCTACAAAATGAGTCCAGAATAGCCAAAGCTACACAGAGAAACACTGTCTCAAAACAAACAAACAAGCAAACCAACAAACCAAAAAAACACCCTACATATATTGTACATTGTACTGTTTCTTTTCCTGGTGTTGAGGGCCTTAGATGTGCCAAGTACATCCTCCTCCACCCCTGGGCTACAGCCTCAGTTGGGCTGGGCATCTAGCTTTGGCAGGTAGATGGAAGAGACCTAAAAGCTGGAGTCCAGACCCTGGCCCTCATTCCCTTTCCAAGAACAGACTCTGGTTTCTCCTCTCTAGTAGCAGGGAAGAAGGTAGGAGAATGTGGGAGGAGGGAGGAGCTAAGTTAGTGACAGCAGCACATGGGGAATGCCTGACTCCAGCCCCTGCCTCTGGCATTTGTGGCATCTTCTGAGATATAAATACAACCCAAGGGACATCTACTCCACCCCCAATCTTGGCCCAAAGGTCTGGGTGCATCCTGCCTTCAGAGACTGACCTGGAAATAGAACCCTCTCCTAACCCATTTTTCCTTTCCCCTGCACAGGGTCAGTGTGCTGGTTGGGGCACCCAAGGCTAACACTAGCCAACCAGGTGTGCTGCAAGGTGGTGCTGTCTACGTGTGTCCCTGGGGCACCAGCCCTACCCAGTGCACCACCATTCAATTTGACAGCAAAGGTAGGCTGGGAGAGCTCAGGGAGGGGCCTAGTGTTGCTGGCGGGGTGCTGCAGCTTGGGGGGCCTGGGGTTCCTGCTGCCAGGGTTACGGCCTCAGCACCAGGACCATGTGGCCCCCAGTAGTAGTCTTCTAGCTCCTAGCTCTGGGCTCCTCATGGCACTCTGTGTTCCCAGCCCAGCCCAAAAAGGGAGGGCATGATTCAGAAACATGTGGCTCTCATTTCCACTGAATCACCCACAGCTCTGGAAGGCCAGGGCAGACAAAGGCAGAGAAGGCTGGAGAGTCCTGTTCCTAAGCTAAGTGATAGTGCACACTGGGCACAGTGGGATTCGCCCCTGCCCCAGGGGTCTCAGCAGATGGACTAAGGAGGCTGAGGATATGCAGTTAGCACTCAGAGCCTTTACCCCATGCTAGGCGCTACTGTGAGTGCCTTGGCTCACTTAATCCTGCAGCAACTGTATGAAGTATTAGTATCTCCATCCTGTGAGGGAGGAAGCAGAGGTTAGGGCACCCAGCTAGTAAGAAAGCGATGAGCTTAGGCACTCTGTCCTCAGAGATGAAGAATGGGGTAAGGGAGCAAAAAGAGGTAAGCATGAGAATGTGGAGCCCAGCTGATTTCTGAAGGTGTGCTAGGGACTGAAGCCAAAGACTTACGCATCCTAAACATGCTGTTGCACTGAGGTACAGCCCCATTGCTGAGAGACAGGTGGAGAGGAAGAAGAGCAAGAAAAAGGTGTGCTCTGGAGGGCAGAGTTTAGACTTGGAAAGAGACAGGGAGAAAACTCTAGTAAGGAGGTGAAAGGAAGAGCTGTCGGAGACACAGGGCTAGCTACTGACAGAGGTTAGCCATGGGACTTGACCAGTCTTCCCCAGCACCACAATGCAAGTGTCCTGTTCCAGCTAGGAGGAAGTCAGAAGAGCCAAGGAGACAAAGTGGGAAGGTGTGTGTGTGTGTGTGTGTAGGGAAAGCACTCAGGTCTCAGTGTCTAGAAATGCTGAGCATCCTGGGCCGAAGCTCAGGGTTACCTTCCTGAGAACCAGTATGACAGCATGCTCTCAACCTCCCCAAGGCTCCCGGGTCCTGGAGTCTTCATTGTTCAGTGCCAAGGGAGAGGAGCCTGTGGAGTACAAGTCCTTGCAGTGGTTCGGGGCAACAGTTCGGGCCCATGGCTCCTCCATCTTGGTGAGGGACAAGTGGGCTCAGTGGTGGGTGCCTGACAATGGACCAGTGGTGGGGAGGGCTGGGCCTGGTCTGGAGTGGGGTGGAGATTGTCTTAATGAGCTAAATCTGAACACGCCCCTACCCCTCTGGGCCCTCCCAGGCATGTGCTCCACTGTATAGCTGGCGCACAGAAAAGGAACCACAGACCGACCCAGTAGGCACCTGCTACCTCTCCACAGAAAACTTCACCCGGATCTTGGAGTATGCACCTTGCCGTTCAGGTAGGGGCCAGAGCAGCATGAAACCACTGTGCCTTCTCCATAGGAAGAAGCATGGGGCTTTCTCTTCGTGGCCCCCAGGCATCAATATACAGTTCACAGCTGTTCAGGAGACTCTTGCTCTGGTCTCCTTTCTTGTTTCTGCCTCTCTTCCCTGTCAGCCCATCAGTGCACAGCTAGCTCATCTCCTTGTCTTCTTCCCTCACAGATTTCGGCAGTGCAGCAGGGCAGGGTTACTGCCAAGGGGGCTTCAGTGCTGAGTTCACCAAGGTAAGAGGTGATTGGGGAGGGAAGGCAGTGAGTGAGGATCCAGGGTCAGTACCAGGTGCACTCATCCCTCTCCCCAAATCTCCCCATAGACTGGCCGTGTGGTCCTGGGTGGACCTGGGAGCTACTTCTGGCAAGGTAAGCCCTTCCTCTGCCCTCCTCAGGACTTGGCACCACATCCTTTCCCCACCCCAGGCCTTGAACACACCAATCCTTTCCTCCTGCACCCCCTCAACTTCCCAGTTCCACACCTACCTCCAGACTCCCATTCTATTCTGTTGCCCTCCATAGAGTTCCTTTCCTTGAACCAAACTTCTAAAATCCTTCTCAGGCCCCCGGAAGCCTCTGTGACCTCCCCCAGCTCATCACCCTGCTTCCCTTCCAGGCCAGATCCTATCTGCCACTCAAGAGCAGATTTCAGAGTCCTATTACCCAGAGTACCTCATCAACCCGGTACAAGGCCAGCTGCAGACTCGCCAGGCTAGCTCCGTCTATGATGACAGCTACTTGGGTAGGCAAGCAGGTGGGGAAGCAATGGGAGAGGAAATCAGAGGGCTATCCTCAATTGACAGTCCCCAACACACACATGCTTCTTCTGCTCAGTGTCACCAGCTCTGCTGTGTACAGGCTGACCATGAAGGGATTAAGGGCCAGAGAATAGTGGTCCCAAAGGAGGCAATATTAACACCATCCACTCTGTCCCCCAGGGTACTCTGTGGCTGTGGGTGAATTCAGTGGTGATGACACAGAAGGTAAGTGAGGCTCCAGGCTTGGTCAAAACAAGGCCTGGAGAGAACGCGCAAAGCACAACATTCTGAGTCTGCCCTATCTTCGCTCCACCCCATCAGTTTCTCTTCTCTTTGCAGACTTTGTTGCTGGTGTGCCCAAGGGGAACCTCACCTATGGCTACGTAAGACACTGCCCCCATCCTCTGCCTCTCACCCTGGCTAAGTGCAGGGCCTTGCATGGCTGTTTGTGGGGACCTCAAAGAAATAGATCAGACAGGCCAGACTTCAGAAGTCTGGTTCAAGGAAAGGAAGTGTGTGAAGTCAGACTTGGGTTCTAATTCTGGCACTGACTCTGGAAAACTTAACCTGGTCTTTCATTGCTACGTTGTCCCCTGCTTGACAGCTCTAAGCTGCTTCTTCCATGTACAATGGGGTAATAATAGTTCTGACCTCACGAGGCCCTTGTGAGGGGAATGAAAGCACTTGTGAATTATTAGGCAGTGTACAACTGCCAGCTATTATTAGACCATGACAAGTGCCTGGACAGATGACTGCCCCACGGTTGCTCAATTAACAACATTTATTAAGGTGAGAGATGAGACATATTCTCACTCTTGTAAGGTGCTTCTAATCCAGTGTGTGTGATAAAACACACAGTTTTAATCTTGATGAAGCCACTGATCCTCTCAATGTCCCAGGTACTGTCCACTCATGGTGGTATTCCCTTCCCCACCACAGGCCTGTGGGATGAAGAATAGTCTTGACAGTTTGCACATAAGAAAACTGTGGTCCTAAGAGACCAATTACGTTGATTAGGGGCAGCTGGATAAATATTTAATATCTACCATATTCCAAATGCCACACTTTCTGAATTGGAAGTTCCTGAAAAGCGATTGAGGTAATAACAGCACATTTTAGGAAAGCAGTAACCTTTCCAAAGAGGGTGTGTCAGAGAAGATTCTGTGAGGGCTCTGCACAGATGTGGCAAGAGAAAATCCCAGGCACAGGTATGAAGAACACAAAGGCTATGGAGCTGGACTAGTGTGGAACCTCATAAGGTAAAAGAGTTTGAGAACAAGCATAGGCATGGGGCCAGAGAAGAGGCAGAGACTGACAGGCTGCGGGGGTGCCTGGGTGTACAGGGGGGAAGAACAGGCCTCCGTCTGCTCTCTGGCATCCGCATCAGCGGGGGAAACCCAAGGCACAGAGACTGGATATCCAGAGCCCTATGAAGGCTCATACCTGGTCTCAGCAGAACAGTGGGGCAGAGAGCAGGATGAAGAGACTTGGAGGTCTGCTGGGTCAGCGGCTCAGAGGAGACAGAAAAAGATGTGACTTGCAGACCCTGGTGGACGGGGCGATAAGAGCTCTGACCTCTTAGATTTGAAGCCGCAGCGCAGCAGTAGCAGCTATTGCTTGCCAAGCTCTTCTTTAGTCTCCAAGAAGCAAAAACCAAAGATGATGCTCTGGGTCCCACTGACCTTATATTCTTGTCACTAGACTCTAGCGAGTAGGGTGAAAATCCATAAAGGATATGGAGGAAAAAGGCAAAACAGCAAGTGGGTAGAGAAAACTGTAGGTGGTGAGAGGGTGAATTGGGAAAGAGTCAGAGGAGTGCTCAGGTACCCCTGAGGGATGCCTGTCCCGTGTGTCCCAGACCTTCCATGGGGCATCCAGGACCTATAGGCCTCTTTCTTCATCTTCAGGTCACCATCCTCAATGGCTCGGACATCCACTCCCTCTACAATGTCTCAGGAGAACAGGTGAGGAGACCCGCACTTACAACCCTTGTCAACTAAGCTGTGGCCCTGGACCAATCGTGTCAAATGACCCACTTCCTCTGGAGCCTCTGAATGTCCACTCACAGCCACTTTTGATCCTATTTACTTACCAACTTTGTTTTGACCCAGTACTGTCCTTTGTCCCCACAGATGGCCTCTTACTTTGGCTATGCTGTGGCTGCCACTGATACCAATGGAGATGGGTGAGTGATGGGAAAGGGTGCATCTTCTAGACCTGGGTAGGAAGAGAGGGGGTGGGAGAGTGCCAGCAGAGTGCTCCTCAGGACATTTCTTCTGGACTCTAATTCATGTCTGCCTTCTCCTTGGTCAGGGCAAGGAGAGGGCTGAATGCTACATCAGAGCTCTCAGGTCTAACTCACAGAAGGGAGCCTCGGGATGCCAGAATGCCTGGATTTCCTCCACTGGGACAGTAAATTGTGTCAAGACAAGGAAATCAAGATGCTGGTGTCTTCCTTTTTCTGCAGGCTAGATGACCTGCTGGTAGGGGCACCCCTGCTCATGGAGCGGACAGCTGATGGGAGGCCACAGGAGGTGGGCAGGGTTTACGTCTACCTGCAGCACCCGGCAGGCATAGAGCCCACACCCGTCCTCGCCCTCACTGGCCAAGATGAATTTGGCCGATTTGGCAGCTCCTTGACACCCCTGGGAGACCTGGACCAAGATGGTTACAATGGTAAGCATCATGGCCCAGGGGGCTGAGACTGAGTTGGGGGGAGGCACTGGTTGGTCAGGAACTTAGGAAGAGAGTTTCTGTCAGGCCCTTTTGACTTTCCAAGGGATTTGGGGTTTAAGAAGATTATAACAGGGATTGACAGGCAGGTGGGGGAAATAGGACCCTGAGGTTTCTTGG
The DNA here is from genome assembly GCF_907164565.1 of Psammomys obesus. Lineage (NCBI taxonomy): Eukaryota > Metazoa > Chordata > Mammalia > Rodentia > Muridae > Psammomys > Psammomys obesus. The sequence goes on along the minus strand of NW_026594240.1, from coordinate 1,464,511 downwards.
TGGGGATGGCAATCCCTGGCCTTCTAACTGATGACTAATGTGTGCTGTGTCTTGCAGATGTTGCCATTGGGGCTCCTTTTGGTGGGGAGACCCAGCAGGGAGTTGTATTTATTTTCCCCGGAGGCCCAGGAGGACTGAGCACCAAGCCTTCCCAGGTTTTGCAGCCTCTGTGGGCAGCTGGCCGTTCCCCAGACTTCTTCGGCTCTGCCCTTCGAGGAGGCCGAGATCTGGATGGCAATGGGTACCCTGGTAAGTTGTGGCCCTTGCCCTTTTATCTTAGAATTCAAGCTTCAGGGTGCAATTCTAGGCAATTGCCACCAGATGGTGCAGTACCCTGGCTCAGACCTCTTGGAACCAAAAAACTAGAAAGCATAGCGCCGAGGTGAGCCTGATTTGTGGCTTGCTTTAAAGGGTGGTTCTTGGCTTTTTTTGCAGATCTAATCGTTGGATCCTTTGGTGTGGACAAGGCTCTAGTGTACAGGTATGAACTCAGGGAGACTGGGGCAGCCTGGGGAGCTCGAGTGTCCCTTTAGAACTAAGATTTGGGACCTTTAGTACACAGGGAACTGGTGTCCTAGGGCAGGTGCCCAGCCCTCACAGGAGCCTTAGTTCTATTTACCTCACGTCCACTCTCTGCAGGGGTCGGCCCATCATATCTGCCAGCGCATCTCTCGCCATCTTCCCTTCCATGTTCAACCCAGAGGAGCGCAGCTGCAGCCTGGAAGGAAACCCTGTGTCCTGGTGAGCTGAGCCAAGAGCCTGCAGAGATCTGTACCTGCCAGTGGGCAGGGGGCCCATGTCTGTCTTAGGAAGGGACAAACAGCAGATCTTACTCTGGGTCTTTCTGAGGCAGGTAGGAGGCCACTTCCAGTTACACTCAGTACTTTCTCCTTGGTCTTTCTCCAGCATCAATCTTAGCTTCTGCCTCAATGCCTCCGGAAAACATGTCCCCAACTCTATAGGTAAGGGAGACTGCTCAAGTGTGGCAGCCATAGGGTGGGGTGGAAGGACCGAGTTGAACAAGTATGAAAAGCAGATTCACACTGTTTTCTGGCCGCAGGCTTTGAGGTAGAACTCCAACTGGACTGGCAGAAGCAGAAGGGAGGGATCCGGCGAGCATTGTTCCTGGCTTCCAAGCAGGCCACTCTTACCCAGACCCTGCTTATCCAGAATGGGGCTCAGGAGGACTGCAAGGAGATGAAGATCTACCTCAGGGTATGGTCTGAGGGTGAAGGTGGCCTGGCCTGGGAGAATGGGCACATAAAACAAAGGACTTCAGGGAGGGGGCACTGCTGATGGGCTGGCTGGCTGCCTGGCTGGCTGGGCGGTTCTCCCTAAAGAGCCTGGAGTTTGGGGAAGGCTAAAGAAACCTTTCTTTCAGAAGAGCCAGATACCAAATGCCTAGGCCTACAGAACAATGAGGTCAGATTTGGGGAGAAGAAAGACTAAGAAGCAGGGCCACTGAGGCCCCAGAATCCCTGAACCTGAACCTTCTCTCCCCTGGCCCTAGAATGAATCAGAATTCAGAGACAAACTCTCCCCAATTCACATTGCCCTCAACTTCTCCTTGGATCCCAAAGCCCCGTTGGATAGCCATGGCCTCCGGCCAGTCCTGCACTATCAAAGCAAGAGCCGGATAGAGGACAGGGTAAGGAAAGAACTTGGGAAGACAGGCCTGCTACCTAAGACAGAGCCATGGGAAAGGGGTGATAGGACCCCTCTCAAGGCTACCCCACTCCCTAGGCCCAGATCTTGCTCGACTGCGGTGAGGACAACATCTGTGTGCCTGACCTGCAGCTGGATGTGTATGGGTGAGTGGCAGTGCCACATGACCAAGAACCAGGGACACTCGCTGTCTGTCCTCATGGGGTCTGTGAGCATCTCTGCGTGTCAGCTTTGCCTACAGGAGCGCTCATTTCTCTAGCTCTAGACAGACTAAGCGTAGTGCTCTACAGCAGCTCACTTAGGCCTGCCAGAGCTGGCGGTGCCGCTGCATTATAAACATGCCCCAATGCCCCAGTTTGTGGGTTCACTCTTCGCTGTCCTTACCCTATGTGCCCCTCCAGGGAGAAGAAGCATGTGTACCTAGGAGACAAGAACTCCTTGAACCTGACGTTCCATGCCCAAAACATGGGTGAGGGAGGAGCCTATGAGGCTGAGCTCTGGGTCACAGCCCCTCTGGAGGCCGAGTACTCTGGACTTGTCAGACACCCAGGGGTAAGAAGGACTCTCAAGTGGGGGCTGCAGCGGTAACCCCTCTAGAGGGCTGCCAAAGCCTGACCGACCTGTGCCCGCCCCCCAGAACTTCTCCAGCCTGAGCTGTGACTACTTTGCTGTGAACCAGAGCCGCCAGCTGGTGTGTGACCTGGGCAACCCCATGAAGGCAGGCACCAGTGTAAGTCAGGGGTGGAAGAGGAAGGACTGGGAGAGAGCACAGCTAGACACTCCATCTAACAGTGCCTTTCTCTTGGTTACACAGCTCTGGGGTGGCCTGCGGTTCACTGTTCCTCATCTTCAAGACACAAAGAAAACCATCCAGTTTGACTTCCAGATCCTCAGGTAGAGAGTGACGGGACCTGCACTAGGACTAAGCTGAGGGTGGAAGAAGGGAAAGTGGGGCGGGTGGCAGAGCCTGGTGCCTGGGAATTCTTGTTAATCTGCTTCACTCTTACCTCCGTCCCACAGCAAGAACCTGAACAACTCACAAAGCAACATGGTCTCCTTCCCGCTCTCAGTGGAGGCTCAAGCCCAGGTTTCCCTTAACGGGTCGGTGCCCAGGCAGAATGGGGCCTTTAGAGGGAAGGGTGCTGGACTTCCAGGAATGGATACATGGGTCTCTTTTGTCCGTTCTAAACCATCCTCCTCCTCAGGGTCTCCAAGCCTGAAGCCGTGCTTTTCCCAGTCAGCGACTGGAACCCTCAAGACCAGCCTCAGAAGGAAGGAGACGTGGGCCCGGCTGTCCACCATGTCTATGAGGTGAGGAGGGTTGGGAGACAAGCTAGGGTTAAGCCAAATGAGGGGAAAGAAGGGAGGAGCCAGTATAGATGACAGCACCTAGGACCTGAGTGAGGTGGAGAGATGAGAGGGGATGGCCAGGTGAGTACTGAGGGCCTATGAGCAATGTACAGAGGAAGGACACACCAATCTGTTGCCTTACAAAGGAAGGCTGTTTTAGGAGGGTTACTATGAGTTCCAGGTGAGCCTGGGTTTCAGAGTGAGACCTTGTTTCAAAAGTAATGGCTGAAGTGGATTTTATTGCTGCCCTTGGGTGTTCTTTCCATTCTCAGACAGGAACCTGATGCAGCATGTGTGGGTGGTAGCCCCAGAGGCATGTCAAACCAGCCTTCCCTTCCTCAGAGATTGTGCTCTTCCCCTTCAGCTCATCAACCAGGGCCCCAGCTCCATCAGCCAGGGTGTGCTGGAGCTCAACTGTCCCCAGGCTCTGGAAGGCCAACAGCTCCTCTATGTGACCAGGGTGACAGGACTCAGCAACTGCACCTCCAACTATACCCCCAATTCACAGGGGCTGGAGGTGAGGACCTGGGCATGGTGTGGAAGACTGGGGATGTGAGGCTGGGAAAGGTTGCCTGGAGGCTATTGGAAGTAGTGGAGAGACTCAGGCACCTCAAAGATCTGGAAGGAGAAAAAAGACTATATATCCACATTTGTGCCCTTTGGCCTGAAGTAGTTTCCCTGTCTTCTGGTGTGCTCCCAGATCTACGCCACCTGTCCTCTGGCCTTCTCTGAGAATGTGTCTGTAAATAGCACTTAGTGAAGTAAGTGTTAAGGTGGACATTGTCAGGCTTAGGAAAAAACCCCACACCAAATAACTCACAAGGTCTACACATCCTGGAGCTTGCATCTCATGAAGGCGAGTAGACAATAAGAAGTAAAAAGAAGCTGCATGTGGTGACACACCTTCAATCCCAGCACTCAGGAGCCGCAGGCAAGCAGATCTCTGAGTTCAAACCTAGCCTGGTCTACAGTGCAAGTTCCAGGACAGCCAGGACTACAGAGTAAAACCCTGTCTCCAAAAAAAAAAAGGCACAAAAGTGATGAAGCCTGCCTGATATGGTAGCACACACCTATAGTCCTAGCACTTGGGAAGTGAGGCAAGAAGGTCAAAAGTTCAAGATTATTCTCGGCTACATATGTGAGACTCAGTGAAAATGGGTACAAAGTGAGGGAAAGCACCAAGCTGTCCAGGCATGATGGCCACACCGTAGTCACCAGCACTCAGAAGAGGCTGTAACGGGATAACCACAAACTTAAGGCCCATCGGGTCTACAGAGTAAATTCTAGAATAGCCAAGGCCTCATAGTGAAAATTCTTGAAGGAAAGAAAGAAAACAGACAAGCAGGCCTATGGGACATGCTGTGGGATACAAAGCTGACTTATGGGAAACCTCTTGAAGAGGTTTAGCCAAGTAGAACAGTTGCCTAGCACACCCAAGGCTCTTGGTTCAATCCCAGCACTGCTAAATAAACAAATTAAGTAATGATTCAACTAAAACCTGAGAGACAAAGCTGAGGTCTGCCTGTTAGACAAGAAACAAACATTCCCAGTAGAGGGAATAGTGAGTACAAAGGCCACAAGGCAGGAAGAGCTTTGTGGTTTCTTCACGTGTCTCCTGCGCAGTGCAGAACAAGGTGGAGTACCTCGCCCTTGGCAGTAGGTGGGTTGACTGAAGCAGGCCCTGCCCTGGAGGTCAGGTTCAGGCTGACTTAGGTAACGAAGCAGGAGGGGCAGGTGAGGATGTCTCTCTTCCAGTTGGATCTCGAGAATTCTCCACACCACCTGCAGAAACGAGAGGCTCCAGGCAGGAGATCTACCGCCTCAGGGCCACAGGTTCTGGTAAGTCATTTCAGGGAAAGAAGTTTGTCCCAAGAACTGGACACCTGTTTGAGTTCTCAGGGTCACCAGAGCAGAATTCTGGGCTCAAACACCTTTCTTGCCAGAAATGCCCGGAAGCCAAGTGTTTCAGGCTGCGCTGTGAGTTTGGGCCGCTGCACCGACAGGAGAGCCGGAGTCTGCAGCTGCATTTCCGAGTCTGGGCCAAGACCTTTCTGCAGGTAAGGGAACTTTATGCAACCTGGGCCCCAACCCTTGGGCCTAACAGGGCTGACCCTGTTCTTTTCCTGATAGCCTCCCTTCCACCTCTGGTTTGGACACACACACATACACACACACACACACACACACACACACACACACACACACTAGTTCCTCGACTTCACCCTGGGTTAGGCCAGTTAGGTGTCTTTGAGACCACCTCTCGGCCACAGTAAGAGCAACTATGTCCCTTTCTGGCCCTGATAGAAAAACAGTAGAGCCTGGTGGCACTTATTCACCTTTAATTAGAGCACTTGGGAAGCATACTGGTGAATTTCTGTGAGTTTGAGGCCAACCTGGTCTACACAAGTGAGTTCCAAGCCACCTGGGACTAGGTAGTGAGACCCTGTCTCAAAATAAATAAATAAATGTTATTTTACACATACAACAAGAGAAACAGTGGAGGGAGTGGGGAAAGTAGGTCAGTGGTAGAGTGCATAACAGAATAGCCAATCCATGGGCTCACACACCAGAGTGGGTGGGGCTGGGTGACCACTCTGTGGGTAACTACTTACATGCATGAGGACTTCAAAGTCTCAGCACCTGCATGAATGAAGGTCTTGCTGGTGTGGCTATCCCAGCACATAGGAAGAAAAACAGGGAATCCCTGGGGCAAGCTAGCAAAATAGTTGAGACAAAATAGTGAGCTCTGGGATGTAGATTCTGAGAGAGAGCCGCTCTCAATGTGCAAGATCCCTGGTGTCAGCTTCTGACCCACCTGCACGTGTCCACACATACACACACACACACACACACACACACACACACACACACACACGAAAGAAAGAGGAGAAAAGTAAACAGAAAAGAAGGCCTCTGAGAGGCTCAGGGTGAAGGTGCCCCCCGTCACAGCCTAGCAACCCGAGTTTGATCTCTAAGACTCACATGACAGAGAGAGAACTGATTCCCTTGAGCTGTCCTCTGACCCACACACAAATAGACAAGCCCTGGCGTGTGCATGCCAAAACACACACACACACAAAGAATGAATGAATCAATGTTTAAAAATAAGAAAAAAAGGAATGAGGACTGAGGTATGGCTTAGTGGGTAAGCGAGCTAGTTTGTCAGCCTGACCACTTGAGTTCAGTTCCTAGAGCCCATGAAGAAGCTGAGCTCAGTGGCCAGCTAGTCTAGAGTATGCAGCGCGGTGGAAGAACCAAGAGAGAGCCAGCCTCAGCAAGGTGAAAGGCAAACCTGTCAGAGTTGTCCTCTGGCCTCCACATGTGTGTCATGTGCACTGGCATGTGCACACACACACATTTAAGCATACAAAAAAGTATAATTTATTTTTGTTATTGTTGTTTTGTTTTTGAGACAGGGTTTCTCTGAAACTTGCTCTGTAGACCAGGCTGGCCTTGAACTCAGAGATCTCCTGCCTCTGTGTCCTGAGTGCTGCTCCACCATTATCTGGCTAATCAAGAAAAAAAAAAAAATTAAGAGAATAGGGGACAAGATGAATCCTTAGTGAACAGACAGACAGAAACAGGAAGGGAAAAGAAGCCATTATTTATTAAGCACACATTATGGACCAACCATAATCCTGGATGTTAAGCCATATTAATCATTACAAAATATATATTAAACATGTAATTATCTGATTATGCATTATTTAGTTATAATTACTCGATTTTGCATTTAGTATTTCTCATAAGAAACATCAAGAGAATCAGAGTGAGTCCGTAGTAGGGAAGATCATGTCCTGAGACAGGCTGTGGGGAGTCTCTCAGATCCCAAGAGGGGTGCCCTGACCACCTTTCCCCACCCACAGCGGGAGCACCAGCCATTTAGCCTTCAGTGTGAGGCTGTATATGAAGCCCTGAAGATGCCCTACCAAATCCTGCCTCGGCAGCTGCCCCAAAAGAAACTTCTGGTAAGTTCTGGGTCAAAGAAAGCAGGCTCAAGAATGTCAGAAGCAGAGTGAGGACACAGACAGAGGCTAGTCTTGCTCTGTGCAAATATTTCCTGACTTTGTAGGTCCAGAGATAAAGTGAGCAGCCAGATTAACATGCTGTCTCTGCTCTGGAGGTCACAGCCTAGAGGGCAGTGACATCAGGGTGACACATGCCACACAGTCTATGGGAACATGTCATAGGATACCTGAACCCAGTCTTGCAGTCAGGAAAGACTTCCTGAAGACGCGGTGTACAAGCTGAGGCTGAAAGAACTACCAGACTAACTGTTCCAGAAAGGAGGTTCTGGGTGGAGAAAACAGCAGATGGGAAAGCACAAGAAGCAAGAGACACTATGCACTTCACATTCTTACATCTTTAAGTTCAGAATTCTTTTTTTTTTTTTAAGAATAATTTCTTTATTTATATTTTATGTACATTGGTGTTTTGCCTGCATGTATGTCTGCGTGAGGGTGTCAGATCCCTTAGAACAGAAGTTATAGACATTTGCTAGCTGCCATGTGGGTGCTGGGAGTCAAACATGGGTCTTCTGCAAGAAAAGCTGGTGTTCTTAACCACTGAGCCATCTCTCCAGCCTTAAGTTCAGAATTCTGTTAGCTAAAAGTGAGAGTTGGGTCTAGATCCAACAGCCAGTGGTAGCCAGGGATAGGGCAGGAAGAATTTGTGTGTTCTCAGTGTCCTTTGGCTTGCCCACAGGTGGCCACGGCTGTGCAGTGGACCAAGGCAGAAGGCAGCAATGGTGTCCCCCTGTGGATCATCATCCTAGCCATCCTTTTTGGCCTCCTGCTCCTAGGTCTGCTCATCTACGTCCTCTACAAGGTCAGATACACCCTGTCCTGGCTTGACTGCCCTCCTATCAGACTCTGCCTTTTACCCAGGCAGATTTCTTTTTCCTCAGATCTCTTTTCCAGCACAGGCCCCCATCCCTGTCCTGGATGCTCACACCCCATCCTTTCTTTTCCTATTGGACTCCTCCCTTTAATCTCCAGCCCCTAATTTAAAAAGAGGCCTCCTGTCTCAGGGTAAATTTGCTCATATTGCAAAAAACACAGATGGCAAATATATGATAGCATTTGTGCTATCATTTCTTCGAAAACTCTGTGGCAGCCAACAATGAATGATCATATCCTACAGGTGGCAGCCACTGCTAGGCAATCAAATGTGGTGCTTGAGGTGAATGTGTTTACCCTTCCTGGCTTAACTAGGAGCATTTTTAAAACTCTGATAAACGATAGCCCCATAATACACCCCGATTTTAGACCATCCACATCTATTGGACCCCTTGGGAAAGTATCTGAATGTGCATTCAGAAACCGCTTTGGCAGGATGGGGAAGATAGAGGCAGAAGCGGCCTCATTCCCCTGGACTGCTGGGAAGAATATGACCTCTCATTGGGCCTCCTTTCTCATCAGCTTGGTTTCTTCAAACGCTCCCTCCCCTACGGCACTGCCATGGAAAAAGCTCAGCTCAAGCCTCCAGCCACTTCAGATGCCTGAGTCCTCCTGACCTCAGACTCCTGATCCTGAAGAGCCTGTCACCTACATGGAGGGACTAGGCACTTCCTGAAGGTGCTGAGGGCTGGGGAGAAGACCTTCTCCCCAACCCAGAGACATACTTGAAGGGCCAGAGCTGGGGGGCAAGAAGCTTATGGATCCTTCCCCCCATGCACTGTGAAGGACCCTTGTTTACACATGCCCTCTCATGGATGGGGGCCTCAGGTCTAGGGACAGAAGCCCCAGCCTTCCTTCAGCCTTTGCATTTTGGAGACTTTTCTGAAAGCAACTTGGAGCCATAATTAGGGGATCCAGTCATGGTTCTCTGGGCCGGACATGCCACCAGGACTTCCTTTCTGGCTCCAGCCTGCAAAGACTCATCTTTGGCCTTGCCAGAGATCCAAAGGAAGCCCGCAGCTAAGAGCCTGAGACTTGGGGAGTGAGGCCTGGAAGCCCCAACAGCCCCCATCCTGGAGGGCCAATAAAGAACACTAAGCGTGGATGGTGCTGCAGGACCAGCTCAGGACTAATCCCAAAGGTTGATGCTGGCCCAGTCCAGGATGAGGATGGAGCTAAATGTAGTCTGGGGGCTGGGGTTCATCTGGAGCCCAGTCTCAGATTCTAAGAACCTATGCTAGCAGACCCAGGATGGCATTTGGGTTTGCAAGACCGGGGCCTAGGGCCCCATTCATTCCTGACTAAGGACAAGTCAGGAATTGCCCGGGACCCTAACCAGGCCACAGTGGCAACAGATCTGGAACCTCAGCCTGGCCAAACAGGCTCACTCGTTCCCCAGAGAACGGGAACCCCAGGCCTGCAGGACCTGGGTTCTGCCCACCAGCTGCACTGACGCTGCCCCTCCCTCCCTCTCCATCCCTCCCCTCTCCTCCAGAACCACCCCCCAACTTATTTAAACTCTGTTGCAAGTGCAATAAACCTCACCCACTGTCCCAACTGATCAAAGTTGTAATCTGTCCGTTTGCCCTACTCTCCAGACCTATCGTAGACCCAGGAAGCAGGGCAAGAAGGAAATGTCCGTCTCCTTTGGACTTGTTCCCACTAGGAGCCAGGAGTGTTACTCCCTCAGCCCCAGACACTTCCAGGTGGTTAAAAGACAAAGGGAGAGAGCTAGGTGTGATTGCACGTGCCTAGAATCCCAGAATTCTGGAGATGGAGGCAGGAGGGTCAGTTCACAGTCATCCTTACCTACACATTGCTTAGGAAGTTCAAAGCCTGCCTGGGCTACATGAGAGAGAGAAGAGGAGAAATGAGGCCGCTGATGGCACACACCTTTAATCCCAGCCCTTGGGAGGCAGAGGCAGGTGGATCTCTGTGAGTTCTAGGCCAGCCTGATCTACAGATCAAGTTCCAGGACAGCGAAGGTTACACAGAGAAACCTTGTCTTGAAAAAACAAGCCCCCACCAAGGGGCTTACCTACCTTCCACCAAGGAGAAAAGGATTCTCTTTGGAGTTGGTAATTATGAAAGAATGCAGAGAGGTTTATAAAAGGTTTATAAAAGAGATTGTACAGAACATCTGGATTCCTTTAAAGGGGGAAAATAAAGAGACAGGAAAGCCCATTCGTGTTTTTGTTTGTTCTGCCCACTTTGTGCACATGTGTGGGAGGACCACACTGTGAATATAGAGGTCAGAGGACACCTTGCAGAACTTGGTTTTCTTCCACCAAGTGAGTTTAGAAATGGAACTCATGCCTGGCACTGGTGGCGCACACCTTTAATCCCAGCACTAGGAAGGCACAGGCAGGCACATCTCCGAGTTCAAGGCCAGCCTGATCTACAGAGTGAGTACCAGGACAGCCAGGGCTACACAGAGATAGAGACACACACAAACAAACGAACAAAAAACAAAAAAAAAAATTTTAGGTCTTTGGACTTGGTGACAAGTGCCTTTAATCACCAGGCTGCTTTGGGGTTTTGTATTGTAATTTTTATCATGTGCCAGTGCAAGGGCAGGGCGAGGAGTGTTAAATGGTTCATACACATGATCTCATCTAATTTTTCTTCCTATGCACGTGTGTGTGTGTGTGTGTGTGTGCTTGTATTCAGGTGTGTGAGTTCACCACACACATGTGAAGGTCAGAAGACAATCTTGAATTTAAATGTCATCCTCACCATCCACCTTGCTTGGGATAGTGTCTGTTGTTTACAACAGCGAGCTAGCCTGTAAGCTTCTGGCAACCCTCCCGAATCTCCGGGGTGCAATGAGATTTCAGACGTATATACTGTTGTGTCAGGCTTTTCTGTAGGTTCTTGGGATCTGAACCCAGGCTGTCAGGCCTGCTCGACAAGCACTCGCCCCACATCTTAACGCAGCAATCCTGTGATGGTACCGTCACCTCCATCTAAACCAGGAAACACTGAGGCCCAGAGCTTATGTAATTTGCCCAAGGTCACACTGAAGAACAAGTCACACTCCTCAATGTGTGCCTGACTGTGAAAGCCCTTATTCTTAACCAACATGCCAGGGAGCTCTGGTCTTGGAGAGAAATCATGCATCATGAGGGACCCCAGGGTCCTCTTCTCAAAGGCTGTCCTGATGTGCTAAAGGCCAAATAGGGCAAAGATGGTTAAGTCACGCTACACCAGGATTTTACCACCAGAGGGCAGCATAGCCACAAATTTCTGGGAATTTGTTTCAAGGAGGACTGAGCCCCAACTCTCCCCATCAGCTATTATTATTAACTCAGACTCTTTAGACTCTTTAGGCTCTACCTCTCCTCTCCACCTCAGTTTCTCCCCCTTCCCTGCCCTCTCGGAGTGCCCCCACCGTCCTTCTCTGTCTTCTGTCCTCTCCCACTGCCATCCCTGTCCCTGTTTTTCTCTCCCCCGCCCCGACTCCTGTACAATAAATCCTTCCTTCACAAAAAAAAAAAAAAGACTTCAAGTATTCCTCCACCTGAACTATAACACCAGTTTGAAGTCTTAGACTCCTATACTTAAGCAGAGTCTTCCCAGAACTCACAAAGGAAGAGGGACTGGGGCAGCAGAGACACAATGAGGCAGAGTAGCACCCAATTTGCAAGGACAGCAGAAATTCTCAAGGAGATCCTTTTGGAGAAGGTTGACAATAACTCCAGGGACTGGATCTGAAAAGTCTCCCTCTGTAATGACAAGGAGATGGAGAAGGGAAGAGGGCTGCGACTGAGGGCCGCTGGCATGTGCATGTCAGTGCTTCTGCAGAGAGTGTCACGACCTCCCTCTAATTAAGGAATTCCTTGATCTCAGGCACTCCATGGGTGGGATCTAGTAACAGAATCATCCCTGATTGTACTTCTTTGATTCTTCCAAGTCTGCTTCCCCTGAGCTGAGCTGCCTCTACTCAACCTCCGACCCTGCAAATAGAATGTGTCTTCCACTCCGAGGCCTGAGCAATCCAGAGGAGCATGGAGTCTCTGGAAATCAGCTGCCTGAACCCTCTCCTTGCCTGTGTTGGTGGAGATGGAGAAG
>NW_026594240.1:1401579-1452517 GCF_907164565.1 Psammomys obesus | reverse complement strand
CCCCCCAGCTGCCTGCAAGGTCACCCCACCCTCCAGCCAGCTGCCTCCCATAGTGAGTAAGCTTAGAGACCACTCTTCTGAGTTTTACCTAACGCAGAGATCCTGGAGACAGTATGGGCAGGTGGATGAGGCCTGAAGGGCAAAGGGGGATCTCAGATCAACCAAGCCTAGTGCTGGCCCCTTAGTATGTCTATTCCCCAGGAGAGAAACCTGGAAGAGGGGAGTAGGAGCTAAATCTAAGAAGCAGGCTTTCTATTATAGGAGCGCAGTGGGATTCTGGCAGGTTAGATTCAAAGCAAGAGCATTGCCACTGGTGGACCCAGAGACCATACATCTTTCTTCAAAGCCGGATCACAGGACCCAAAGAGCAAGGTGCTGGCACCCAACATTCACTTATCCTTGAGCTGGGGCATCTTGGCAGTTGCAAACAGCTTCTCACAGATGGAAGGCAGACCTTGCTGGGGCCCACAACAGGAACCTAAACTTCCGGCGCTTGAATTAGCCACCAAGCCCCAGCTTCCAGAAGCTAGAAATGCCCTCCTTCCCTCAAAGTTTCTGGAGCCAGTCCTACCACTCTTTGCCCTGCTCTTCACACTCGCCTCCACCCTCCCTAAACCCTGATTGTTCCAATTCCTAGTCTCGTCCCTTTTGCCTCTGGCTGGGGTTGGCCTAAAGCTGGCTGCTTGGCCTTCTGGGAACTCTGCCTGCTTCCCTCCCTCTTGTGGCAGGTACAGACAGGTTCAGGCTGCAGCAGCTGCATCTTCCCCAGACACCTCCCCGACTCTCACACTTCAGCCTCCTCCTGTTTGCCTTAGGAGCATCCCATCCTCAGACGTTCTCCCCAGCCTTCCACATCCCTGCCACCAGAATCAAAGCTCTCCTCGGTGAAAAACGCCCTCCATCTAAGCCTGGGATAGATGCTCCTTCTCGCCAACTCAGTCCAGGACCTCTCTATAAGGCTGTACCTCGCTGAGTCTGACCTTCTGTCATCTTCCCAACGTCTTTCTACCTCCTCAGGGCCGCTGATTGCAGTCTGTTCACTCAGCTTCCCTAAGAACGCTGTCAACCTCTGATCCATCTTCAGACACCCAACTCACCTCTGATACCCAATCCCGACACTCTGCTCCGAAGCGGAAGAACAAACTAGGAACCAGGCATCCTCACCGCACCTCCTGGGCTCGGCCCGTTGCTCTAGTGGAGGCCATCACTATCCCAGCCAACCGGGGCTCTGCCCCTCCCTGGAGCACTTAGAATGGGTCTTCCCGCCCTCAGACTGAGCCCTCGGGAGCCCAGGCAGTTTAGTTTCCAGCCTCCTCCATCACCTCACGCATCTTGTTCCCTAGCCCCAGCTAGAGCGACATCGTAAAGCCTAGAGATTGGGGGTGGTTCACTGAAAGGCTGAAGGAAGGCGGAGGTTGCCAGGACGCCCTCTCGCGGAGCCCGGGGTGCCAGGGTGCCCCCTCCGGTCTTCACCTGCTGTGGGCTCCGCCCCCGTTCCGCCTCGGCCCGCCCCTGCTCCTCCCCGACTCCTCCCCCCGTACCCCCAGTCCGGGCAGAACGGCCCCCGGGACAGAACGACGCGGAACCCCGGGCGCCAGGGTCCCCAGCATGATCCTCGGTGAGTGGTCGCCACGGCTCCGGGCTCCGGGGACCTGGTTTCTTCTCACTAGGTCACCTTCCCCCCTCACCTCGGCACCGCGGTGACTGCGGCCGCTGGTCTGCCACTCGCCCCCCCCCCCATCTGGCTGCACATCTGGGGTCCCCTCTTCCCCTAACTGCGGCTTCTCCTAGTAACATAGGAAGAGGCAAGAGGAAGGCCGAGAGAGACCCCCGCCCCATAATGAGAACATTGCGTATTCATGAGACTCATGAATATTATAAGACAGTGTAGGAGAGACTGGGGGAGGGGGCTGGTCCTGGCCTGGTGGAGTTGAGGTAAAGGTTCTGACCCGTCACCCCCAGCGCCTTCCCCCACCCTTGGTTTTGCCACTCCGACAGCCTCTGGGCCCAGGATAAGAGGGAAAGGAGGAAGTGGGGGGCGGAGGAAGAAGATGCTGGGTGTAGCTTCGAGGTGAGTGTGGTGGGAGGTGGGAACCTGACGGGTGAAGATAAGGGGGCTGGGTAGAGGAGCGGGTGGGAAACTGTCCATCCCGGCTTCTTGCGGCTTAGAGCCTGTCTCCGCAGCCATCCTGCCCCGACACGCCGGGACCTGCCCCTCTCTCCCTGCGTCGGCTGCCTGGGCCCTTCTTCCCCCTTCTTCCTTCCCTTCCAACCAGCCCTGGGTCGGGGGCTACAGGAGACCAAGCGACGAAGGAAAGTCAGAGTGGGGGAAGGGAAGTCCCGCTGGGCTCTTACAGCCCGTTCAGCCTTGGCCACCCCATCTTCATGACCTACATCGGGAAGGGAGCCCCAGGGGTGGGGGAGGAGAGGGCCTTGGCTGTGCTCTGGACTCCGAAGCAGCCCCTGCCCACAGCCCTGCCACCACAGCCTTGCAGGGCCTGTTCTGACCTCTGCCCTCCATCCTGGCTAGATGGGTTCCTGTTTACGGTGGAGCCCCCTACCACTCTCAGACACCTGTGGTCGCCCTGCCCTCACTGAGGATGCCTGAGGGCTATGCTCTATCCCCTTGTCCTCATCCCTCTCCCAAGACTCTCTGCCTGTGTTCTCTTCTTTCCATTGACTGTGTAACCCCACTAACTTCGCTAGCCCCTTTCTCTGCTCTGCCCTTCTTCCATCTAGCTGCTGTGTGCTATCAGCCTCTTTCATGACTCTATCATGCCTTGCCTCCCTCCAGCTGGCCATGCATCACAGCTATCTAAACAATTAGGGAACCAAGACAAGAATGTCACCTACCTCCCCACCAAGGCTGTCTCTAATAGGTGGTCAGCCCTTCTCGGAGTACTGTCCCGACTCTGTGGGACCCTCCATCAGTTTAAACTCAGGACCCTAACACAGACCCACAGGCTCCACACTCTGCTAGCTCCCTGTACTCTGGCTGTACCCTGGGTCAGCTGCAGAGGCAGTATCCTGCTTGCCCAGAACAGGCCAGGCTAAGCCTTGTTTGTCCAACTAGATGTTAGACCTGGAAGAGCCTGCCAACACCCAGACACAGATTAGTCCAGATTCTCTGACATTAGACCCTGCCACCAGCTGGCCCCCATCATCTTCCTGAAGGACGCTGTAATTAATGCCTTCATAGAGCCAAGTCCACAGAGGGGTGGAGCCTAGTGGTGCCCCATACACCTCAGCCCCCAGCTCCCCTTCCCCTTACATCCCAACCCTCTTTAAGAAGGAAAAAGAGAGGGAGAAAACTGCCTGTAAGGCCTTCAGAACCATCCTAAGGTATTCGGGTCTGAATGCTACGGTCACTGAGTCCTCTATAAGGTGGCCCCAGAGGAACCCTAAGATGGCCCTACCTAGCTGAGCTGAATATGGTGGCTCATGCCTATTACCCCAGCAGGTTGAGGGAGGAGGTTATTGGGAGTTGAGGCTGAAGAATGAGTTCAAGGCCAGCCCAAGATACAGAGTGAGCTCTGTCTCTAAACAAAATTAAAACATACATAAGAACCAGCCCCTCAGCTGGGTGGTGGTGGCACACACTTCAATCCCAGCACTCAGAGGCAGAGGCAGACTGATCTCTGAGTTTGCCAGTCTGATCTACAGAGTAAGTTCCAGGACAGCCAGGCCTACACAGAGAAACTCAGTCTGGGGGGGAAGGGGAGAATCAGGTCCTCAAGGTTCTGGATGGCAGTTTTGAGTTTACATTCTCTAGGCTGCCACCAACCTTTGCAACTAAGTCCTTAGAGAGGGAGAGCCCTTCCATTCAGGCTGGGATTTCAGCCCCTCCTATCCTAGGCACCACCTCCCTTAAAGCCCTACCCCCACCCACATATACCCTGAGGTTATTAGGGCTGATGTTTTTAGTTGTGCACAATCATCCCCTTGTCTCTTTCATCTTTGACT
This sequence comes from Psammomys obesus, assembly GCF_907164565.1. NCBI lineage: Eukaryota > Metazoa > Chordata > Mammalia > Rodentia > Muridae > Psammomys > Psammomys obesus. The sequence goes on along the minus strand of NW_026594240.1, from coordinate 1,448,554 downwards.
TCAAAGCTTTCCAGCCCTCAGCCTGCCTTCTGCCAGGATGAAGGAATTGAGGCAGAGGAGACAGTTTCACTGGACTTGACCAAAAGAATAAGACACGAGAGTTCAAGGCTTCCCCCACGACCCTAACCCTTATTTTAGGCATTTCTGGGGAAGAAGCTAAAAGGCCTGAAGGAAGAAAAACATGATTAAAGATGAGATCTCAAGCTCTTTTTTCATCTCTGAGGCTGGTTCCCATCTTAGCCCCATGGGGTGCCTTTCTCCACCATGATTTCAGTCTCACACATGTGAGATAGTCACTAACTCACAGCCCTACCCTAAAACCTTCCCTGCTCCTGCCCCTCCCGATGGGCCACTCCCCGAGACAGCTCAGTCCATGGCAGACTGGCCTAGGCTGTTTCTCTACATCAGGCCTGCCCAGCCCACCTAAGAAAGCCCAGGAGCCAAGGCACAGGGCCTGGCCAGACCTTTTCGGTGAGGAAGGAAAAGAACAGCTCTCGCTGAGGTGCAGGAAGCTAGATATGCCTTGACTGTTGGGTACAGAATGCAAAGTACCCAGGACTAAACAGGGTTTGGAGATGGACAAGTGGTTGCCGTCCACAGCTCTGCAGGCTCATGTCTTGAACAGAGCATGCTAACAATCCCCCCATGAAGCAGGTGGGGCTCTGTCTGTTGTAGGTAATTACTCTAATGAGCTTCCTTCTAGAGAGGCCTGCCTCAGCCCTAACTCCTCCCAACCCCACCTAACCTGGGTGCCACACACACACACACATACACACACACACACTGCGCACAGGCACACACATGGGCTCGCACACATGGGCATACTTGAACACACACACATATGCACACGCATGAATACAAACACACAAGCACATGATTTGCCCTCCGCTTCCTCTCACCTGCTGCCTTCACCACCCACATGACAAATGCCTTGGATATGCTCCTCCTTCCCTAGCCCTTCCTCCTTTCCTGTCTCCCTGTTCTTCTCCCGTCTACTCAGAAAAGCATAATGCTTGAAAACCTTGCTCTGGAGTGAGACCCATTCAAATTCCACACTAGTTGTGTGACCTTGGTCTAGTAACACCCCTATCTGAACGAACTGTCATCATTCATCATGAAAGAATTTATTTATTCAGCAAACATTTTTGAGTGGCCAGTGTGTCATGCCAGCACTTTACACAGACTTCAATGCTGTCATCGCTCTGTCTGGGAGGCAGTACTGCTGTTCTAGTTTGACAGATGAGAAATGAGACTGAGCCAGTCAGAGAAACCAGCTACTCACCCAGTTGGTGCACAGTGAAACCATCCCTTGGGAGATTGTGTATATAAAGTCCTGTCAATGATTAAGCCTCGGGGGGCTGGAAAGATGGTTTAGCACTTAACAGCACTCGCTGCTCTTGCAGAGAACTTGAGGTGGATTTCAGTTCCTACATTGCCACTTACAACCAGCTGTTAATTCCAGTTCCGAGGGATCCAGCACCCTCTTCTGGCCTCTGGGGGTACCAGGTATACACATAGTACATTGTTATATATGCAGGTAAAACACTCTTACACATAAAAATAAAAATTGAAAAATATCTTTTTCTTTTAATTGCCAGTTGTGGTAGCACACACTTTCACCCCAGCATTGAGGAGACAGAGTCAGGCATACCTCTGTGCTCAAGCGGCAGCCTGGTCTACATGTAGTGAGGGCAGGGTGGCAGCACTACAGTCTCAAAAAAAAAAGCTTCAAAAAGTGGCAACTATTTTTCTCAGAAAAGGGTAGATGGGCCTGAGGCTTCAAAAATAGCCCTGGAGCTTTTTTGGAGTGGAAGGGCAGTGAGGTGTCAGAACCTGAACCCAGAGCCTCCCACATGCTAGGCAAGTGCTCTCCCACTGACCCCAGCCCTAAAGGGCCCTGTTTCTGTTCACCCAATTCTGAAGATGCCCTGTGCCCCTTCCCCATCTCAGATTTCAGAATGAAGGACCTGAGAGACCTGGGAACAGTCCCTCAGCACTTGCCTCCCTCTTCCCTCACTCTGCGCTGTCTCACCGCTTTGTCCCAATTCTCTTATCAGTTCCAGGCTACAGGGAGCTGAGTGGCTTCTGTCTGTCCTCCATCTCTCCTCCTCTAAAGCTAAATGAGGGCTCCACACCCAGGAAATGCAAGGAATTTGCTTTCCCCGTGCGCTGCTTAAACCAGATGCAAGCCTCGCTCAGCCCTCCCGATTCAGCGTTAAATGAGAACCCTCTGGGAGCAATGTAGCAGAGGAGGAATTTGCTAGAGTGCGACAGACCTTGATTTGATTCTCAGCCCCGGATACTTAAGGCTGTGTGACATCAGCCAAATTTTTTAACCTCTCTGAGTCCTAGTAACCCTCACATGCTGAATGAAAGAAATGGTGCTGGCTGCTTCATAGACTCACAGTCATCTCCCGTCTCCACGCTCACAGTATGTTAAGACTCTTGCTCACTGCCTGGTACATAGAGGCTCTTCCAGTGGTTCTCTGTAGCTTTTTCTGGAACTCATCTCTTTCCTCTGAAATGGGTTTTGGGAGTGGGATCCTAGAGAGCTGACAGCCAGGGACAAGGTCAAGGAGCCAAGCCGCAGTGAGTGGTGCTCTGGTGTGAAAGTGCCAGCCCCAAACCAGCTGCTGGGAGTGGGAGCAGGGGACACTGTGAGCACTCAGGTTTCTCTCACCATTCCTGAGGCTCGTTAAGGCTGCCCTAGTGTGCCAGGCAGTGAGGAAGGGTGGGGCACAGGGGAGAGGCCGAAGAGGACAAGAAGAGGAGATGATCAGTCTGTCTGTCCCTGTCTTCACCTTCATCTTTCTCACCTTATGCTCTCTGCCCCAGGGTCTTCCTGTCCTCGTCTAGCTCTGCATCCTGCCTGTCAGCAGTGTCTTCTGGTTTTAAACCCCTCCCCACTCTCATCCTTCGCCTCTTCTGTGTCCATTCTTTTTCTAGTCACCTATTCCTGTTTCTGCCACTTTCCCAGGTATTCTCTCTCCTGTCTCTCTTTGTCTCTGTTGTCTCTGTCTCTCTGCCTCTGTCTGTTTATTTCTCTTTCTCTCTCTCTCACACACACACACATATACACGCACACCATTCCAAATCATTCCAAATATAAAGGCATCCGAAGAGGAAATAGACTCCCAGCAGTTCAAAGGCCAAAGGCAAATATCCTATCCTCTCCTTCAAGCCTTAGAATTTAGAAACCAAGCTTCCAGCAGCCTTAACCCCTGTGCCTCAGGCACCCTGGGCCTCCAGTGTTGGCATTGGGTGATAAAGACAGACCCCTCCAGACCTTTCTGGACCTCATTCTCCACCCCCAGCTGTGCCTGAGCCCTCCCCACCCCCCCTCTCTCTCCTCAGATTCCCCTAATCCCTGCTCCCCCGCCCTCCCCTCTGCCCCACTTTTCCAGGACACTGATTGGCTGATTCTACTGACTGGGCTGGGGGAGGGGGATGGAAAAGGAAGGGGGCAGAGGGCAGAACCAAGGGAAGGGGACGCTGTCAGGCCCAGGCCCCTAGGGGGCCAGGGCCAGGCCACTGCCTGGGGGCAGCAAGTACCAGCTACAGAAGGTATGGCATGGGGGGTCTCTATGGAGGGGACAAGAAAGAACCCTGGGGACCCATTACCCTAGGAAGGTCAAGGGAGGTGCAGGGCCAGGCATGTAGTCTCCTGATCTGGCCTTTGTTCCAGAAACCCCTGCTGCTGGCAGAGGGTGCTAGAGTAGTAGAGGGCCGACAACAGCCACTTCAGAAGGAAGCTGGGGCCAGCTAAACCCCAGAGGGTCCTGAGCACATCTGAGCTGGGTCCTTTGGCACCTGGTGGAGCCTTCTCCAGGACTCCAGGGGGAAGAGACTGCTTCGGGGCGGTACTGAATGGCTGGCTGTACTTTCATTTCCCCTTGGGGTCACATGCGGGGCCCTCCTCTCACAGAGGCTTTGGCCAGGGTTCCTCTTGCAGAGCTGGAACTGAGCCCACCTGGAGAGACAGATGGGTCTGGTAGGATCAAGGGGGCTACAGAAGGGCTTGCAGTACATGGCACTCAGAGACGACAGTCACTCAGGAATTATAACCTGAACAACATCATAATTTAGGGATCCAGATTCAGCAACCTCCTCTAAATCCAGGCCTCAAAGTCCACCTCTAGACAGTGGGATAAGTCACTACTCATCTCAGACCTGGGGATACAACAAACCCAGATAGCAAGGAACTCTAGATCAAGGGAGGAGTTTGTGATTCAGAGTGGCTGCAGAGGCAGGCTGGCTGCAGAGGAGGCCTAGGCTTTTCTTGGGTCTCTAAAAGGCCTGAAGGGCTTGGGGAAGAAAGCTAAAGAAGAGGGAAGCGAAAGCCACCCGGAAGGGAAGGCCAGCCTGTGTCTCCAGGCCCATAGTGAATGTGCTCCCTTAGTGGCAGGAGAAGTGTGTGTGGTTCACATACATGTACACTCTAAGGGCACATCTCTGCGTATGGGAGCCTCTGCTACAGAGTAGCACTGTGTGCTTGGGTGGGGGTCCCAACCTTCAGCCCTCCCACCCCACAGAATGTTTTCTCTGCCCTTCAGGCAGCCTGAGCCGGGCGGGGCCCCTCCCTCTGCTCCGGCAGCCCCCCATCATGCAGCCCCCGATGGACCTCAAGCAGATCCTGCCCTTTCCACTGGAGCCAGCCCCAACCCTGGGCCTCTTCAGCAACTACAGCACCGTGAGTATTGTCTGTTCATCTCTCCCTCGCCCCACAGCCCTGAACCCCTCACTCCCAATCCACCACTGTGCTTTCCTTTTAGGCCTAACTCATTCTCACTTCCTGTGACCCTGTGTTTCTCATGTCTAGTCACTGGGTGGCAAGCATCGCTGGCTCTCTGATGCTGTAGTAGCTGCAAGAACAACAGAGTGTTTGCTGAGCTGTCTGCCACCAGACACTGCTCTGTTCCACTCACCCTTCAGTGAAGTACTCAGCCATCCGGAGAATAAGGAGGCCTGTAGGAAGTAAAGAGCTGAGGACGCTGGGTTTGGAAAGAGCCAAGGGGCAAGAAGATTAGCACAGCTATGGGGGTTTGCCTGTGTGTTTGTGAGCTTGTATGCAAGTGCACACAATACACGTGCCATTGTGTAAGTGTGGAGGGCGGTGTTTTTCCATTCGGTGTACTTTAAGCTAGTTAGCCTGTGAGCTTTCAGCCTAGTCTCCTCTACTTCCCATCTCACCACAGGGGTGCTGGGATTGTAGATGCACACCTTGGCATTCAGGTTTCTATGTGGGTCCTGGGGATCAAACTTACACAGCTACTCTTTACCATCTCCAGCTCTCCAGAGTACACAGCTGAGTGGGTAGGACTGATTTATTACAGGGCTTGGAGGGATGGCAAAGTCTTCTACATATAATAGGAAAAGAAACATAGAGCTACTGTCCATTCGTTAGCAGGGGAGTGCCTTGGTAAGAGCTGTGGTTGAGGAGGATGACTGTGGTAGCCATTGGTGGTGGCAACATCTGGAAGAGGCTGTCTGGCCCTACAAGCCTAGATGGGGAGGAGAAGGAGGAAAGACTGGTGAGGTTCCTTCAAGGAAATATTGACCTACCATGGTAACCAAGTGGTGTTGAGAGGAGGAAGGATGAGCTAAGGAAGGGTCCAGGACTCAGGTCTCTGTGACTAGGAGGAAGAAATCATCCCTGACAGAGACAGCCTAGCAAGGCAGACACTAGTATTTCTATTTGACAAATGGGGTCAGTATCTGAGGCTCAGAAAGGTTTAGTGGCTGATGCTGCCTGACCCAGTACGTGCCTAAGATGTAATTCAGACAAGCCCTGAGTTTGATACTTGGTACTGCATAAATGAGGTGTGGTGGAGCAGACCTGTCGTCCCAGAACTCAGGAGGTAAAGACGGGAGCATCAGAAGTTCAGGGTCATCCTCTGCCTGGCATACTTGAGTCCCTGTCTTTTGTTTGTTTGGTTGGTTGGTTTGGTTTCGTTTGGTTTGGTTTGGTTTTCAAGACAGGGTTTCTCTGTGTAGCTTTGGCTGTCCTGGAACTCATTTGTAGACCAGACTGGCCTAGAACTCACAAAGATCCACCTGCCTATGCCTCTGCCTCTGCCCTGTGAACAGCTCAGTTGATAAGCTCCTGCCCTTTTTTTTTTTTAAGAGTTATTTATTTTATGTATATGAGTGTTCTATCTGCATGTGTGCCTGCACGCTAGAAGAGGGCACCAGATCATATTATAGATGGTTGTCAGCCACCATGTGGGTGCTGGGAATTGAACTCAGGACCTCTGGAAGAACAGACAGTGCTCTTAACCGCTGAGCCATCCCTCCAGCCCCACCCCACCCCCAGGCCCTGTCTTAAAAGAGAGAGAAAGTTCTTTTTAGCCCATAGTTGCAGTCTACAAATTATACCCTGAAGTCTAAACCAGCTTGTGCATAGCGCTGACTTTTACGAAGTCTTTGTCACATCTTAACAGCATCCTCTGGGGTAGCTTCATTTTACAGATGAGAAAACCGAGCACTGACTATAAGAATAGCACTGCCCTAGACCCATGCTAACAGGAGAATAAGCAAGACACTTTATATCCAAGAAGGAGACAGGCATAAAGGCAACAAGGCAGAGGGAAGGTTACAAACACTGTCACAGACATGCTAACAAGAACAATTTCAGCTGCATGTGGTAGCACACTTATGATCCCAGCACACAAGAGGCCAAAAGAGCAGAAGTTTAAGGTTATTTTCAACCACATAGCAAGTTTGAGGCCAACTTGAGTTTCATGAAACCCTGTCTCAAAAAAAAAAAAAAAAAAAGTAGGTGAGAGGGCTTGTCGCTCAGTGATAAATAACTTGATGGCATGAGTGGGACCCTCTGTTCAACAACCAGCACTGCCAAAAAAAAGAGAAAAAGCACTGAACACATATTATTTTGTCTTTTTTTTCCCCCAGAGCTGAGGACCGAACCCAGGGCCTTGCATTTGCTAGGCAAGCGCTCTACCACTGAGCTAAATCCCCAAGCCCCTGAACACATATATATATATGCTCATAACTGCACTCAGTGTTGAGGCATGGGAGTCAGTTGGGAAGCCCAGGGACTGAGCAGGAGTAATAGCAAGTTAGCTATAACCTTGATGAAGAGCCATGTTCAAAGCATTTAGCTTGCATGGGAGCACAGGGGGGTATCAACAAAAACCTGGAGACTTAGTAGAACCTACAGGGCCAACTGGCTACAGGATAAGGGAAAGCAGAAGAAAAAGCCTTAACCAAGCTGGAATAAGGACTAGGGGTTTGGGCTCTGAAGAATCATTAGTTGTTTTTCTTTTGTACTGTTTTGTCTCTTTTTGAGATAAGGTCTTTCTGAGATAAGACCGGCTCCAAGCTCTTGGGAACTCTTCTGTCTCAGCCCCCCAAGTACTGGAATTTCAGACACACAACATACTCTAAAAGTGGCTGTAGAGAAGGACTAGAGAGCTAGCTCACTCAGCACCCTTCCAGAGAACCTGGGTTTGATGCCCAGCACCCTCATGGTAGCTCACAACCATCTTTAACTCCTCCCAGGAGTTCTGATGCCCTCCTTTGGCTTCAGAGGACTCCAGGCATGAATGTGCTGCACATACAAACATGCAGACAAAATACTTCGTACAAAACGAGGCTTGATGGTGCATGCCTTTAATCCCAGCACTTGAGAGGCAGGTGAATCTCTATGAGTTCAAAGCCAGCCTGGTCTACATAGTGAGTTCTAGGACAGCCAAGGCTGACCCTGTCTAAAAACAAAAAAAAACAAAAAACAAAAAAACAAACAAACGAACAAACAAAAAAAAAACACTTCATACACATAAAACAAAATAAGATAAAATGAAGGGAAGTGGCCTCAGAGAACATTCCAGATTGAATCAAATCACATGAACTAGAACTAAAAAGGAACATTTGGGAAAGTACAAGTGAGCTGGTGTAATCAGATCTGAAGAGCAGGGAATGCTGTCCTCTACCTAACTAGCATATTCTTCTCAGGGTCAACAGCCCTAGTATTGTCCCCTTCTATAGACAAACACAGAGGTTAAATGACTCATCGGAGACTCAACCTTGGTCCCTTCATGTGTGTTTGTTCTGGGTTTTTGCCTCTGCTTCTGCAGGGATTATGGGCACATGCCTGTCACCCCATCAGCTATAGCATGAGGTGTTTTCCTCTTTACTGTATTTATTGGTAGTGTCTGTGTGCACTGATATCTTGTGCCATGCCTGAGAAGGTCCATTCATGAGAAGGTCCAAGAACAACTTTCAGGAGGCTGTTCTTTCCTTCCACTGTGGGTTTTGGAACTCAAACTCAAGGTTGTTAGGGTTAATGGCAAACACTTTCTTTTACTCAGCCATTTTGCTGTCCCTGCACTGTAATCTCAGACTCCCATAGTTTCTTGGAGCCATTGCTTCTGGTGGAGCTAAAGTCATGAGCACAGCAAGTTGAAACTGAAGCTCAGAAGTAGGACTCTTAAAAAGCAATTTTTGCTGTTGTTTTGAAACAGGGTCTCTCTGTGTTACCCTGGCTATCCTGGAACTTACTCTGTAGACCAGGCTGGCCTCAAACTCAGAGATCTGCCTGCCTCTGTTTCCCAAGTGCTAGGATTAGAGGTTTGTGCTACCACTGTCTGGCTTAAAAAAAAAATATTCTTTATTATCTTTAGTTGTAAGTATATGTACATGAGCACAGGTACCCATGGAGACTAGAGGAATCAGTTTCTGGAGCTGGAGTTACCTGACATGACTGCTGGGAATGGAACACAGGAACTCAGTGGCAGGTCCTCTGAAAGAGCATCTCTCCAGCTCCCACAAATGTAGAGCTTCTGCCTATAATGCATGAGGTCCTGGGTTCAATCCTCAGGATTAACATTAAAAATAAAAACTAGTAAGAGTTGAGCATGGTGGTTACACCTCTACCTGTAGAACTCAGGAGACAGAAGCAAGAGGGTAGTGTGTTCCTGGACACCTAAGCTACCTAGCAAAACAGTCTTAAAACAAGGCTGCTGGAAGTGGGTGAGATGGCTCAGTAGGTCTAAGGTACTTGCTATGCAAACCTGTGACCTGAGTTCAATCCCTAACACCTACATGAAGCTGGAAGGAAAGAACCAATTCCACAGAGTTTTCCTTTAGTCACACATGTGCACCCCTTCCACATATGACCATAAATAAAGTAAAATTAAAAACTTAAAGCCAGGCCTGGTAGCACTGGCCTGTGATGCCAGCTGTTCTAGAACCTGAGACACAGGACTGAAACTGAAGAAGAAAAGGAAAAAAAAGGGGAGTGGGTAGAAGGATCACAAGTTCAAGGCCAGCCTAGTCTACAAAGTGAGACTCTGTTGAGAGAAATGAAGGGGAACATGGTGGGTAAGATGGTTTCCATCAAGCCTGAGGACATGAGTTCTAACCCAGGAATCCACATGGCTGAAGGAGGAACTGATTCCTGCCACAAAATATACAAATTAAAATGTAATAAAAAAAAAAAGAGCAAGTAATAAATTATCAGGTACAGTTTATAAAACAAAAAGGGGGGTGCTTATGTGAGTGCTGGGATGTCCATGAGATGGGTACTGGAGAAACTACAAATGATGCCACTCTGTGAGGGAAGGAAAATTTACACTTAGGAATGAGATGTGATTTTTTAAAGATTTATTTTTATTATTTTAAATTATATTTATATGTGTCAGTGTGGAAGCACTTGCACTTGAGGGCCTGTGCCTAAGGAGGCCAGAGGCCTCGGATCCTCTTGGAAATGGAGGTACAAGCTGTTGTGAGCCACTTGATGTAGTACTGGGATCGGACCTCAGGTCCTCAGGAAGAGCAGCACTTACACTTAACGGCTGAACAATCTCTCTAGCCCGAGGTGTGGGGTTGGTTTTGCTTTGTTTTGTTTGTGTAAGACGAGGTCTTAACATGTAGCCCTGTCTAACCTGGAACTCACTACATAACCAGGCTGGTCTAGAACTCAGAGATCCATATACCTCTGCTTCCCTAGTGCTGAGATTAAAGGTGTGCACCACCACCACCACAGCAGGCTTGTTTTGTTTTTTAAATATTCAGTTATTAGGGTCTGGAGATATGGCACAGTGGTTAAGAACACTTATTCTTGTAGAGGACCCATTTGGTTTCCAGCCCACAACCATTTGTAACTCCAGTTCTAGGGAATTTGATGCCTTCTGACCTCCAGGGCACTTACAACACATAAAATAAAATAAATCTTTTAAAATATCTTGTTGGTAATATTGAGTACAGGTGCAAGTGTGGAAATCAGAGGAAAAGTTGGGAGTTGGTTCCCTCCTACCAGTTTTGATATAGGGATCAAACTCAGGTTATTAAGTTTTCTGGCAAGTGCTTCCATCTGCTGAGCCATCTCCCCAGACCAAGATGTACTTTTTATTACATAATCATCTCTTGTCATGAGCACTGGATCTAGGACCCCAAGAATGACAAGCCTGTGGCTGCTAAAGTCTCTTGCATAAAATATAAAGTGATCCAATATTTGCAAATAACCTACAAGTCTGCTCTACTGTGAATTGCATCTGGTCATTTGTAGTACCTGTTACAAATGTGGTTCGGGAATAATGACAAGGAGGAAAAAGCTCTGGGGTTGGCAAGATGGTTCCGTGGGTGAAGACTCTCGCTGCTAAGTGCAAGGATTGAGTTTGATCTCTTAGACCTAAAAGTAAAAGAAGAGACCTGATTCTTACACATTGTCCTTTGACCCTCACAAGCACACTGTGGCATGAGAGGCCTCACAGACACACAAGCACGTACATGCGATAAGAAATAATAAAGAAAAAGTTGTTCATGTTCAATATCGGCATGAGTTTTGCAAATATTTTCAGCATACCATCAGTGAATCCACGGGCATGAACTTCAGAATGTGGAGAACCAACTTTTTTTTTTTTTTTTTGAGACAGGGTTTCTCTGTATAGTCTTCACTGTCCTGGACTTTGTAGACCAGACTGGCCTTGAACTCACAAAGATCACCTGCCTCTGCCTCCCTGAGTGCTGGGATTACAGGCGTGCCCACCACACTCGGCTTGAGAACCAACTTTATACTCTCGTATTTTGAATGTTCTTGTTTTATCAAGATTATTTTGTTGTTGTTTGGTGTTTAAAGCAGACTGTTATTGTGTACATGTGTACAAACTCCAGTGTGTGGATGGAGACCAGAGGTTCTGTCCTTCACGGTGGGTTCCATGGACTGAACTCAGGACCTCAGACTCACGTAACAAGACCTCTAAGCTGTCTCACTGGCCCCCTTTTTGTGTTTGGCTTTTTTGGGTGGGGGTGGGGAACAGGGTTTCTCTGTGTAGCACTGGCTGCCCTGAAACTCAGAGTTCCTGCTTCTGCCTCCCAGGTGCTGGGGTTACAGGTGTGCTATGCAGTCCAGGCTAGCGGTCAGCCTGGACTTGATCTTGTAGATCAGGGTTACTTCACAGTCTTATCTCTGCCTCTCAAGCAATCTGAATTACCATGTCCAGCATTGGGGGTTTTTGTTTTTGTTTTTTGAGACAAGTTCTTGCCTTATAGCCCAGGCTGACCTCCAACTCACAAAGATCTTTATACTTCAAGCTGCTGAGTGCTGGGATTCCAGGCATGAGCTTTCTTCTTTTTATTGCATTATCTGTCTGTCTGTCTACTGAGCTGTCTATCTAGACAGGTCTCACTGTATAGACTAACTGGTCTGTAAATCACTTTGTAGACCAAGCTGGTCTCAAACACACAGCCTCTCCCTCCTGAGTACGGGGATTCAAAGTGTACTCCACCATACCAGCCATACGTTTTATTTATTTATTGTGAGGTGGGAGTGGGCTGTGTATATACACGCCACAGCATTCATGTGGGAGTCAGAGAAAAGCCTGTGGGAATTAGCTGTCTCCACTCCACTAAATTTTCTTCCTTCTATTGGGTAGGTCCTGGGAATTGAACTTAGGTCATCAGACTTAGGAGCAGGTGTTTACCCGGTGAGCCATCTGTACACACACACCCTTTTTAAGTGCAAAATAGAGAGTGCCTTGACATAAGTTTGGAGCCAGGTGTGCTGGTTCAGCACTCAGTGTGCTGAGGCCACATAGTGAGTTCCAGGCCATAAACAGAGAAGCCTGGGGATATGAGGCCATGGGTTCAAGATCCATGCCTCAGGAGTGAGGAAATAAATTGTAGCGATATAACCATGAGTGTGAGCAGACCTGGGAGGGCAGCAGGGTGGCAAACAGCATCTTCGTTAGCATCTGACTTCCAGGATATGAACTGATGCTGCAAACTCCTTGTTCTACACCCTTAGGCAAATCATGTAACCATCCCAAACCTTAAGTTCACCCACTATGAAATGAAATATTGGTCAAGCCTGGCAGCACATACCTGTAATCTTAACACTAAAGAGGCTGAGGCAGGAGGATCACAAATTCAAGGATAGACTGAGCTACATAGTAAGACTGGGGGTGGAGGGAGGGCTCCGTAATGACACTAAGTCACAAGGCTGTGTGGACTGTGTTACAAATCATAACGCCTAGCACAGGGTTAGTACTCAGAGTTTTGCTGCCTGGTGACCGGTCACTGCTACTGTTATTTAAGGGAAAGAAGGAAAAGAAAGGTAGGATGAGCAAGGCTACAGCCTTGGAAAATAAGCTGAATTGGGTAGTGGAACCAGGAGGCGGCTCTGGCCAGAGAAACAGGAGCCAGCAGCTGGAGGGGCTGGGATGTAAGTCTGTTCTGGAGAGATGGAGAGGACAAGGGAGAGCATCTGGCTGCCTGACAGTTCAAATTCTGCAGAGTGAGGACTGCAGAAAAGCTGCACGCTGGCCTTCGCTCGGACCGTGCAGCACCAAGTCGGCCGCTTTGGAATCAGCCTGTCCAGGGTTAAACGCAAATCCCAGTTCAGCCACTTACTAGCTTATGACCTTGAGCAAATTATCCAACCTCTCTAAACCTCAGTTCCTTCATCTATAAAGTAAAGATAATAATAGTACTTACTTCAAATCGCGGTTGTGATGATTAAATTAGATAATCCACGCAAAGAGCCCAGTGCAGAGCTGGCACATTCCAAGGGCTCAATAGACAGTAGCTGGTAGTGGTGGGAGTCTCTCTCTGTCCCTGTGCGTTCCCTCCCTCCCTCCTACCTAGGCAGTTCCTGGCCCTCAGTCATTTCACATTACCGTCTTCCCTCATTTTCCTCATGCTCAGTCCGCTGCTCGCCTTTGCCCTTGGACATCCGTCACAGTCGGCCGTTCTCAAACAAGCACCCACTTCACGTATCTCTCTGGTCACCGCCCAGGATGGGATGGGAGCTTTGAGACCCAGAGATGGAGGCCAAGGGAAAATGAGGTGTTCCTGGCAGTAGGGAAGTCTTTGGCTTTCTCAGTGCTGTCACACTTGGCCACCAGAGGGCAGCAAGTACGCGAAGCGTAGCTCTGGGAACCTGGTTCTGGGGCAGGTGGAGCACCGCGTAGAGGAGGTGGGAAGAAGTTAAGGGGCGATGTCCACCACTCTGCGGTCGTTTCTGCTCAGGTCGTCTCGGCTCCACCGACCAGAGAAGTCGCTGAGAATCTTGGGTAGCCGGGCTTGGTTTCCCACAAATGTGAGCAAAAAATTGTTAAAGGCGGGGGCACGGGGGCTGTGTGCAGAGAAAGCTGGAAAAGGGTTGTATAGGAAAAGCTGTCAGCAGAGCAGTAAGGAGCTAGACAAACACGGTCACGCATAGGACTGGTGCGGTCACTGGACCCAGGAAGGAACCCAAGTACTGGCAGCCGAGGTCATCAGGTCAATGTCCCTGCCACTTGGCCGAGAGGCCCCGGGCCTGAACAAGGCCTTTTCTGGAGGCAGTGTCTAGTCGCGGTCCCTGGCTTTCTCCGCCGGAGCCCCTGGCCTCCTTCTCCTGGGCCCTGTCCCCGCCCCCGTTCCCGGCCCGCCCTCGGCCCCGCCTCCGGGGCGGGCTCCGGACGGACCGGCGCCGCCTCCCCTCCTCCCAACCAGCCGGGCCTCACAGCCCCGAGCCGCCCGGGCAACGAGCGCCGCGTCTCCGGCCCGCCTGGCCGGCCCCCGCCTGGGTCTGCCGCCCCGGGCCATGGAGCCGCGGCCGCCAGGGCCCCGCAGGGTAAGCCACCCAGCCCCTCCCTGCCCGCCTCCGCGGCTGCCGCAGCGCCCCCCCACCCCATCCCCGCACGCCCTGCGGGGCCGGCCACCTCTCCTCTCGCCCAGTCCTCGGCTGTCGCCCATCCCCCACGCGGCGCGGCCCTCACCGATCTCTGGAGCCCAACTGGCGCCCCCGACTACTGCCACCTTGCTGGATACGCTAGCCTCTGCTTCCCAGGTCCTTGGAATCCCCCAAACCTCAGACTTGCCATCGGTCCTACACCTACCCTCCTATCACCAGGCTGGCCAGACCTCTCTTCTCCAACCCTGCCCTCTTCCCATCAGCCCTTCCCCTCCAACTCCCACCTGCTCTTTGGACACCCTCAGCGTCCTCCTTCCCGTGTCAGTCCTGTCTGTTCCTCAGGTCTTCCCATCCCTACAATTCCACCCCTTTCTCTTGTTGCCTTATTTTGAGGTTTGGGTGGGGTAGGAAAGTGGGTGGTTGGACAAGGAGCAGTGGGTTCCATCCGATAAAAGGGCAGTGAGAGAAAAGCTGATCATCGCAGGCCCCCTCCTGCTCCTGGTCTGGTTTCCCTCCTCCTTGCCTGATTCGGTTTGTCCAGCTTCAGGGAGCCGTTTCCCCTTCACCACTTTTGGAGGGCAGGTGGGAGGGGACTGCTTTGGAGAGTTTACTAGGGTGTATCTAGACCAGCATCCCAGAAGGGTCTCTAAAAGGAGATGTGTCTTGAGAGATGCTGGCCTCCACCTTTCCCTAGGGAGCCTTCATCTAGGTCACCAGGGCCTCCTGACCTTGGTCTAGAGAAGCACCTCAGTGGCTCACATTCCACCTACTTGGGGATTGGGCCCTGAGCCCTCACCTTCAACCAGCTGTCTCCTTAGTCCCTAGAAGAGAGGGTGGGCCAGGCTGGCCTGGCTCCCTCCCTTCCTTGTTCCCCTCCCCGAACTTCTCACCCCTGGGTGGAACTGAGACTGTTAAGAGATGGAATAGTCAGTGCACAACTCATCCTTGGGATCCTGGGCTCTCGGGCCTTCCTGGGAGCTGGCTGGGGTGATGGTTCAGAGCCAGGAGACTGCTCTCTTCTCCATCCTATTCTCTCCCTCCTGTTTTCATAGGACTTAGGTTTCCTGGCCCAGATTAGGTTTCTCTTTGGGCGGAATTCCCATTCCCCACCCAGCATGTGAGGAAGCCCGGGGCTCAGGAGAAGCCTGGGGCAGAGATGGGTGGGGGTGTCTCCGAAAAGGAAGGACTGAGGCCTGGAGACTAAGAAGCTGAGAGCAGCCATCTGTCTCCCCTCTCTGATTAAAGCTTGTCTCCAACTTGGTCTGTCTTGCTTTCTGCCAAACATATCATACATTTGTACAGATAAACACAAGCTGAAGATTACACAACCTGGCCATTCGCGGCGTCAGCAGAGCCCCCAGTGCAGAAATGTTATGATATCCACAGGACACAGCACTTCCTCACTCCACCCATGACAAACTGATCGAAAGCTGTCTGATGCTCAAGGGCTCAGACACGCGCACACATTCTCTCTCTTTCTTTCTTTCTTTCTCTCTCTCCCTCTCTCTCCCACCCTGGCTTTTCCTGTATGTGACTGGGGCTTTCAAGAAGTTTGTGGAGGTGAACACATCCACTGAGAGGGGCTGCTTCTGGTCAAGGGCAGTCTAAGACAGACTAAGTCTAAGAGGACACCTTGTCACACAGGTTATCATAACTCAGTCATGGCTCCAGCATCCACTACTACCAAAACAGGACAGACATAGATCATCACTCAGTTCCTTGGGACCCTGAAGCCCCATCCTGACAGTGACCTCAACCAGCAGGAGAGACTCCTGGGGGAGGCAGGGAGAAGATTTGTATTCTATCCTTCACATGGTCTCATGGAAAACCCTAAAACCTGAGCACAGAGAGAGATTCAAGTGAGTTGCTAAGGACCCCTGAGTCACCAGCAAACATGTCTTAACTCCCGCCCCTTGGAAGATAAGGTTTCAGTCCTGAGTTGTTCTGAGAGTCTCTCTAGCCCTGGCTGTGTTCCAGTCTCTCCCCTCTCTGGCCACCAGGGTGAAAGGGGGAGAACTCAGAGGCAGTTTCTCTGTCTCTGGACCCTTAGCAGTATCCCTTGATAGCAGAAGGCCTCCGAGAAGCTCCTGTCCTTTTCCCTGCTCTTGTGAACTCTTGGCAGGAGACTGCAAAGATATCTGCTGACCCAGGGTGGAACAAAGAGGGTTCCTAACCCCTCCAGTCTCAGACCAGATCAGTTATTCCCATTCTCCCCTGCCCTTCAACAGAAACACCAATTCTCGCCCAAGTTCCCGTATTCCTCTTAGAAGCTGCTGACTTAAATCCATCCAGAACCTAAATTGTTAGGGTGAGATAGGGCCCAGGAGATGGGAAACCGAGAGCATGTCTCCTAGAACCAGAAGCTGCACTTGGCAGACAGTGGTACCCCAGAGTCGGACAGAAGGACTCAGGAGCCCTGGAAGCTCTGATGCTCTGGGACTGCCTGTCAGTGGCTTTTGACAGGTTGGCCTCACTGCAGGAGACAGGCCAAGGTAACAGAGTTGAACCTTCACGGTGAGCCAGAGTAAGAGCCCAGGTCCAACTTGCAGTTTAATTCATGGTGTGGCCTTGGGGAGACCACTTACTCTCCTGTGAAATGGGAGCACTGCAGCCAGTGTGTCTATCAGGTCCCTTCCAGGGCTTTGAAGACTGGGCTGGAGAGAACCAGAAGACTGAGGCTCAGCCCTTAGGTACCCTGAGGACTGGGGCAGGGCCTGAGGACCTTGGTTCACCTCAGCTGGTGGAGGGAAATGGGGGTGATAGATGAGCTTGTACAGGGGTTCCTAGCTCACCGTATCCAACATCCACAGATGGACCCTGTGCAGAAGGCTGTGCTCTCCCACACATTTGGAGGACCCTTGCTCAAGACCAAGCGCCCAGTCATTTCCTGTAATGTCTGTCAAATCCGCTTCAATTCTCAGGTAAGAAGCCCAGTTGCCACCTACTGTCGAGTAGAGTGGGGCAGCCATGGGACCTATGGAAGGGCAACGGCTGGGCACTTGGAGTGAGGGGTGGTAGCTAAGGGGATATTGAGGGAAAACAGAGAATGGCAGCCCTGGGGAGGGAGGTGGCAGGAGCTGGTGGAAGGCAGCTGAGAGAGTGGATTGAGCTGTGTCCCCAACCCTTTTCTTCCTTTTTTTGAGGGAGGGGAGTTTTGGGGTGATTGATACAAGGCTCATGTGTGCAATCCTGACTGTCTTGGGACATGCTCTGTAAACTAAGCTGGTTTAGTTTTAGAACTCAGAGAACCTGCCTGCCTCTGCCTCCCAGAGTCCTAGGACTAAAGGCATGTTATTTTCTTTCTTTATTTTCACCATGCTATTTTCTTTCTTTCTTTCTTTCTTTCTTTCTTTCTTTCTTTCTTTCTTTCTTTCTTTCTTTTCTTTCTTTCTTTCTTTCTTTCTTTCTTTTCTTTCTTTCTTCTTTCTCAACAAATCTCTCTCTTTCTCTCTCTCTCTCTCTCTCTCTCTCTCTCTCTCTCACCCTGGCTGTCCAGAACTCACTTGCATGCACCACCACACCCAGCCCAGCTTCCATCCCTTTCTTCTATTTTTTATTTTGAGACATGGCCTCAGAAGTTTCCCAGGCTGGCTTCTAGCTTACTGTAGCCTGGACAAGACTGAACCTTCAATCCTCCTGTCTCAGCCTCAGAAGTAGCTATTATAAGCCTGTGCCACCAGGCTTGTACAGTGCTGTGTGTTCTGGCAGGAAGTAGACAAATCCTCTAAGGCTGGCCCTTCTGTCCCTTCGGGTTAGAGCATTCCCTACTCAGGGTGCTTGGGAAACACAGGAGTCAGGGAAGGTGTGGCCTCTAATCTGCCATCCTTGGGTTCTGAGATTGATCTCATTGGCTCTCCACAGAACCTAGGTCCCCTCTGGCATCTGCTGAACTGCCCTTCCCACTTCCATCCAAGCTGCCACATTCCTCCTCTCTCCACCCCTTTTCTAACCTTACTCCAAATCGCATTGAAAGTCTGGGACTTTCCCCATGTGGAGAAGCCTCCCAGATTTCCTTCCTCTAAAGCTCCATTGGGACTTCTGTTTAGTTCCAGACTTTGTAGGGGTGCAGACTCTAAAAGCTTTGGGAGAAAAACAGCAAAGGCTTCTGCTGAGCAGGGGGAAGAAAATGTGTTCTGTTTCTTTACCCAGCACGTATACACATAGGCACGGGCACTGTACTTCTGGGTCCACACTCTAAGCCTGACAGTGTCATCTCCCTGCCCGTCCACACCTGTTTAGGTGACCTTGTGACTCCCAGATTATACATTCTTAGTGGTGGCACAAACAGAAGAGGAGGGTATGAGCAGGCAGTGGATGGGTGGAGCCAGAACCCAAACTAGCATCAGGCCTCATTGCTGAGACCCCAGGCATCCTCTCTCCCAACCCTGACTCCACTTGCTGGCGGAGGGAGCAAGGTTGGAGGGATAGAAAACCAACAGCAGGCAGTTCTCCCCTCTTTTTGTCCTCTTTCCCTCCCCCATAAAGTGTCTCTGTTTTGACAGCTGTCTCTGCTGCTGTCTCCTGTCTCCAGAGCTGGGCTTGAGTCCAGGGTCCTCCAGGGTGTCCACAGAGGCTCCAGGGGAATTGAGGCCTAGAAGAAGCACCAGGACAGAGTTAATGAAACAGCAGAGCAGGATCCTAGGCCGAAGAGGAACTCAGGCACTTAAGCCTAGGGTCTGAGATGCCAACTAATTTCGTGTTCCACCTCCCCCCAGCTCAGCATTCTCTTTCAGGCTTGAGGGCCCCTTCCTTCTGCTCAGGACTAGGAGGAGCCCTGAATCATCAGCCAGGTCCTGGTGTGGTAGTGAAGTGTAGTCTGGTTTCGGCCAGGGTCCAGATTCCCAGGAACTCCAGTCTGAGATGCTCGTGTGAGCCACAGCAATAACTAGGCATGTCAGCATGGGCTCTCCACAGCAGGGGTGTAGGCAGAGCACACTGCAGCCTGCTGAGGCCACCCTGAGACATGAAGGAGCTCTGTGGGATGCAATAGATGAAAGGTGACCTGACTTGGTGTTCTTTCTTCCATCCTTGAAGAGCCAGGCTGAGGCACACTACAAGGGTAACCGCCATGCCCGAAGAGTGAAAGGCATCGAAGCCGCCAAGACCCGAGGCAGGGAGCCTAGTGTCCGGGAATCAGGAGATCCAGCTCCAGCAGGCAGCACCCCCCCAAGTGGGGATGGTGTAACTCCTCGTCCAGGTGTGTCTAAACCCCCCTCACACCACTGATTTCTGTCTTTCTTTCCCAATTCCCAGAACTAGAACTCTCCCTCAGCTTCTCTCCACTTCCCTCAGTCCTCACTCCCACTGACAGCTAAGGTGAGTCCTGGAGCCAGGCATAGTGATGTCAAAATTCCATCCTGTCACCCCGCCCACGCCTGCCTCAGCTCTTGTCAACAGAGTCCCTACTGTCTGTGCTGTCCACTGACTCAGCAAGGGGCTGGGGTGAGGCCACTTGGCAAGCATCCCCAGGAATAGGGGGACATTCATCTGATCCAGAGGAAGCCCCTAAGTGCTAGCCAGGCCTTCCTGGAGGGTGAGGCCATGTGCCTAGGAGATTCCCTAAAGGGTCTTGGATGGACCTGTGGACTTCTTGAAGCCAAGTTAAAGAAAGAAAGAAACTTGAAAATCCTTAAGGCCTTTTTTAGCTTTACAGAAAGCAATTCTTCTCTCCTCATGACTGGTAGCAATCCTCACTCAACCTGCTTCCAAGGAACTGAGGCTGAGGAAATACAGAGACAGAAGGATATCAGCCACCCCCATGCTGGGATTACCACATCAGATATCAGTCATAGCCAGCTCCAGAGAGACCTAACATTCCCCTTGTCCTCATTTCCTCTTAGTCTGGCCTGTCCTTTTTGCCCCACCCTAAAAATAATGAGAAACAAGTCTCTATATCACCAGCTTGGGATCCAGGCCCCCACTATGACCACACACACAGAGACTTTCTGGCATTCAAAGCTCTAGGGGCCGGGCCTATGTTCTAATTGTGCTCTGTCTGATTCTGAGTCTGATCATCTTGGCTCAGTTTATTAACACTTGTATAAAATAAGGATGGGGGAGCTGGTGATAGTGATAGTTAACATTTCTTGACTTCAGCCCATTTAGTCCCTGCACACTTCTAAGAGCATGGGGTAGGTATTGTACCCACACTGCTTTCATAAACTGTGGCATCCTGTCCAGTTTGGGATGAGGATGCACTGTCTGGCTTGAGATAACGACGGAAGATGTGAATGAATTGGAGACACATAGGATGGATGAGCACACACCTGCAGGGGTTAAGAATTCTTCCACCTTTGCCTACTCCTACCACAACCCTCCTCATGACCCGGAAACTGGACCAGCCTTGGAGCAAGAGTGGGAGAGCTAGAGTTTCCCCTGCAGAAGCAAGAGCCCAGTGCAGAGGCCTCGGCCTGTGCATCTTTAATCGAGCCATGAATTATAGAGCAGGCTGGATCCCTGCTTCTTCCCTCTTTGGTTCTTGTTTCTGTTTCCCTCTGCTGTGCTTGTATCTGCCTCTCCCGACTTTCCCTCCTCCTGGTTCTGCACCTTCCCATTGCTCCTTGGTGTTCTTCCTTGAGGGTCAGGCAGGACTTTGGGAAGAGGTGGTCCTGGAAGGAAGCCCAGGCTGGCCAGCAGGCCATGATGGAATAAATCCTTGGTTTCAGCCTTTACCCGTGGCTGGGCAAGCTGACAGATCTACCCTAATGGTAGCTTGGTGGAGAGGCCCACCCCCTTCTGCTATCCTCAGCTTTGGGGGAGTGAGCCAGGCAATAGAGTCACACACCCAGCCAGTGGCAGCTGAACAGAATTTGGCTGTGGCCCAGGGCATGAAAACATGCATGTTGTAACAGGGTGAGGCCTCAAGGAAATGGGGGTGGGTCTCCTCG
This sequence comes from Psammomys obesus, assembly GCF_907164565.1. Classification (NCBI taxonomy): domain Eukaryota; kingdom Metazoa; phylum Chordata; class Mammalia; order Rodentia; family Muridae; genus Psammomys; species Psammomys obesus. The sequence continues at coordinate 1,427,536 of NW_026594240.1, read as the reverse complement.
TGAAGAGCCATTTGGGATGACCCCAAGTTTCTTTCCCAACAGTTTCCATGGAGAATGGCCTGGGCCCAGCCCCAGGATCCCCAGAGAAACAGCCTGGCTCCCCATCCCCTCCCAGTGTTCCAGAGTCTGGACAGGGTGTGACCAAGGGTGAAGGGGGAACTTCAGTCCCAGCGGCCCTGCCTGGGGGCAGCAAGGAAGAGGAGGAGAAGGCTAAGCGTCTGCTCTACTGTGCACTGTGCAAGGTGGCCGTGAACTCCTTGTCCCAGCTTGAGGCACATAACAAAGGTATGGGCCCTCTACTCCCAATCAGTCTTCTGTCCTCAACCCACTTTCACTCCTACTCTGCACCCTAACTCCCCTGACTTCCAGCATTGCTTGGTCCTCTAAGACCTACGAGCCATCTCCCCTCTTCCTTAGACCCTTGCTCCCTAATTCACCTTCACATTTCCCCAGACTCCTTTGTGCTTAGGAGGGATTCCTTAGGGCTCCAAATAAATCCCACATTTGCCTGGTTCCTTTACCCACAATAACTGGGGAGGCGGGGATTTGAGGCCTGGTAGGCCTGGAGAATTTTTACCTCCTACCTCTGTGGGCCAGGTACTAAGCACAAGACAATTTTAGAGGCCCGAAGCGGGCTGGGGCCCATCAAAGCTTATCCTCGGCTGGGGCCTCCCACTCCTGGGGAACCAGAGGCTCCTGCCCAGGACCGAACCTTCCACTGTGAGATCTGCAACGTCAAGGTCAATTCGGAGGTCCAGCTGAAACAGGTATGTCCTATACTTATCCCAGGGTATCTGAGGAATTTGACCCACTGCAGGGAAGGGAGCTTGGGTAGGGCCCTGTGCTTAGCAGTGGCCCTGCTGCCAAAAGCTCACAGCTCAATACCCACTGTACCACAGCACATCTCCAGCAGGAGGCACCGAGATGGAGTGGCCGGGAAGCCCAACCCTCTACTGAGCCGGCACAAGAAGCCTAGGGGTGCTGCAGAGCTGGCGGTGAGGCCTGGATGCTGGGGAAATGGGCTATTGGGAGGACCCAGGAAGGCTGGAAAGGGATCTGGGCAAGCTAGAGGTTGGGCTTGCCGGACAACTGACCGGACCTCTGTCTCCACCCCCCCACCCCCTATCTCTCTGCCTGCTGCAGGGCGCGCTGACTTTCTCAAAGGAGCTGCCCAAGTCCCTGGCCGGTGGCCTGCTCCCCAGCCCCCTGGCGGTGGCTGCGGTGATGGCCGCTGCCGCAGGGTCCCCACTGTCCCTGCGCCCAGCTCCAGCTGCACCTCTTCTGCAGGGACCACCAATCACACATCCTCTACTCCACCCAGCCCCAGGACCCATCCGAACTGCGCACGGACCCATCCTCTTCTCCCCCTACTGACCTCAACCCTGAACCCCTCCCATTGAATCCCCCACCTCCAGCCGGGACCCAGGCCTCCTCCTCCCGGCGCTCCCTGAATGGTCTCTCCTTCCCCCCACCCCGAGGTACGGGGTTCCAGGAAAGGGGAGGGGCAGCGGGGGAGGGGGGCTTCAGAAGGGGGGGAACACCCCAGATCTCAGGGAACCCCGCCCCCTGTCCTTCCCTCTCCCCTAGAAAAGAGGGGGGCCGTCTCACCCCTCGAGCCCCCTCGGAGACACCCCCTCCCAAAAGCCATGTCCATCCAACCCTTCCCCTCCAAACCTAGCACAAAACGGGGTTCACAAGCCATGGTCGGGGCCCGGGGGGAGAACAAGGATTTTCTTGGCAATAAGCGGACTCTGGGACTCCGGCCCCCCTACCCCAAACTAAAGCGCTTCCGTGAACAACCCCGTCCTCCGCAGGGGGGAGGGGAGCAGGCGGGATCCTGGGTCCCTCGTAAGCACTTTGGTTTTACCGCCTGCAACCTCACTGTGCCCGCCCCGCACCATGCCCCAGCCCCAGGTCCAGTCGGGCCCATCACAGGGGCAGCACTTGGGGGGCATCTCAGGCACTTGGGTGGGACCAAGGAGATGCCCTCATAGACCCTTCCCTCGCCTTCCTCCCCGGTCCGGGTTCCATTCTTTTCACCAGCACCCATCGCCCAAGGGGTACCAAGGGGGGCAAGGGGTGTCCAGTCCCAGCCCACCCCCGCCTCGCCTTCCGCAAAACTGTGAGCAAAAAGCAATAGAAGCCTCGCCCCCGCCCCGGCCCGCCCCTTTCCGCAGGATTTGGCGTCTGTAGCCTCCCCATTCCAGTCCCAAGACCTCATGGCTGCCCCCTCCCGTGACACCTCCACTGCACAACTCGGGCGGGGGCGTGACCCCCAACCCGTCCGTCCCTTCTGTGGTTTCCGTGTGGTCAAGCCCTTCCAGCCGCCGACCCGGGATGGGGACCGGCCCCCACTGGCCCTCCCCTCCCCATGGACTCTTTCTGCTTGACAATGTAGCAACCCTCCCACCCACTTTCTCTCTCCTTGACAATAAAGTCTGGATTCGTTCTGCCCTCAGTACCCAGAACTCAGACTGTTTTTGCTCGTTGTTTGGGGTGTGATTCGCTCAGAAGATGTGTCTTATGGTGAGGAAGTCCATTGAGGGGTACGGGAAAACGTGATTAGGAAAAAGCTGTGTAAAGCCAGCAGAAACTCCCAGTTCCTGCCTAGGAACGGGTCTACTTGGCCAGAGGGAATCATTTCTAGTTGGTGGTGTCTTGACTACAGCTGAGGCTGTCGACAATTCTATGTCAATCCGCTAGGCGGCGCTAAGGACGCAGAAAAGGAGTCTCCAGTTCCGTTAATGTGTTTCACGCAATTCTAGGGAGAGGGATCTAAACCCAGACAAGGAAAGTACCCGGGCTTTTTTGTCCCTGTTGGGAACCCGCACCAACAGGACGGCCAAAGGAAGGGATGAGCCTCATATACTGACCCTGGATCAGTCATTGTGCTGTGTGAACCTAGCACATTTCCTAGTCTGCAAAACCAGCAAGCAGACTTGAGTCTTTTCAATGATCCTTTGAGACCTCCTCTATCCAAGACCACCGGGGCCGTGCCATCTGCAGATCTGCTACAATACTCTGTCGCATCGGCCCCCAAATGGCCTGTGACTTGAGGCGCTTGGCGCTCTGGAGGGCGCCCCTCGACCAGAATTCAGCCCAGCCATGCAGTCTCAAGAACTGAGTGGCACAGCCCCCATCCCAACCCCTCCTGCCATCTAGCTCTACCGGGCAGTGGGCAAGAAAGCCAAAAACCCAGACTCAAACCCAGAGTCTGCCTGACTGGTCCTCTTTCTCACTTCTCTTCCCACTTCCCAGTTTTGCAGAAGACAAAAGGAGGAAGGTAGGATGTTGATTGAAAGAGGAAGGAGAGGGGAAAAGGAGCCCCTTGGTTTATCAATGAAGTGGGGCCCCAGTACTTGGGTTTTTGTTTTTCTTTTCTTTTTCTTTTTTTTTTTTTTTAATTCTGCAGCTCAAAATAGGCAGAGACTAGGGCTAATGAGATGGCTTAATGGTTAAGAGCACTGGCTGCTCTTCCAGAGGCCCTGTGTTCAATCCCCAGCACCCACAAGGTGAGTAAGTCCAGTCTCATGATACTTGAAGCCCTCTTCTGGCCTCGATGGGCACCAGGCATGCACAGACATATGCAGACGAAACACCATATACATACATAAATAAATTATATTAAAGACAGAGATGAGGGGTTCTGAAGGATGGGGACAAAGGTGGTGCTTTAGAGGAAGGGAGGGAGGAATGGGGGAATTGAGAAGGTGCCTGCTACCAAGTCCTTCCTTAGTCCTTAGGACAAAGCTTCCTTAGGTCCATCTGCACTGTGGTGTGTACATTCCCCACTCCTGACATACACATTCAGATTAAACAACTAAATATGAAAAAATTAAATAGGTGGAGAACAATGGCCAGGCCTGATGTGGGGAGTATGGCACAGGGACTAGAACAAATGAGTTGGAGAGGCTGGGAAACAGATATGCTCCAAACGTGATGTTTCAAAATGGACTATATCATTCACTCCTCTCCCTCATCTTGTTTCTTCTCCCATGTTCCTTATCTTTTTGGTGCTGGGGACTGAACTCTAGCTATGCACCACTGAGCCATACCCTAGTCCCCACCTCTTGATTACCATCACCAGCAACCAACCACAAAACAAGGAGCCATCATTCATTTGTTTTTGAAACAGAGTCTCATTTTGTGCCTAGTCTGGCCTCAAAATGCTTCTCACTCCTAAGAGCTGGGACTGTAAGCAGGAGTCAACACTAAGTCATCAGTTAAGCATATGTGGTTTTGTTTTGGTCTGGCTTTGTGAGACAGGGTTTCTCTATATAACCCTGGCTGTCTTGGAACTCACTACCTAGCAGGCTATCCTCAAACTCAGAGATCCACCTGCCTCTGCCTCCAAAGTATTAGGATTAAAGGCGTGGGCGACTTCATCTAATTTACTTTACTTATTTTAAGACAGAGTCTTCTGTAGCCTAAGCTAGCCTCAAAATTAGTTTGTAGATGAGGATGCCTTTGAACTTCTGATCTTTCCACCTCCTGAGCTGGGATTACAGGTACCAGCATGCTTGGTTTACACAGTTCTGGGAATTGAACCCAGGGCCTTGTGAATGCTGGGCAAGCACTCTACCACTGACTTACATCAGCCAAATTTACCTTTTATTTGGAGATAAATTTTCATTCACTAGAACTACCAAGGCTGACCTCTAACTCACTCTGTGATCCTCCTGAGTAACGGTGATACCAGCAGCCCATTCCCACCTTTAACCCCAGCGCTGAGGAGGCAAAGGCAGGTGGATCTTTGTGAGTTTAGGGGCAGCCTGGTCTACACAGCAAACCCCAGGGCAGCCCAGGGTTTATCATGAGGCCCTGCCTCAGATGTGTCAAGTTGGGTTTATAGGTGTGTTTATAGGTGCACACAGCCCACAGAACTGGTGGAAATTGGAGAACAATTTACAGGAGTTGATTCTCTGTTTCTATCATGTGGGTCCTGGAAAACAACTCAGGCCTTCACAGACTGAGCCATCTTGCCGGTCCCAACCCCATCTCATTTTATCTGACTCCACTTCTCAGATGTGCTTACGTGTTTACTTCTCGGATGTAAAGGATCTCCAGTCTCTGAAGAGAACAAAGGAAGTACTGTTGCAAAACAAGCTCTCTCGGGTCTTAATATCACTCCTAGAACCTGGTCTTGGCTTCTGACCTCTTGAAGTGGATATGATTGAGAAGTCAGATGTGGCAGTTCATGCCTGTACCCACAGTGCTCAATGGCTGAGGCAGGGGATTTCCCTGAGTTCCAGAGCAGTCTGGGATAATGAGTCAAAACCCTGTCTGAAAAGAAAAAAGAAAAAAGAAAAAAAAAAAAAAAAACAGAAGCAATCCAGAGGAGCTGACATTGTCTCCCTGCTCAACAGTTCTCAAAAATGACCTTCCTTTCTGCCTGACAGAGAGGAAGGATATAGCACTTGGGTTTCAGGAAGGAAAAGAGAAAGAGTGAGACAGCTCTGGAGTAAGTCGCAGGGGATTTCAACAGGGAAGCTTGGACCTTAGCAGCCAAGGTAAAATTAGCTGAGGTGGGGGAGGAAGTGGCGAGTGTTGGGTAAGTAGGGAGTTTCTTATTCTTTCAGTCTAGCATGGTAGGAGGCATTATATGTCCAGATGGAACTAGGCTGCCCAACAAAGGCCTGTTCTTTATGTGAGCTGGACAGTGTTTACTGAAGACAAGTGTGAAAACTGGAAACCTCAGGTGAGCACCGTGTGTGTGTGTGTGTGTGTGTGTGTTACAGTCTTACTTTCTCAGTCCTCTTGTCTCGCAGGTAGTTACAATCAGAAAACCTGAGGTCAGGAGAATAGTGGTACATGTCTGAGCCCTGGGAATCACTAAGAGTTGAGGCCAGCCTGAGCTATAGGACAAAACACTATTACAGAATGAAACAAAGATAGAGCAAGGCTCTATTGTATGCAGACGGAGCAGAAGACAAGAACTCTAGGCTAGTCAGGAACTGGGAAGTAATTAGAATGGAAGCTGCCAGGTTTATGGGGAGCACTCCTTGAATATTGAAGGGGCCTGAGGTTTGGAGAAACAAAATTAACACATTTCCAGCAGAGACATTTGATAAGAATTTAGAAGTCCGGGAATGTAGAAGGAAAGAGCAGAGAGAGCCTGGGGAGAAAACCAGGAACTCTGAGATGAAGTAGCGTGAGAGTGGCTTTCCAGAACCACGACGTAAAGTGAGTTCTAAGAGCAGAGCAGGCGTGAGAGGACAGAGCTGTTCGAAGGAGGCGAGTGGAGAAGTGAGTTTTCCCACCACCTCTCTCCCTCTTCTCTCCCTTCAGTCTCCATCATGCAGAACAGCTCAGGCGCCAGCTTCTCCTGCTACCACGAGTCCGTGTTGGCCTATCGCTACTTTGCAGTTATCTGGGGCGTGGTCGTAGCTGTGACGGGCACCGTGGGCAATGTGCTTACCCTGCTGGCCTTGGCCATCCGTCCCAAGCTCCGAACCCGGTTCAACCTGCTCATCGCCAACCTGACCGTGGCTGATCTGCTCTACTGCACGCTCCTGCAGCCTTTCTCCGTGGACACATACCTCCATCTGCATTGGCGCACAGGCCCGCTCTTCTGCAGGGCCTTCGGTCTCCTCCTCTTCACTTCAAATTCCGTCTCCATTCTCACCCTCTGCCTCATTGCTCTGGGACGCTACCTCCTCATTGCCCACCCGAAGCTCTTTCCGCAGGTTTTCAGTGCCAAGGGGATCGTGTTGGCACTGGTGGGCAGCTGGGTTGTGGGGTCAGCCAGCTTTGCCCCCCTCTGGCACGTTTTTGTCTTGGTGCCTGCGGTCTGCACCTGCAGCTTTGACCGCGTGCGAGGCCGGCCTTACACTACAGTCCTCATGGGCATCTACTTTGTGCTGGGGCTCAGCAGCGTGGGAGTCTTCTACTGCCTCATACACCGCCAAGTGAAGCGTGCAGCTCGAGCTCTGGACCAGTACCGGCTGCAACAGGCCAGCATCTGCTCCCCCCAGGTGGCTGGGACACGGTTGGACAGCGGGCTTGCCTCAAGAGGGCCCAGCGAGGGGACTTCATCTGACCCAGTCAGTGCTGCAACCACGCAGACCCTGGAAGGTGACTCAGAAGCTGGGGAACAGGGCACCGGAAAGGCAGCTCAGCAGACGGCGGAGAGAGGCCTTCCGGAAGCCCGTCGCAGGCCCGGGGAAGCTGCAGGAGCGCGCAGAGCCCCGGAAGCCTCGTCGGATTTCGGGAAGGTAACACTCATGTGCTTCGCCGTGTTCCTCTGCTTCGCCCTCAGCTACATCCCCTTTCTGCTGCTCAACATCCTGGACGCCAGCGGCCGTGCCCCGCGGGTGGTGCACATGGTGGCTGCCAACCTCACCTGGCTCAACAGCTGCATCAACCCTGTGCTCTACGCAGCCATGAACCGACAGTTCCGCCACGCTTATGGCTCCATCTTGAAACGCGGACCACAGAGTTTCCGTCGGTTCCATTAGAGCTGGCTGTCTATCCACCAGGCCAGGCCACACATTCGGAACCAGCGCAGCCCGCAGAGGGCGGGACAGGAGCCCTTCACTCCTTGGACATCTCACAGACAGTGGTGTGAAGTACACCACTTCTCCATCCGGGGATCAGTGTGTCAGCCCTGCATGACCCAAGGAGTGTGGCTAATTGTTAATAAATGCATTGCACTCTCCCCACTGTGCGTGCATACTAATGTGCGTGTGCCTGTGTGTGAATGAGTATGGGGGGGGGGGGGTCTTTCCTGATCTCTTTCCATCTAAGTTTTTGCAGCAGTGTTTGTCACTGAACCTAGCGCTCAGGAATTTGGCTAGACTGGCTGGCCAGCAAACTCCAAGGCCGCCACACGGCCTTCCCAGCACTGGGATTCAGGATATACAACTACAACCAACGTGTGCTGGAGATGCAAACACAGGCCCCACAGAGCACAGTAAGCCTAAAAGGCCCACCTCGCTAGCGCCACCCTGTGCGCTTTTAACGCCCAGGGGTGCTTACGTGAGAAAGAACAATCAAGACCAGGGTTGGAACCGGAGGCTTTGGGGTGACCTCTGCCCGAGCCAAGTACAGAACAGATATCCAGCGATAGACACAGCCTGTGACTGACAGGGTCCCAGGTTCCAGGAACCTGGTGCTTAGAATTAGCTCCCTTTTTTCTTTGAGACAGTCTTGCTAAGTTTGAGGCCCAAGTTGCCCTCAAACTTGAGATTGTCCTGCAACGCTAGCCACAGCCTGATTACGGGTATGTGCCTTTTTCCTTAATAAGATGCCCCTTCACTGCTCACCACTGCTGCCAGAACCTCACCCAGGCCAGGAGGTTAACTCAATTTACATGTTGTGCCCCTGCGTGGATCCCCCCCCTCTACGCTCAAGCCAGGGGACAGGCAAGGTGGAGTCTGCTCTGGAGAAATAGAACAAGCCGAGCGCTTAGCACAGGGCAGCTGTACGCGGAAGCTCTGTACTTGTGCAGGCTGAGGAAGTCAGCCTGCCCGAGCATCGTCATTCCTAACTACCGCCTGAAAGCACAATGTCCACCAGGTGGCGGTGGTTCTCCGCTTTCCTTTTTACTTCCGGTTGCGTATTTGAAAGTGCCAACAAGATTCCTGACCAGGGGTTGGAGGCCCAGGATTTGCGCGCGCGCGCGCGCGCACGCACGCACGCGCACACACACACACACACACACACACCAATCTTGGCTAGAAAAATGAAGAATGAGCGATGAGGGAGGATGTTTTTTGTTTTGGGAGGGTTAGGGTTTTTTTAGGGGGGTGATTGGTTGGTTGGTTTTTTTTTTGAGACAGGATTTTTCTGTGTAGCCTTGGCTGTCCTGGACCGGCTTTGTAGACCAGGCTGGCCTCAAACTCACACAGATCCACCTGCCTCTGCCTCATGTGCTGGAATTACAGGCCTGCACCACCATGCCCGGCTGATGGATTTTTTTTTGTTGTTGTTGTTGCTTTTTTTAAAGATTTATTTATTATTTATACAGTATTCTGCCTGCATTTGTGCCTGCAGGCAAGAGGGCACCAAATCTCATTAGAGATGGATATGAGCCATGTGGTTGCTGGGAATTGAACTCAGGACCTTTGGAAGAACAGCCAGTGCTCTTAACCTCTGAGCCACCTCTCCAGTCTGCTGTTTTTTTGTTTTTTGATAAAGGGTCTCACCATGTAACCAGGCTGTGTGAAGCTCATGGTCCTGCAGCCTCAGACCTCTAGAGTGCAAATTTACAGGTGTATAATCCTTGCTGAAACCATTGTTTTTCTTCTATTTAATTTGAAACAGGCTGTCACCGTGTAGCTGAAGCTGGCCTTGAATACCTGATCCTCTTATTTCAGGCTCTGGAAGGTGGGGAATTGGTGTATGAGTCGGCATACTTAGCCAATGGAGCCTCTATCCTTATCTAAGGTGGGACGGGGTGGGGTACCGGGCGGGCACCATGACAGTACCTCAGATGAAATGTCTGAGTTGGGTTGACAAATGCCCTGCCTCATGTGGCCCCTTCCTATCTCCAAATGCCTGATTTAAGACAATAAAATCTTGAGAACTGAAATGAGAATAAAGGGGCTGGAGAGATGATGGCTCAGCTGTTAAGGGCACTTACCGCTCCTCCAGATAGACCAGGGTTCAAATCCCAGCACCCACATGACAGCTCACAACTGTCTGTAACTCCAAGATCTGACACTCTCAAATAGACATACATTCAGGCAAAACACCAATGCACATAAAATTAAGGTATATAAAATTTAAAAAAAGAATAGAAACACACACAAAGAAAGAGAGAAAGAGAGAGCCAGGAGCCTGGCTTGATAACCCAGAGCCTGTGTTTCTAGGTGTTCTCTGTAGCCCCAAAAGCAAGCTGAGGCAGGCCAGGTGGAGACCCAGCTACAGCAGCTGGAACTGTGAGGCTGAGGCCTGGCCAGTGACCTGAGAGGAGCTCCGTGAACCTGAGACCTCTGGGCCGGACACTCTTTATGTAGTGCTAAATTCTGCAAAGATGTTTCATGTAAGCGTAAAGCTCCCATGACGATCTATTATACTTTCTTATAAATGGGAAAACAAACACCAACAGGTTAATTTGCTCAAAGTCAAAAGGCTACTAAGTGACTAACTGTGGTTTGAGGGTAAAGTCTAACCAGAGCTGTTGCCAGCCTTAAGGACTACAGAACAGCTGAAGCCATATCATGTGAACAGGCGAACCCTAAAAGTCCTTCTTGCTCAGTCGTTCCAAGATTCTGAAGGTTGACCACTCTCTGAAGGCCTGTAAAGGGTTCGCTTTCATATTCCTTGAAGGCAATTCAAACGCTTCCTCAGAGTAGAAGGGATTGCAGTTAGACACTTCCTAACTTCAACTGCTGGGGGAAAAAATGGCTCAGAGGACACAGGAGTCCCGAGACCAAAGGACGGAAATCGGGCAAGGAAGCTGCTTTCTCACCCCTCGGGGCCCCTCTGCACTCATCTCCTAATTTCAGGAAAGGCTGAGTTGGGAGAAAGAGAACGGAAAACATGGCTTTTCTGGGCATTCTCTCTTGGGGCGTGCGTGCTCGAATGGGAAGTCAGTGCTTGTCCCCCTCCGCTCTCCCTGTCAGCCTCCCGCGCGAGCCCGCGCCCGGACGTGGCCTCTCTTTGTCCCTCTCCATCTGGGCGTCTCGCGAGCAGACCGCAGTCTCCCCCCCGGCCCGCGTCCCCCCTCCCTGCCCTCGCTCGGGCGCACGCTCTCTCTCTTTCGCTGTCTCCCGTAGACAGATTTATGGTCAGCCCAGAGCCTCCTATTGGCCGAGCGCTGACAGCACTTGATTTAACGCCACGTCTCATTGGCTGATCTTGACAGGCCGATTTACGAGTCGCGTTGCCATTGGTCCAGCGGCCTCGACGCTGATTTACAGCTCGGTGGGCGCCGGCGGGAGGGGGCGCGGTTGGGATGGAGGCCGCGCGCCCCTCCCCCGCGGCCGTGTCCTCGTCCTCGCGTGCTCGCCGCGCGTGCCCGCCGCGCCGGGAGCGGCTCCGCAAGTAGCAGGCTGAGACCGGTGGGAGGCCGGCGGCGCGCAGCCCGTGGAGCTTTGTCGAGACTGTAGCGCGGGGCCCCTCCCCCGCCCCACCCGCGCTCAGATTTACGAGCGCAGGCTCGGCCTTCAGGAATTAGGAATATTTATGCTTCTCTGAGAGTGAGGTTTGGAGGGTGATAAATAAGGGGCCGCCGGGGTGCCGTGGGGGCTCCTATTTCGGACGCGGCCACTTTCCCAAGGACCCCACCAGCGGCTCCCTCTCATCTCGAGCCAGAGGAGCTCCGGGGCTGTGGGTGGTGGGCTCCGGATACCAGTGAGTTACAATGGTACGGCCCCTGAAAGCCCCCTCCGACGCCTGCAGAGTTTTGCAGCAGAAAGGATGGAAGGCAGATCAGGGAGGAATTTTGTGAGCATCATGTCGTTCTCGGAGACCCTGGAGGGCAGTTAGCCTTTCTGCAGAGGATCGGGAGAAGTCTGCTCCTCCCGAGCCTCTAAGCTCTGTTGCTGAGGAATGAATGGGGGAGAGGCGCCAGTAAACTCAAGCATGTTTCTCGGGCTGACATCTCCCTCACAGAGAAGGGATTTGAAATCTCCCACTGAGTCCACAACCTAGATCCTTGGGAAAAGAGGCTAGGAATGTGGCGCCCATTACATCTCCTAGGAGCCTCCCGTCCCAACCTGTCCACCCCCCCTGCTAGCTGAGAATTAAAAACACTCCTTGCCCTGGGCCTCCAGGAAATGAGGGAGGGAAGGAGATCAGCCTAAGGATACACATGCCTTCTCCAGTCCTCAACCCCTGGCCGGCAGCGTCTTTGCTCTGAGCTTGGGGAGGTAGCAGACAAAGATAGAGGCCATGACATAAGGGAGGTCTACAGAGAACGGGGGAAGCCACCCTGCCCCATCCATGCCCTTCGTGACACTGGCCTCAGCAAGGATGGCCACAGCGTACATATGCACGGGCACCAGCTTGCTGCTCCCACCTCCTCCCAGTGAAAGGAGGAAAAGAGAAGGTCCTAGACTGGCCCTTTAAGAGCCACTTAGGGTCAGAAAGCCTGGCCTACACAGAGAGGAAGGAGCTGATGTCAGAAGACGGATGGGCAGCAAGATGGGGATTGATGCTAATGGGGGAGTTAAAGCTAAGTACCCAGACACTCAGAGGGCAAAACTGCAGATCTGTCTTCCTTATGCTCACCTCCCCCAACACCAAGGCTGTAAATCTGCCTCCTCAATCGGGGGAAGGGGGAATTAGGAAAAAAAAGACAGGATCTCCTCTCCCTTTTCCTGAGCCCCCTCCATTTCTTTTGTTTTCTCCCAATCCATTACTCTTCCCAGTAAAATTTCCAACTTCTAGCATTTCATCGGATATTGAGACAATGATTACTCCTTGTAGAGCAGTCTGAAAGCATACCCTAAGTTTTCCCTCACTAGTTCTGGGTAGAAATGGAATTGGGGGACTGGGGTAAAGGCTCAGCGGCTCTACCACCTTGCTCTTGCTTGGAGTTCACTCTAGTGTCTATCTTCTGGAAACAGTAAGCTAAGGTAGGAATCAGGGTGTTGGATGCCAGGGACAACAAGGTTCTGGGGGTGCGTCCAAGGGCAGCTAGGGGGAGCTTCAGGATCCACTCATAGAAGATACACAGTCTGGTTTCTCAGAGTCCCTTGGATTATACCGGCCTCTCCTCCAGCATGCCCTGTCTGCTGAGCGGACAGTCTCAGGCCAACTGTGTTTGCGTCAAAGACAGCTTCCCCTGCCCTTGAGTGTTATCTGAGGGAGGAAATGGCCTTGCAGGAGTGGGAGCTGGTAACCCCTAAGTAGCCCTGCTGCTTTGTCTTCAGGTGGGATGTGCCTCCCAGCTTTTAATCCCCTACTCCCTAGTGAACTGATGCTGGACTTGTCCAGTGAGGCCCTGTCTGCGTTAGAGAGCAGTCCTCTGTACCACATTTGGCAGCCTCCTCCCTGATCTTCCCAGCCCCAGGAATAACTGGAAGCCTGGTTGCCTCTGGTTTCCAGTCATAACAGGATGACCCTGGGACATGGGTCTCATCTGTTCCCCTCTTAAATTTTCTTTTAAAGGCCAAAAAATGCCTCTGGGGCATCTTCTCTGTTTCCAGAGAAAAGGGAGAAAGCCAGGTTGAGTAGGCACACTGGGGTTATGGACAGGAACCAGGAGAGCCCAGCTTTCCAGCTTCTAGCATCCGGCCCAATGTGCCCACCAGTCCCAGGGAGGTCAGCCCTTGCCCTCAGCCCTGGTCCCTGGCTGCTTCTCTACACTAGTGATAAATTCTGTCTTTGTCTCCCCTGTGACCTAGGCCCCAGGCAGACTGGGGGTCAGAGTCTGGAGGAGGGGCTGCTGCAGAAGAGAGGACATACAAGAAGAGTGGGAGGAGAAGATGGACAGGAGCAGCTGGTGGGCAGCCATGGGGGTGTGCAGTGAGGAGACGGGGCTTTCGATTATTCTGCAGATCCTGAACATTCCAGCAGGCTGTACTCCAAGCGAGAAAGCCAGCGTTCCTGAGAAGATATGGAAGTACCTTCAAAATGGAGCATGAAGAATGCTGGGCTATTGTGTGAGGTGCCTCGAAGGCGGCTGCTAAAAGAATAATATTATAGACAACATCCTTTTCAGCACCTCAGAGCCCTACATACGTGTGTCATATACACATGTGCACACACATGATTTATGACCTGTCAGCATAAAGCAGCCCAGGAGAGCCAGGCTGCCCCTTGCCTGGCCCCTTCCCAGCAGCCTTTTCTTGCTGGGTCTTTCCTGTCTCCACCTCCATGCTTTTTCTCTGCTTTAGCCCTGTTTGCTTTCTTTGTATAGGTTTCTCTCCTAGCTTGTCACTTTTGCTTACTTCTTTCCTCCTCTGCTTCTGTGCCTTCACTGCTTCTCTTTCCTTCTTATGTTCCTTCTCTCCTTCCCTTACTTTCTTGGACTCTCTCTGTGTGTCCAGTCTCTGGCACCCTGCCTCAGTTCTACCATGAACCCTGTTGCAAACCAGCAAGAGACCTTTAGGTGCCAGGTTACAAGGATGGATGGGAGGAAACCAGGCTCTAGACGGGTCCTTGCTTTAGCAGGATTCCAGTGGGATCTATTATGGCCAGGAAGTAGAGGACAGGGTACCTGGAGGTGAACAGAGAAAGAAGTGCCACTATAGGAGAGTTGAAAGGACCTAGGGAGACCCAGGAAGACATAGGGAAAGTACACCAAAGAAGGGCAAACACCAAAGACAGAAGGGCAAGGGCTTGGAGTCCCCAGGGTATTCGGGGTCAGACTGAAGGGGCATCTGTGGGGTTATTTGAAACGCCAATCCAGGGCTGGGGAGATAGCTCAGCGGTTAAGAAATGCTGATCCAGAAACAAGGCCTGGAGACCCAGCCAGAGACGTGAAACTAAGATCCACAACAGCCCCAGTCATGGGCTCTGGTCTACATAGGAACTCCTCAGAGGCCCCTGTCTAGTCCTGGAATGCTGGTTCAGTGTTCCGGTTCTGTCAGCCTCCTCCACTACCATCCTTCCCTGCTGAGGATGACATCAGCTCTGGCTGCCACTGTCCTCAGTCCTGCTGCTGATTTCTCTCCTAGGGGTGCAGCAAGGCCATCAACCTCCACCCACCCATTCCTTCCTCAGTCAGAGAGGGAGCCAGAGCTCACCCAACCCACCGCCCTACAGTGGGAATGGGAGGAGGCTGCCTGGCCTTGGTGGGAAAAGAGGGAGCGCAGGCATCAGGCGAGAGCCTGAAGGGCCACTGGAGGAAGAGAACTGCTGCAGTCAATCACTCAGTGGGGCTCCCTCTGCCGGAGCGCAGTGGGGTGGGAAACAGTGAGGCAGTGGGGTAGGGGCAGCAGGGGAATCGCCACATCTGGCAGGCAGGTGTCTGGCACTGCTCAGACTAGTCTCCCAGCCAAAGGGGGAGAAGGGAGGAGGGCCTTATAGAATCCCCTAGGGATGAGAGAAAGGTTCAAAACAGGAGGGGGAGGCAGACCAGACAGTCCAAGCCCTAGTGTGTCTTTCAGTAAGTGCTAACGACAAGTTCACAGTGTCACAAATATAAGTTGCTGGCCAGAGGACTGAGTAGGCCAAGGCACCAACATTTTAGCCCTGGTGGGAAACACAAGGCTGGAGAAACAAGCATAGAAAATCTGGGATTTGAGAATTGAACAGAGAACTACCTTCTCTGGGCTGTATTTACTCATGAGTCCTCAATTCTGTTCTAATCCTCCTCTCCCAAGCCAAAGGTTATACAGGCTGTGAGAAGCAGGTTAGGGGCTGAAGCTGGGCACTGCTTCTCACTGATCAGCCAGCCAAAGATAGAGGGCATCCTAGCCCTTCTCCCACCGGTGTCCCCACTTCCAGTGCAAGGCCCCAAGCAGGGTGGTCCAGCATATAGCTTTCTATCTGCTTAGGGGGACACGGCCCAGGTGCTTCACAGCTGCTGAGCCTCATTTCCAGGTTTCCATAGAAGAGGATGGCTTTCTCCCCTTATCTTTGTAGGTCCTGGAATTTGCAGACCCATGTCAGAAGAGTAGAGGTGACTGAGGAGACCCTTCAAATTTCAGTGAGAGGAGGAGTCCCTACACTGCCCCCTCCTTAAAATCCTGCAAAGGGGGAAAGAAAACCAAAGCATTCTCCTGTCACCGCGGCAACCATAAAACCCCCAGCTAAATCCATCTTGTGAGCTCACCGCCCCATTAAGATGCAGGGCCAGGCTCTGAGCCAGCCCAGCCACATTCATTTGTGCGAATAAAGGTGGAGGGGGGGGGAGGGGAGCGAGCTCTGGAGGGACGGGAAAACGGCGAGAAGAGGTTATTTACACCACCGTCCTGACCTTCTGGAGCAGCGCTGGCTCCGATAAATAACCCGCTCAGCGCCGTTTCAGAGGAGTGGGAGGTGCGGGAAGGGAGCAGGGGCTGGAGGGGAGCCCCCACGCAGGTGCGCGTCTCCGGGTTACTAATGGTTGAGGCGGGAGCAGGCAGCTGGCTTTGGGGGTGTGTGGGGGAGAACTCAGTTCCCCGAGTCTCCCACTGAGAAAATACCATCCCCACCCTACCCCTGGCGCCAATTTCCAGGCGAGGGGACCGAGAGATGCCAAGGAGGCAAACAGCCCTGTAAATTAGGGGTAGGGGGGACTGCTGGGGAGTCCCTGAGGTAGGAAGGAAGAAATATTATAAGAGGTAGGGCGCGCAGGGGCGGGGGGTGCTGGAGGAACAGGAATAGCTGCCAAAAAGGGGAGGAACACAACCATCACACAAAGGCAGTTTGGAAGAGATTCACTTTATTCCTCTGACGCACAGCCGCGTACAAGGTGGACCTCGACTGACTCCATTTCTTGCAGAGGCCGCCTCCAGTGTGACAACTTCAGCCAATGCATGGGACAGAGCGCTTGCTCGGGAATGCTTTTTCTAAGACATTTTCACAGGGATGTGGGGTCAAGGGGCAACATTACACTCAAGAACGGGAACCCAAGCCTTAGAGGAAAGGCACTGCACCAGACCCTCCACTTCCGGGAAAGGCTGAGGCAGAGAAGAGCTCAACAGCAGACTGCAGAACCAAGGCAGAGGAATGTGAGTGGAAACGCTGAGAAAAGGAAACACGTCAAGGCCCAAGTCATTAAGGCCCCTTCTTTCTTCTTGGAACTACAGCGGTTTTAGTTCCAAGGTCTGGCTTTGCTCCAGGGTACCAGAGGCCACACCAGACAAAAATCTCACGGTTTGATAAAAGCAGGTGGGTGTGGTACAGACCTAGAGTAGGATGTTCTCAGGCCAGATCAAGGTAGACTGCACTTCATGAGCTCCAAGAGCATATAAATCACTGTTCCTCTGCAGCTCTGTCCCCTCTCTAAAAGCTGTCCCCAATCTCTTCTAAGGCAGAGAACCAGGCAGCAGGAAGGAGAGAAGCTGCTGAGGCAAAGACTGCATGGCCTCTGCCACTCCACATCACTCCTAAAGGAAGGCGTCCTCCCCCCCTTTGCTGAATATATGGGCTGCTGGGATGAGGGCCCTTAAGGCACAGGGAGGAAAACACTCAGCACATTCTTTCTCCTGCTTTAATGATCTGAAGTAAAGCCAAGTAAAGGGCCAAGAAACCTAGGAGAGATTGTGGGAGTGGGGGCCACCACTGTAAGTAAGGAAGGGGTGTTTTTCCCCTGACTCATTCAAATCTGTTAGGGACTTTACTCCTAGGAGGGGGGGGGGGGCAAGGGTCCACTGTGATTCTCCAAGATGACCCTAAGAATATCAGTTGGAGACCTGGATAAGAAGTCAGAGCAGATGTGGGTTTTGAGGGACAAAGAACTGAGCATAGAACATCTTCATCGAAGGAGGGACCACTTGATCTGTTCTTTGGCTGACTGCAGCACCTGCAGAGACAAAGGCAGCACTGAGGGGGGCTTGCAAGCCACAGGGTGTGAGCAGGCTGAGGCTCTCCTTCCCCACACTTGCCTTCCCTCTCCTTAGAAGAACAGGGGATAGAAAATCCCAAGGGTGGAAGAATAGGAGGAAGCTCTCTAAGGCCCTAGAGGATTGTCAGTTTGGGAAATTCCCCCCGAATTCAAATCCACTGGGGGGATGAAGAGAGAAGAGGTATACCTGGGAGAAAAGAAAACAAAGCTGGGGGTTACTGGACACACATTATAAAGGGGGGGGGATTACACATCCAGATGGTGAGGATTCCTACTGGGCAAAACCAGAATCACTCGCATGCAAGCCCCAGGTCAGGCAGACTATCTGCAGTCAAGATAGAAGGATGGATCTGCAGAGCCTGCATATTCCAGAATATGCATTTCTAGCTCAGCCCTCATTTGAATAATAAGAGAAAGAGGAGTGTGTGCTATATGCACACAGACCATCTGCTTAAGGCAAGCCTCTGGTGGGGAATAAATCACTGTCTGAGGTATCGGGCAGGAAAGGTCTGAAGGGTACAGGGCAAGGCTTACAGTCAAGATCAAAGGAAAGGGAGATGAGGGTCTAAGGATACTGTTTAGTGAGTCCCAGCACTCTGGGATAAGAGGGAGCCAAGGAAGCTAACTGAGGGTGAGGTTTCAATTCAGACTTGGCGGGTTGGGGGCTCCTGCTAGTTAAATCTCTGTAGTAACCCTGTCCATGTGGAGAGGACAAGGAGGAGGAAGAAAGTCCTACCTGAGACACAGTCTGCTCTGTAAGGGGGACGTCTTCACCCTGCACACAAAGATAAGCAGTTAGACTGGAGCCTGATGGAGGAAGAAATGTTCCTTTAAACTGAAGCAAAGGAAAACGCTCTAAACTTCTCAGCCCCTTCTAAGGACTGAGCCACAATTTTATGTGGCCAGAGGGACTGTGAACACAAAAGGGTTATTTTATACATCTCGACTTTAAGGTAGGGCGACTACTTGAAAGATTTAATTCACTCCAAGTAATCAGCACAGTACCTGAGCCTCACCTTCTTCAACTCTGGGGTGGGAGACCTGATTCCCTAGTCAGAGAAGACCTTCCCTGAATATCAATATGGGGAGTGGGGGATATGGAGGGAACCAGGGTTAGTGTAATGGATCCCGCAAGGCCTGATGGGTAACGACAGCATGTTAATTTGAAGAAATAAACTGCTGCAACAGCAGCCTGAGACAGGGAAGGAGGGAGCCAGGGAGGGGGACCCTCTCTCCTGCCACATAGAAACATATGTTAGAGTAGAAGATTAAACTATGCAAATGAAGCCCATGGCAGTTAAGGAGAAGACTTCACTTTACCCAGCACTGGCAGCCTTTACTCTGGAGGTCAGGGCTGGGACATTCTGGGAACTGGAATCACTCCTCTGCTCAAGGATCTCTACACTCTCATCTTTCAGAGCAGACACACAGCTTCCTATGTTAACTCAGAGACCCCCATTCTGCTATCACTAGCACCAAGGTGGGCCAAGGAGCTGGCAAAGTACTTCCTGAGGCTCCATCAGACTAAAACATACCTCTGCCTCTGATAACTGGCTCTATCTTCACAGAGGCAACAAGCCAACCTCAAGTTCCTTTATAGTTCCAGAACCATGAATATTAAGATTTCTTTTACTTCTTTGTTCCTTCAACATGTTTACAATAAAGTGCCCATTCTGTGCAAAATGCCAGGTGCCACATTAGAAATATAAATGAGCTTGATTTGGTGGCACATGTGTGTAATCCCAACACTCAGGGGGCAGAGGCAGGTGATCACTGTGAGTTCGAGGCCAGCTTGGTCTAAAGTGGGTCCAGGATAGCCAAGGCTACATAGAGAAACCCTGCCCCCCCCCAAAAAAAAAAAAGAACAGAAATAACATTAATATAAATGAGCTCCTCTGCAACACTGAGAGAGAAAGGCCAAGAAAGGATGTGTGCATGGGAAGAGGACAGAAGTCAGCACGCCCTCATGAGATGGACCCCCGCTGCACTCAGCAGGCCGGGCTTGGGAGATGGGATGCGCATCCCTGCTTACCCTCAAAGCCGCCCGGTGCACCACCTGCTGGGGGTCACTCTCTAGGACCACCCTACAAACAAAAAGAAGATCGTTGCTTGATAGGTCCAGTCCCAAAGGACCACTTCATCCTGAGGTCAGGACTACTGGCTGGTCAGCTACTTTTCTGGGGACAGGGGCAGCTACCTCCCTTCCCCACTCCAAATCCAAGCGGGGCAGAGAACTCACCCTCCATCTACAATTTCATCCACAGCCAAGAAGAGCCCCTCCATGTTCTCCAGCAGAGCTCGCTTTTCTACATTTTTCCTGAACACCCAAAAGAGAAAAATCAGGTTGTGAAAGGAATCCTGGGCCATTGTTTGAACAGGGGATCCTAGGCTAGACCAATAGCTATCTACACTACTGAACAGTGATCAGAATCTTGACATTATGGGGGATTCCAGACAGCCAACTTCTGACTCCCAGGTCAATTATTCAGAGTGCTGCTACTGCTGAAGGTGCTTGTAAAAAAGACGTAGGAGGCAGGAGAAAATCTAGAGCTCAGAGCCTGGTGCTGGCGGTGGTGGACATGGCATGCAAATCCTCTGCACTGAAGCTCTGATAGCCTCTCTGCCGCCATGCCCCCCAATATGTTCACACCCTAAAACAAAGGCCAAGGAGGGGCTGGGAACAGCCACAGATCCAGTGGTTAGTGCATGTGGCCTGTCACAACCGTCAGTATGACTCTGTCTCTAGCTCACCTGACATGAAGTCTATTCATTCACCTGGCTGGGAAATAAATCACCCCCTTCCTGAGGAAACCCGAGCCTCTGCCCTGATGGTTTGTGGGCTGAGAGCGCCTGCTGCTCTACTGCAGATGGGTTTCATATGTGTTCACTTAGGAGCTGCTGCCAGTGAAGTTCCAAGCCGTGAGTGTTTTCAGAGAAACTATCTCATATCTTCTCTTGTTTGCATGGGAACAAAGGGCGACTCAGGAGGTAAAGCGGGCAAAGAACACGGTGGGCCCATTTGAGGAAAAGGGAAAGACTGTAAGGGCTAGTAATGGAGAACTGGTGGTGTTTCCAAAATTCCCAAGGTGGGGATGTTTCACCTGGGACACCTCCCTCATCCTTCCCCTCCTTCAAACCCAGAGGACAAGCCTTGGAAAGCTCATGGGGCTTAGGCAACATCAGGGTCACTGGACAGGACAAGAGCACGCACAGGTCATTGAGGTGATGTCTGTACTCCCAACTACTCCTGACGCTGAAGCTGGGGATTACATGTTCAAGGGTTAGCTGGGACACAAGCAAAGAGTTCTAAGGTAGCCTGGACAACTTAGTCAGACCTTGTCTGAAATTAAAACAAAAAACAAAATAAAGCAAATGTTTGGGTGAGAAGCTCAGTAGTAGGGCAGTTGCCTACCCTTGGTTCCAATTGTCAGTACAGACAAAGGAGGGAGAGAAAAGATGGAGTATTCTTCCTGAGGAAGAAACTCTCTTTTCTCCCTTAGTAAGAGAATTATTCCATGTGAAGACCATTCTCTCCACCTACCCCCTTATTCAGTTAGTTGTCCCAAATAGCAAGGCGAGGCTCTTACATTGAACCCATTCCCCAGTGTGTCCAATTTCCCACAGATCCCTGGCTCTAAGAGATAGATACTTTCTCTTCCAAGTTTAAACTGAGAGTGGTTGCTCACCTCAGCATCTGGCTCAGGGAGTCAAAGAGGCAGTTCAGAACAGCCATAAGCATCAACTGTTGAGAAAAAAAAGACAGAAGGTTTGAGGCCCTAAAACCGCTACCCAAAGCAGACCCTCCATTTTATTCTTCAGCAAAAAGCACAAGCTTTCACAAACGACAGAGACATAATTTGAAGTGCAAACATACCAGCAAACACCCTCTGGTTTCTCAGGGAAATGAGCTGTTAAACACTCCACAAGTGGAGACTGCTTTAAAGCAAAAGTTCAGACAGGTCTTTGCTGGCATCTTGGTATTCATGTATCCAAGTAGCTTAGTCATGTATTTCCAACACAGGGATTCTCTGTGTAGCCCTGGACTCACTGTATAGATCAGGCTGACTTTGAATTCACAAAGACCCATCTGCCTCTGCCTCCCTGAGTGCTGGGATTAAAGGTGTATGCCACCATGCCCAGCTGTGTGTTTACTTTTTATTAATTAAAATTTACTTTTATTTGTGTATTTGTGTGTGTGTGCCACAGATGTGCAGGGGCCCACAGATTTCAGAAGAAAGCACTGGATCTCCCTGGAGCAGGAGTTACAGAGGGTTGTGAGCTGCCTAGGTTGGATGTTAGAAACCAAACTCAAATCTTCTGAAAGAAAAGCAAGCATTCTTAACACCAATCTTTCCAGCTGCATTTTGCTTTTTTGAGGCAGTGTCTCATACAGCCCTGGTTGATCTTGAGCCAGCTATATAACTGAGGGTGACCCTAAATTCTGGATCACCCTGCCTATGCTTCCCAAGTGCTGGCATAACAAGTGTGCACGGCCATGTTTCTCTGCCTTTATGTCTTTAAAATTTTTTTATCTAATGTATGTACCATGCTTGTCTGCATCTATGTCTGTATACCATGTGTGTACAGTGCTCAAAGAGGCCAGAAGGTAGCACTGGATTCCCTGGGACTGGAATCAAACAGTTGTGAGCCACCATGTGGGTGCTGGGAATCAAATCCAGGTCCTCTGCAAAAGCAGCCATTACTCCTAACAGCTGAGCCATCTACCCTCATGTCTTTACAAAGCTACCTGATGGACTAGTAACTAGAGGAATCATTAGCCATGCAAGAGATGAAGCCACAGGAGAGCGGCAGAAGGTTCTTTTTAAAAATGGTACTCGGAGCCAGGGGTTGTGGTGCACACATTTAATCCCAGCACTCTGGAAGGAGACCTACGCCTATCTCTGTAAATTCGAAGCCAGCCTGGTCTGCAATGCGGGTTACACAGAGAAATCCTGTCTCGAAAACACAAACAACAAAAGCCAAATACAAGTAACTTTACATGGTTCTTTGTGGTTTGATTTCCTCATTGGCAAGCAAAGACAGTAATGCCACCAACCCACAGAAGTGCTGTCAAAGCTCAAACAATGCACTTCCCAGAGACACAGCAGAGCCCTAAGCAGGACCTCAAACTCTTATTAACTGTGATGGAAAATTATCTAATGATTTACCTGTCTTCCCTCCCAGAAGTTGCTACCACCTAAAATAAACAGTTTTTCCTGCATCCAGGAAGGTTAGGAATATAATCACAGGCCCACTTACATGAGAGTTCATCAACTGACCCCTTCGTACTGTATGGCTTCATGATGATCTAAGTACATACACATCCTGACACACACTGTGATACTTCGTCAAGTGGCCCTTGATAGCTCACAGAAGGAGGACTGTTGTGAGTTCAAGACCAGTCTAGCCTACAGTGTGACACTGTCTCAAAAATAAAACAAAACCAAAGAAATAACCAAAATCTCAAACACCGCTGTGTAGCAAAGGGTATTAAAAACATAAATGAGCCGGACATGGTGGTGCACGCCATTAATCCCAGCACTCAGGAGGCAGAGGCCCCGGTATTGCTGTAAGTTTGAGTCCAGGACAGCCAGGGCTACACAGAGAAACTCTGTCTCAAAAAATCGAAAAACAAACAAACAAAACAAAAAACAAACAGAAAAGTATATTCTAATTGGAGATGGTGTTTCACTCCTGTAATTTCAGCACCTAGAACATAGATGTGATTTGAAAATAACCTGTGTTATACAATAAGATCCTGGTCCCCTTGGGGGGGAAAAAAGACCTAGGTAATTTCCTTTCTGGACTGATTCTCTGGCTAGGCCATTTCTACACAGCTGACAGAGCTCTCTGACAGACCTCTCTATGACCTTGCCAGATAGCAGAGGGATGTGCCTCTCCAAAGCCCCAAGTCAGTGGCTGTCCCACCTCTATGGTTTCAGTTTCAGAAGCAGCATCAGAGGTAGCGAATGCGAAGGGATTCTCACCTCATTTTCATAGGAGCTGCCAATCACATAGAAATAGAGATCAATGCTACTTTTATAGACCACCGTCAGCCCTTCCAACAGGGCAATTTCACCTGGGGAGAAAGCAGAAACTGAATGGTAGGAGAAGAGAATACAGAAGAATTCCCATGGGTTCCTGGGGCCAGCTGCCTGGGCCAAGGAAAGGCTGGCTGTAATGACCTCTAAGTCCTAATGTTATCTATTGTTTTGAGGGTTAGCAGAAGGGACTTAGAAACTAAGGGGAGTCTAAGTGTGTGCTCTCTAAGCCCCCACCCTGTACCTACTTTCCTCCCTGTGTATGAGGAGAATACCAGCCGATGCTTCGGAGGTAAAAATGCAGAGCGGTCACCTTTACAGGCTTCCATTTACCTGCCCTAATGGATGCGGTACAATAAGCAGAGCTGCAGTTAAATTTGTCAAGTGAGGCTCATAAATCCAGGGACTAGACAGGTAGCTAACAGCCAAGCTTCTAGCATGGTATTCCCGCGTGAGGTACACTCACCTCCCCATTACATTTCTGAAGAGTTTATTATATGAGGGGAGGAGGAAAAAAGAAAGAGGAGGCCGAGTCATTTTATCTTTTTTCTGCAGTCCTGCTGACACCCCCTTGCCATAGTTCCTCCCCCCCCAGGAACAAGGGAATAGCAAAGGAGAATGACCTACTATCCGTCCGATGGGTCTTGTTGAAAATGTTCTTCTCAAAGGCCTTTTGCTCCTTGACACTTGGGTAGGTGTCGTCATAGTACTGGTGGAGGGAAAGGAAGAAGGGTAGTGTCATCATAGCCATGAGCTTAGAATGATTGGTGACTGTTCTACTCTGTGATCTTGTATGTCTCTCCTCCAAGGCATGGGATGAAAGAGGAATACTGAGCTAGAGAAGAAAAACTACAGAGGCAGGGAATGGGAGTGAGTGATGGGAAAGAAGAAAAGAAGTGCTTGCTGCCAAGTCTCACTACTTGAGTTTGATCTCTAGAACCCACATGGCAGAGGGAAGAGATAACTCCTGCAAGTTGCTCTCTGGCCTCCTCCAGCAAGTACACACACATCCATCAAAAAAAAAAAAAAAAAAAAAAAAGGGCTATGCTGTGATCAATCCTACAATTCTAAGTGCCAGAGACCTGCCAGCTCTCCTGAGGATACGCACTTCCTAGGATGACACTGCCTGTGTCAGGGACAGTGTGGAGAAATGAGCAACACTAGATGCAGGGAGCACATGGAGGCTTTCACAGACGCCCTCGCTGCAGGAAAATTGGGGGTTTTGTTTTTCTTTTTCTTTTCCATGTGGTTTTTCGAGACAGGAATTCTCAGTGTCTTCCTGGCTGTCCTCACTCTGCAGATCCACCTGTCTCCGCCTCCTGAGTGCCCAAGAGTTGGGAGTAAACGTGTGGGTCACCACCACTCAGCTGGAAGAGCAGTCTTCTACTGAGCGATGGAGATAGGCCATACAAATCTCTTGCACAGCGTGGCAAGTCCATGCCCTGTGTCCCGCACAACTTTGTCTTTGTGCCGGCTGAGAAGAGGGGCAGTGGAGCATGTCACTGAGTCCACTCCCAATGAGGGGCTGGAGGTGCAGGCCACTAGGCCGCCTGCTCTTTAGGGGCTAATCCATCGAAGTCAGCTGAAGACCTGTGACAGGTCTGGCATTTAGTAACTGGATAACGGTTTCCAAAGGTGTCCTGCACAGTTACATCCAATTACAGGGAGGAACAGCTGGTGAATTCTAACTAATCTCCACCTGCTGATTGATTTATGCTCTGCTCTCCCAGAGTTAATACACCAGAGACAGAAGACATTTCTACAGGAGGGGGAGAGGAGAGGGGTGTCCTTTCTCCTCTCAATCCACCCAAAATTAGCAACACCTCACTGGGGCAAGCAGCCTGGTGAAGACTAAAAACCTAGGGCTACAGGTCAGAAACTGGAGGACTTCATGGAAAAACTAAGGCTGAGTGAAAAGGTAAGAGGGCCAAGGATGGAGGGATAGACAGAAAGAGCTTCTAACACTGAGACAGTGTTTTTTTTTTTTTTTCTGGACTAAGGTTCCAAAGCTCTTCCCTGCCCCATCAGGGTAATGGAGGAAGTTCACCATCTGATCCCAGCAGACAGGAAGCACTCATACTAAGAGACAGATTGCCAACTTGGGTTTATCTGGAGTAGTCAAGGTAAGATGGAAGAATTCTCAAAATCATAATACTCCTGAAGAATTTGAATTAGTAGGGTCAATCCCAATATTTAAATCTCCAATGTCGTTGCCTGCCTTTGGATCTCTTTCCCCTAACTGGGCTGCCTTGTCCAGCCCCAACTGGAAGATGCACATAGTCCTACTGCCAAGGCAGGTTGATATCCATGAGAGGCTTCCCATTTACTGAGGAGAAAGGGACAATGGGAGATGGGGGAGGGGAGGGAGGAAAAGAGGGAGGGAGAAAGGGTAGGAAAGAAAGAGGAGAGGGAAGGATGGGGGAAAAGGAGGGAAGGAAAGCTGTGATCAGGATGTAAAGTAAGTTAATCGAAAGGAAAGAAAGAAAGAAAGAAAGAAAGAAAGAAAGAAAGAAAGAAAGAAAGAAAGAAA
>NW_026594240.1:1390055-1401569 GCF_907164565.1 Psammomys obesus | reverse complement strand
AAAGAAAGAAAGAAAGAAAGAAAGAAAGAAAGAAAGAAAGAAAGAAAAGAAAGAAAGAAAAGAAAAGAAAAAAAATGAAATCTCCATTTTTTTCTGTCCAAAGGAAATCTCACCTTGGCGAAGAGTCGGTCTCCATCATTGTCCAGAATCAGGATGGCCTTAACAGTGTACAGGGAGGGCTCCTGAAGAAACATGAACACATCTTCAGTTCTGAAAGCTCCACTTGTAGCAAGCCTAATCCCTTCCTTCCCTGGTCCCACGGAGCTGCAAAGAGCCACACAGGGGTTTGTGTGTGTCCCATACTGCAGCATGGGTCTAATACCCCGCCACCAGGGAAAGAAAGGCCCAGGAAAAGTCTCAGAATCACAGGCCTTTACCATGCTCTTATTTCAAGGTCCTAAGGCTGAGTCATTTCCCAAATCACCCATTCTCCCTAGCCTCCTCGACACACAGACACACACAGACACACAGACACACACACACACACACACACAGAGGCATGGAATGTGGCCACACTAATGAACGGGCACTACTTATTTGAAAGAGGGTTGAATGCCCTTGGAAGTCACTGCAGTCCCAAAGCAGAGGCTTAAAGCAAGTCACTCTAAGCCTTCCACACAGAAAGCAGGAGTTCATGAGTATAAACACACACAGGTGCACAGGTGCACGCATACACACTCACCAGCTGAGGCAGACATCATCTAAAAACCCACATATGAAATCCTTCCTTGATATATATAAACCATTACCACTTAATTTGCTAAGATACAAAAATATAAAAAATAAAAAATAAAAAAAGATCCACCTGAATCTTAAGTGTAGTAAACAAAAAAATAGGAGATGTCCAGGGTCTGGGAGGTAGCTGAAATAACAGGAGGGGAGTTTTCTTTCACTATCAAGAATGACACCAAGGGCTCGGAGGTGTGGTTCAGAGCTACAATGCATGTCTGGTATGCAGGAAGCCCTGGGTTTAATCCTCAGCCCCTCCTCCTGCCAAACAGAACAGAGTTGCTGATGTTGACTCTTATGAAGCCATCCCAGCTCAGCTTTAGTAATGGTTACACTTAACACCTTTCTTCAGTTGCAAACAGGTGACTTAGAAAAACTACCTAGCCTGGTGTTCTCTCTATCCTCACAACTTTCTGAAGGGAAAAGGAAGGTGAGAGTTATTGTCATTCACTTTATTTGAGGTCTCACCAATACCACTTTCTAATACTTCTTGTGCCAAGGCAGTACTATCTGCTCTGCTCTCCTCGCCTTAGGAAACTCACCCATCTTTAAAACATGTGTTTAACAAAGTCATGAGGCAGAAGAAAGAATCACTACAAAGAATCCAGAAATTGCATCCTAACAGAGGTAAACTGAGGCTTCAGGAGAGATGGGGGCTCCATATGGAGAAGCAACCCTAGCTCAAGAGAAGTGGAGATTAGCCCAGGCTTCTTTTCTTTCAACTTTTATTTATTTGTTTGTTTGTTAACTTATTTGAGATAGGGTCTCCTGACAAGTAGCCCAGGCTGGCCCACAACACCCACCTGCCCCTGCCTCCAGAGTGCCAGCAGTTACTTATTATTACTATTTTGTGTATGGGTGTTTTGTCTACATGTTTGCTTGTGCACCCTTTGCATGGCTGGTGCCCTTGGAGGTCAGAAGAGGGTGTCAGATTACCCTAAAACTGGGATTACAGATGCCATGTGGGTGCTAGGAATAGAACCTGGGTCCTCTAGAAGGGAAGCCAGTGGTTTTTGTTGGTGGTAGTGATGGATTTTTTTATTTTTGTTTGTTTGAGACAGAGTCCCTTGGCTGTCCTGGAACTCACTTTGTAAACCAGGCTATTCTTGAACTCACAGATATCCGCCTGCCTCTGCCTCCCCAGTGCTGTGATTAAAGCTATACACCACCGTACCCAGCTTAAAAGTCAGTGTTTTGTTTCTCTGTGTAGCCCTGGCTGTCCTGAAACTCGCTATGCAGACCAGAATGGCCTCAAACTCAAGAGATCCACCTGACTCTGCCCTAACTGTTGGGATTGAAAGTGTGTGTCACCATGCCAGGCAGAAGCCAGGACCCTTAGCTGCTGGCCTATTTCTCCAGCTCACTAACCCAGTCTTTTGAAAATGCGTTAAGACCCAGCATCCCCCCCCCCCCCACACACACACACAGGGTTTGTTTCTCTGTGTAGTTTTGGCTGTCCTAGATTATCTTTGTAGACCAGGCTGGCCCCAAACTCATAGCAATCTGCCTGCTTTTGCTTCCCAGAATACTGGAATTACAGGCTTGTGTCACAGTGCCTGGCTCTGACTTGATTTTTTTTTTTTTTTAAGATTTTATTTATTTGAAGTACATGAGTGCTCTGTCTGCATGTACACCAGCACACCAGTAGAGGACATCAGATCACATTAAAGATGGCTGTGAGCCACCATGTGGTTGCTGGAAATTGAACTCAGGACCTCTGGAAGAGCAGCAGTGCTCTTAACTGCTGAGCCATCTCTCCAGCACTCTGACTTGAATTTTTAAGGATGGTAATTTTTGATGAGGCCCTGTCTCAAAAAGCAAAAAGACACAAACCAAAACATTCATTAATTTTTGTGTTTTCTTCATTACTTCATCTCAATTATCCAGAGAAATGCCTGGCACATTCTAAACTCTCAATATTTGTTCAAAATAGAGAATAAAGTTTAAAAAGAACCCTCTTGACATGATGTAGTATAGCTGGATTTTGCATCTAAGCAGACTTTGTAGTGAGACTGATGTTTGGGAATGGTCACCCTCTCTTCTGACACTGTGAAAACTGCCCACCCTAGTCACACTGCTCTCTGGAGTAAAGGACAGGGGCATCTCCTCTGCAGCTGGGGCCTGTGCTGTCTGCAGAGGGAAGTCTTCTCAATATAGTCTAAAAGCCACAAACAGAAGTTGTTCTCTTAACAACTTGCACCACACAGAAAGATCACGCCTCAAAGCAGGCTCTGTTCTATAGTACCAAAATAGAGCCTGCGAAAGGAATGGTGTCCTTAGTGGACAAAGTTCTAATGGAAGGAAATGGCCACCCACACTCACAGCAACCATAGAGGGCTAGTTGCCCACAAGTTGAAACTCAACCTTACTCTGGCACTGATGACTGTTCTTACAGCCAGAGTCTGGCATTCTTGGAAGAAATGAGAGAGCACATCCCCAATCCAGTGCAAGCCAAAATCCCTAATGGCCACCTGCCAAGTGGAAGAGCCAATGTTCTTGTGGCCAACACTGTCTAAGCATCTAAATGGCTATGCTAACGACGAAAAAACATAGACCAGGTTTCTGCTCCTGGTTCTTTTCACTGATGTCCTAGAAGATATGATCAAAGAGATCTCAAAACAGAAACTCTGAGTCTTCCTGGGCAAGACAAAAGACAGGTTAAAGGACAAAAGAGAAAAGAGCTTTCAGGCACCGAAGTTCTGGAAGAAGAGGAAAGGCATAACAAAAAGTCTGACCATTTCAAACGTGAGAAGATCCACAACAAGGAAAGCTGAGATCTTCAGCAGGAAACTGACTGTCACCTGAAGGCATCACTCTGCTGCAGTAGTCAGCCCTCCTAACTGTAGCTGGTCACCTATGGCCTTTCCCTTTCAGGAGTGGGGAAGACTGAGTATTTCCTTAATGTCACAAAACCGGCCAGTTTAAAGGCTCCAGAAGCCATTACTGATAACGTAATTTCACTCCAAGTTTTGCAAAGGGCACGTTTATAAATAACTCCCAGGTACAAAGAAATAAGCTTCCTGGACAATGGATGAGGCTTTGACCTTGCAATATATTAAATACTGACTCTTAAAAAAGACCTACAATCTTCGGACTATATTCAAAGGATTGAAAAGATCTATTCTTCCCTCTCACTCCCCAAATGGGCAGCTGCTAGAAAGCTTTCGAGACAAAGTTCTGTGATGCACTGACTTTCAGAGCCACAGCCTGAGTGTATAACAGAACTTCACCTCAAATGCTAATAGTGCCTGGAAATGATGGGATAGGCAGACTGACTCGTAGAAGGAATGGCAGAGATAGATTTTCATGCCTGTTTTTATTATCAAGAAAACTAGAAAGCTGTCCTCAGGACAGCTGAAATGTCATCTAACAAGCAACTAGGCTTCAAATGATTCTCTGATCTCAATCAGGGACTCCTGAAGTCTGATGAAAACATGCCTGGGAGCCCCAATGCACATACTAGGAAGGGCGACTGGAGAAGAGTCCTTCTCAGTGCTGCCCTCTGTGGGCCTCTGCCTGACTTGAAGCTTCCTCAGGGTTACAGCCCAAGCAAAAGGTGCTACAAAGGCAGTAGTCTGAGGCCTAAGCTATTTGGGCAGAATGCTTGCCTAAGGTTTAAGACCTTATGTTTAATCATAAATCAAAACAAAAAAACAAACCCCACCAAACTTTGTGTGTATTTTGTATTTTAAGTAAAACTAATAAAAATAGGTTCGGAGAAGAAAACATGGAAAGCTGACAGTAGTTGAACACGCCTGTAACCCTCGTATGCAGGTGGTGGGAGCAGGAGGATCAGAAACTCAAGGTCACCCTCAGCAACCTGTTAAATTCTAGGACAGGCTGGAACAAATGACCTCATCTCAAAACAAGCACAAACAACAAAACTACGGAATTAAGTCTATTGACAAAATATATGGAACAGTAAGGGAATACTTGGTTAAGACTGGAGTGTGATACCAAAAAGCTCGAAGGAACAATGTATAGGGCAGACAGACAGGATTTCAGAGCCACAACTATCTGTTTCACTTAGTCACAAGACCAAAAGGCCTAAGAATCTGAAGAGAATCTCAGAGTTAAGAGCATTTGCTGCTCTTGCAGAGGACTCAGGTTCAGATCCCAGCTCCCAGTTCCAGGGGCCTCTGACACCCTCTTCTGGCCTCTGAAGATACTGCATGTGCATGGTGCCCATATATGCACAAAGCCAAAACACCTGTACACAGAAAATAAAACTAAAAACAAAACATAAAAGTAAAAACAATCAATCTGGTTGTGATTCCTGGAAAGTAATGAGTTTCCTACTTATTCCTACTTATGATCCAATGAATAACAAAAGGGCTTGGCTTAGTAATGGATCTGACCAATTAAAAACTGTAACAAGATGCTCTTCTTTCAATCCCACTTACAAAGCTAGAGAGTTAGAACTAAGAGAGCCCTTCATAGCACACACATTTATAATCCTAGAACTTAGAAGGCTGAGCAGAATCATGAGTTAGAGGCCATTCTGGACTACACCGTGAGCTCCAGAACCTAGGATAGTCTCAAAGCAAAACAAAATTAGGAGAAATTCCTAGCTAGCACTCTCAGCTCCACATGGCAAGTACTCTGTGACCTTGCCCAGTGCTAACATTTTTAAAATCAGAAGCTGTGCTGAGATGTAGCGCTCTAATAGAGGCCTGTATACCTCAGAAAAAAAGAAAATTTAGCTAAAAGTTTTTTTAAAACAATTTATTTAATTTTATTTTATGTGCATTAGTGTGTGCATTAGATCCCTTGGAACTGGGGTTACAGACAGTTGTGAGCTGCCATGTGGGTGCTGGGAATTGAACCTGGGTCCTTTGGAAGAGCAGACAGTTCTCTTAACCACTGAGCCATCTCTCCAGCCCCTAGCTAAAAGATTTGACAAGGACAAGCACTTAGATTTGGAAAACACAGCTCAGGGGCTGTGGGTATAATTCAGTCGTGGAGTCTGTGCTTTAGCACTGTGTCACATTCCTCATCACCAAAAATCAACTCATAAAATCACAGGGCTGAAGAGGTGCATCAGCAGTTAAGCGTGCTCACTGCTCTTCCAGGGTGGAGCTTGGTTCCCGGCACCAACCCACACCAGGTAGCTCACAACTGTGTGTAACTCCAACTCCAGGGGATCTGACACCCTCTTTTGGCCTCCACAGACACACACATGTGGCATTCATACACACAGAGAGACATATGAAAAACCAAAACAAAATAAAAAATGCAAAGCTCAGAAAATATGACTCATGAGTCAAGCACGGTGGTACAAACCTTTTAATCTACGCACTCAGCAGGTGGAAGAAGGCAGATCTCTGTAAATTCAGAGCCACTACGGTCTAAATAAAGAGTTCCAGGCGAGCCAGGTGTGATGCAGATGCCTCTAATCCCAGCACTCTGGGAGGCAGAGGCAGGTGGATCTCTTTGAGTCTGAGGCCATCCTGGTCTATAGAGTAGGTTTTGGGACAGGCAGGGCTAGGCAAAAGACCCTGTCTAAACAAACAAACAAACAAACAAATACCAACTAGGTGGACAGCTGCTGGGGAATGGGACCAAACTGCCAGTTAGAGGAGCTGAAGTCTCTGAATTCTGGGTAAGCTATTAATTAACTCAAATTTTCTTCTCCCTTTCTCTGAACTCAACTTCCTTATAGAAGTTGAATGGCTGGCCATAGCTCACCTAGGGTAGTGCCTTTTAAAAAATTAGAGCAGACCCTTGTGATAAGCTGATAAAAATCTCTGGACTTTGTTCCCAGCAAACAAACAACAAGAACACATCATACAGTTATGAGGCTAGATTTATAATTCAATGATTTTTTTCCTCTGAAGATAAGATTATGTGAAGAGCCTGGCTTGGTGGCAGACTGATGATCTCTGTGAGGCTGAGGGAAGCCTGGTCTACATAGTGAGATCCAGGCCAGCCACAGCTACCTAAGGAGACCCTGTTCAAAAAAGCCAAATATTCTTTTGAATGTGAAGAGGAAAAATTAAAGAAATGAGTGATGTCCTGCCTTCAGCTAGTTAATATCATCAGTAAAAATATGTGGCCTTTAGAAGTTATTATGACTGAGAATCTCACACAGCCAGCAGGGGGAGTAACGGTCTGCACCATCCTGGCTAGCTTTGGCAAATAGACAACCAAGCCTCCTTTGGGAATGCAGAGTCCCGGGGTGTTTTTTGTTGTTGTTGTTCTGTTTTGTTTTTCTTTTCTTTTCTTTTCTTTCTTTCTTTTATCTATCTATCTATCTATCTATCTATCTATCTATCTATCTATCTGTTTTTCGAGGCAGGGTTTCTCTGTGTAGCCTTGGCTCTCCTGTAGACCAGGCTGGCCTTGAATTCACAGCGATCCACATGCCTCTGCTTCCCCAAGTGCTGGGATTAAAGGCCTGGACTACTGCTCAGCTCCCTGATATTTTCTGAAGCTCAGGACACCTAGCTGCTGGAGAACTTCCTTCCCAGAGGTCACACAGTTCGTAACTCTTCAACCATTACCAAGATAAAGGCTTCACAGAAATGCGTGGCCAGCACTGCTGAGAACCAGATGAACAGAGATTAAATCAGATGCTCTCTTCAACCAGGCCTGTGGGCTACACAGAACATCCTGCCACCTGAATTTGGTAATTCAGAAGCTCACACTTAAATACTATTCAGCAAAGAAAAAAAGTCAAAAGGGGCTAGAGACATCTTTTGTTCTTTCTTTCCATTGTACTATATACCTAGGTCTTGTGCATTTTGTTTTGAGACAGGGTCTCAGTTATATAGCCCAAATATAGCCTCGGATCTTCAGTCCTCCAACTAAGCCTCCCCAGTATTAGCATAATGGGTCTGTGCCCAGACCTAGCTGAACATCAAAATTTAAGAGATCCTAGGCTGGCCATATAAATTTCAGATACTTGAAAGTTTAATTTTTTAATGTGAATATTGCTTCTTTTTCAAGACAGAATTTTACTACAGCTTTCCGCCTGACCTCAAACTCTTAGAGTTGGGCCAGGAGTCCCTCTGCCTCAACTTCCCAAGTGCAGGAATTACAAACATGTACCATCAGCTTAGATCCATTTCTGGTGCATCCTTGACCATGATTATCCTGTTGCCCTCTTCTGTCTGTTCCTGACAAAAAGAATTAAAGATGGGCTAGAGAGATGGCTCAGTGTTTAAAAGCACTGGCTGCTCTTCCAGAGTACCCGGGTTCAATTCCCAGCAACCACACGGTGGCCCACAACCATCTGTAATTCGATACAATGCCCTGTTCTTCTGGTGTGCATGATGATATGATGATAGCATACTCATCATATACCTAAAACAAATAAATCTTTTTTAAAACAAAAGAGTTAAAGATTAAAGACTAAATGGGCATCCTCTGTGTTCTTCAGTCGAACTACACAACAGAGAAGATGGAAGACAGGTTTGGTGGCACAAACCCACAATTCCTGCGCAGGAAGACTATACAAGAGGTTCATAAATTGAGGATAGACCTGGACTATGTAATCACGCCCCTCCCCACACACACATACAGAAAGGAGTTGGGGGACAGTTGGTTGACAGGGCTTATTCAGAATAATTTGGTATAAATAGAGTTGTGTATACTGATTGTGGGAAAAAATAAAAAGCCAGTAAGAGACAGATTCCCTTTCTTTGATTTTTTTTGGGGGTAAGGGTCAGGGTCTTCACTGGCTTCAAGTTGCTTTGTAGCTGAGGATGACCTTGAAATTCTGATCTTCCTGTTTCCTTCTGCTGAATACTGAGATTACAGGTGTGTATCACCATGCCTAATTTATGGGGTGTAAGGTAAGCATTACTACCAACGGAGCTACATCCAATTACCAAGATAGGCTTTCGTCTGCAGCACATTACACAAAAGATTTCCTGAAGACACAAAGGTGACAGAGGCTAGGCAATGTAAAGACAAAAGAAATCTAAGTCTGCTGTGAGAGAAAACCACTCAGGTTTGGCAGGCCCTTGCCAACACTGGCTTCTCACAGTGTCTGTGGATCTAGCCTCCCAGGGCATGGTCATCAGCTGCACGCTCCCTAGTATTCCAACAGTGGTGGCTGCACAGGCACTGATGATGCCTAGTCCAGCTTTACTGCCCCTCCAGCTCCTCCCTCTTTCCTCTAGTTTTGCTGTCAATACCTAGGCAAGCCATGCCAGTGGAATAAGAAACAGCAGCAAGGACCCAGATGAGAAAAGGGCCAAGCCTGCCTTGAGGCTCCTTCACATAGTGGGCAACTACACTCACAATCCACCTCCCAGGGAACACCTGGCTTCTCCAGGGTCTGGTTTTCTTTATTAGAGGCCTCCTCCTCCCCTTTCTGACCATGTGATGGCTCCCCTGGACTTTTGATAGAATTTGTACCTTGCCAGGGACCAACCCTTTCCCACCACTGTGAAAGAGAGGGAAAATATATAAATAAATACGTCGGAAATCTATAACGAGGTCTTCTTAGAGGGCAAGACATGGGGAGAGTTAGAAGCAGCGTCAATTACTCTTTTGGGGTTTTAGTTCAAGCCAAGGTCTGCTTCCAGCAATCAACCATTAAAACAAGCCGGCCAGAGTAACAGCACAGTTTATTCTGATCATTTAATTTGAAGTGTCAATAAATTAAACTTCAATCAATTAAACTAGGTGTGCAATAACCCAGATGGACACCCCGACACCAACATAATCACAATAAAATTTTTTATGGCTGCCAGGGACCTCACCGGGGGCAGCGCTGGCACCGCTCAAGCCCTGGCTGAGAAATATATCTCTGCAGCACAGGAACGAGTAGATTGCTTCTCCTAACGAAATGGAGGGGCTAAGCACCACCAAGGACGCAGCTGGGAGAGGGGCACAAGGGACTGCCAGGAAGGAGATGGGAGTGCTTTGGGGGCTTAATGTAATTGATACCTTTACCCAAAGCAGGAGGAGGGGGCATTTAGGCCAAGTACTTCCACTGTTACTGCCAAAGGAATTTAACAAAAGCCCCATTAAGATGATTCAGGAAGCAAAGGCCACCGAGACAGCGCCAACCTTTGAGTCACTGATGTGCTCCGCAGCTCCCTCCTCTAGACACGTGTGCATCCTGCTGCACTTTAGATGGCCTGATATTTGAATGAGATGTGGAAATCAGGATTTTGTCAGTTTTAGGATAAAATATTACAGGGAGGCAATGGATAGAATTGAGGTCTAATCTGTAAAACACCAGAAAAGCACTCAGAAATTAAAACCTAGAAATAGGGGGGAGAAACTATGTCCAAAGGTTTTAAGGATCTGAACTGCTATAGTAATTCAGCTTTGAGGGTGAAAAAAGCAAAGGCCAAAGGAGAGTGTAAGTTATTAACTTTAAGACTCCAGATTATGCATGGAGAATGGCAACCTGTAGATGGCTCTCACCAACAACTGAAAGGACAGCCAGCAGAGTAAGCAGCAGAGGAGGCTGAGGCCAGAGCCAGGCTGGGAATGGAGAGACAAAGGACTGGAGGAAGGTTTGATAAAGCTGACTGTGAGCTCAGGCTGCACTGTTTCTTCAGTATTTTATAACTGTTCTGCCTGCATGTCTGTGCATCACCTGCACGCCTGGGGCCCAAGGGCAGAAGATGGTGTCGGATCCCGTGAAGCTGGGGCTACAGATGGTGGTGAGCCACCATACGGTGCTGAGAATTAAAGCTGGCCCAGGTTCTCTGCAAGAAAGCAAGTGTTCTTAACGATTGAGATATCTTTCCCCCAAGGCTGGATCACTTAATTCAAGAAGGATCCACTGTGAAGTACCTCAATGATGGAATCTATTGTTACCTAAAAATGCCCAGAATGGGGCAAATTTTAATCCATTTTTTGGCCCCCTATATCTTCTCTTCCCTCTTCTCCATGCTGTACAGTAGTGTACCTTGTGGAGGTGAGGCCAGAACATGTTCTGATCAGGCTTTCTCAGAGGCCTGGCCAAGCCAGCAAACAGAGGGGCACGGAAAGGAAGCCTGAGGCAGCGTAGGACCATGCCTCTCTAAGGGCAGACTCTTCAGTGCTGTCCAGGCACTGTACACTCACCAGCTAGTGGACTCCTTGGATTTTTGTTTGTTGCTTTCTTTTTTGGCAAGATCTTGCCATGGAGCTCAGGCTAGCTTCAAACTCCTAATTCTCCTGCCTCTTGCAGAGGACCTGAGTTCAGTTTCTAGAACCCACATCAAGCAGCAACTGCCTGTGACTCCAGTTCCAGAGAATCCTCTTCTGACCTCTGTGGGTACCCACCCACACATACACATAAAACAAAAATAAGAATAAGTTAAAAAAAAAATTTAAAGAGCCTTCCTCAAAACAGCACAGGATATGGCTTATGGTGGTTCACCTATAATCTCTTCTTTTTAGAAG
The DNA here is from genome assembly GCF_907164565.1 of Psammomys obesus. Classification (NCBI taxonomy): domain Eukaryota; kingdom Metazoa; phylum Chordata; class Mammalia; order Rodentia; family Muridae; genus Psammomys; species Psammomys obesus. The sequence goes on along the minus strand of NW_026594240.1, from coordinate 1,390,487 downwards.
ATAGAGGCAGAAGGGTCACGAGTTCAAGGCCAAATCTGGCTTTGAGACCCTGTCTCAAAAATAATATTAATAGCCTAGGTGTGGTTGTGTATACCTTGATTCCCAGGACTTGGGAGGTACAGGCAAGTAGATCTCTAAGAGTCAAGACCAGCCTGGTCCGCACAGTGATCTCCAGGACAGCCAGGAATATGTAGAGAAACCCTATCTCAAAAAGGTAAATAAAAATAGTAATGATGATAATGACATAAGTGGGCACAGTAACAAACACCTTTAATCCTAGTACCAGAAGCAAAAGGCAGGAGAATCTTTGTGAGCTTAAAACCAGCCTAATCTACACAGCAAGATCTAAGCTAGGGAGGGCTACATAGTAGGATCCTATCTCCAAAATAATAATAATAATAATAATAATAATAATAATAATAATAATAATAA
>NW_026594240.1:1380365-1390045 GCF_907164565.1 Psammomys obesus | reverse complement strand
ATAATAATAATAATAATAATAATAATAATAATAATAATAATAATAATTTTTTTAAAAAAATCACTAAATAAAATTGAAAAAAACTAGCACAAAAGGAAAAAATATATTATTTTAATTCTCAAGAAATCTAAAGCTCAGTCTAAGAACTAATACCTGTTGGTTTTGGGGTTTGTTCGTTTTTTGAGGCAGAGTCTCTCTACATAGCTCTATCTTAGAACTCATTCTGTAGATCAGGTTGGCTTCAAACTCACAGACATCCACCTGCCTTTGCCTCCCAAGTACTGGGATTAAAGGCAGGAGCCACTTGTAGGTATTTTATCCTCAACAAAAACTTTATATAACCGATGGCTAAAAGGAAAATTCTGTAAACTAAAAAGGTATAAGAACCTACAGAAAAAAGAGGTATAAGAACCTTCAGAGAAGTCAGTTTGTGGTGGCACATGCCTTAGATTTCAGGACTTAGGAGGCAGAGGCAGGTAGATCAATGAGTTTGAGGCCATTCTGGACTGCAGAGTGAGTTCCAGGACAGCCAGAGCTACAGAGAAACCCTGTCTCGAAAAGGAAAATAATAATAATAATAATAATAATAATAATAATAATAATAATAATAATAATAATAATAGTTATTATTATTATTATTATTCAGGGAATGAAGAGATGGCTTAAAGTTTAAGAGCACTGGCTGCTCTTCCAGAGGTCCTGAGTTCAATTCCCAGCAACCACATAGTGGCTCACAACCATCTATAGTGAGATCTGGTGCCCTCTGCTGGTGGTAGGCAGAACAGTATATATGTAATAAATAAAATAAATCTAAAAAGAACCTTCAGGGGGCTGGAGAGATGGCTCAGTGGTTAAGAGCTCTGACTGCTCTTCCAGAGGTCCTGAGTTCAATTCCCAGCAACCACATGGTGGCTCACAACCATCTATACCTTCTACTGCTGTCTTCTGGCATTCAGGTACACATACAGAGAGAGCTTTCAAAATAAATAAAATCTTAAAAAAAAAACTTTCAGAGAGAAATTTGGTGAGGCTGGGAGACTACAAGTTCACAGCCAGCCAAGGCTACTTAATAAGATGAGAGTGGGAGGGAGGGAGAGAGAGAGAGGGAGGGAGAGAGAGAGACTTTTTCTGAAGCTCACCTTCCCTAATCCCATTACATAGGATACTAGTGACAAAGACTCAGTATAGTTTTAAAGTAAAGGTAAGGGTGTTCAGGCAAATTAGCAAGGATCTGTTACTGTAGCAGGTTAGTTCAGCTGAAAGGGAAAGAATAAGGAAGAAGCAGACTCAAACAGGCCAGAGAAGAGAAAATGGCACAGAAATTACCCCACACAACTTCGATTCTCCCAGTGCTAGGGGCCAAATAGAGGGCCTTTAAAGCCAGACCGTTTGCTCTCACCACCGCACTACACCCAACAGAACCAATGGTAAAGGGATCCCTAGGTATCACCTTCTTCACTCTTTAATCTGGCTCCACCAATTTAGGTTAATTTTGGTTTTATGAGACAAGTTCTTACTCTGTAATCCAGGCTGGCCTCAGCCTGAGTGCTGGGGTTACAGATGTGAGCCACCACATCTGATTAACAAGGCTAAAAAAATCCAAGGAAACCAAATCCACAGACTAGTCACATCTGCCAGCACATTTTTACAAGTTCATTGACTAGTACAGTGAATGCTTAAGGCTACTCAAGACGTTATGCATTTTGCTTCAACATGCCCAACTCATAGGATGGGCATAAATTCTCTTTGATATCTATAAGAAGGGAAGTAAGAAAGTATGGGCAGGAAGGTCAGTGATTAAAGTGCTTATCACACCAATATAAAAAAACCAAAGTTCAAATCCCTATGTAAATGTCAGGTGAGTATGGCATTCTGCCTTGGCTATATGGCAAAGTTGATTCCAGTATGACTGACAAAAATCCTCACTCAACTAAGACAAGCTGCCGTGGTGGCACACACTTTTAAATTTTAATCCCAGCACTTGGGAGGTAGGCAGATCTCTGTGAGTTTGAGGTCATCTACATAATGAGTTCTAGGTAGGAGAGCTGGGACACCAGGGAGGGGGCTGGGGAGAGATGCCATCGCAAACATACAAACAAACAATACCAGAAATATTAAGGAAAACAGGAGCCAAGGAAGACCCTGTGGAAACAATCCTGGAATCCAACGCAAGAAAAGAAGTTAGATGCCTACACCAACACACAGGTAGGCAGACTCACGTCTCCAAATATCCAGTGCACTTGAAACAAATGCTCTGGTCCTGTCCTACAGAAGTAGCGTTTTATTTGAACAAGCAGAAAGGATCAACGGACAAGAGAGCTAATGCACTTCTGTAGCCACAATTCTCATGTAACAAACCAGAGAAAGAAGTCTGACGACGGATCCTACAGTATGAGTTCCTAAAATGTGAAGGAAGAAGGAAAAGGAGAACAGACTAAGGTGTCAGGACAATATTCCAAAATCTGTACTAACTCTACCAGGTATTCCAGAACTTGGATGGAATGCTAATTCTCAGTCATGACAGAATTATATACTAAGGATTAACAGGAAAACTAAACAAGTTTTGTAGGGGAACTGGACATAGCATTGTCAATACACAGTCGAATTCTGACCACCACGAGGAGGATCTGGGACTGACAAAACACCTCCCTTCCGTATGTTGCAACTTGGGGGAGGAGGGAATGGAGGTCTGGGGAAATTCAAGTAGGTATGATCCACAACGCTAACCATGGAGGAGACTTGAAGGGCCCCGATCCGGTGCACTCAGAACTGTCCTAAGCACCCCGCATGCTCTCTTCAACTTCGACACCGACTCTGCCCTCTTCCCGGCAAGGCTTCCTACTTTACACCGCGGCTCTAGGTCCCATGTGGGCCACGCTCACACTGCTAGTACAGCGGGAGCTTCGGCCTCGAGGCCTGCCCGGAACTCCCCTCTCCCGGCCCCGGCTGCCGAACCCCGCCTCCCGGACCCGCTGGACACCACGGCGGAGCCACCAGCCCTCCAGCTCCTACCAAAATCAGCGCCTCCATCTTGCCCGCAGCAGCTGCCGACGTGGAGTCGCACAGACGACGTCGCCGCTGATTGGCCCTGAGTCTGCGCTAGGCCCCGCCCCAGAGGAGCAGCACTGGGTGAGGCTAAGCCAGCCTCCAGGTATTGACCAATCAGCGTAGTAGCTCGGCGCGCGGAAGGGGCGGGAGGGTCATCGAGGGCGGTGTTGTTTCCATGGGGAACGGAGAAAGCAAGTCTTGCTCTGCTGGTGGTCGGAAGCCACGTGACCGTAAGCCTGTCAGGCGCACTCGCTGTAGGGGGAGCTGTGTCTCTCTAACCCTTGCGGAGGAGCCAGGCCCGAATCCGGATTCCCAGCGCCCCCATTAGGTCCTGAGGGATAGCCACAGCTGCTGTGGGTCACCAGCTTAGAGCATCCAGCTGTAGGCAGCCAAGCGTTAACCAGACAAACCAAGGTCTCCACAATTATGTCCCCAGGATTCGCGCTGTGTCGCCAGCACACATACCCAATAAATAAATATTTCAGTTATAATATATTTTTAAAAATTTTCTGAGAAATCGCTCAGTAGTTAAGAGTTCATATTTTGGTTAAAGACCCAAGTTCAGTTCCCAGGTCCCAGGTCCCATTGCTCACGTACAGAGAATCTGCCGCCACCTGCCACTTTCGGCGGGGGTGGGGTTGGGGAGTGGAGGAGGAGTTGGGGGATAAAGGGGGAGTGCAAATGGGGAGCTCGCGCTTACATGCACAATCCTGGCTATACTTTTCCCCACCTTGATTCAACGTGAAATTGGATATTAGGGCATTGGAGACCAGAGAGAATGGAAAGAATTAGGACCGAGGCAGAAAGGGGATCAGAATCTTACATTCTGAGTGGATAATGAGTTTGTAGCGGGGCATGATGGCGCCACCTTTAATCCCAGGACTAGGGAGGCAGAGGCAGGCCAGCTTGGTCTACAAAAAGAGTTCCAGGCTAGACAGGACTACACAGTGAGACAGTAGTAGTTAAGAGCGCAGGCCCTGCTCTTCCAAAGGACCTGGGCTCAATTCCCAGGACACCACGACGGGATGGGGGGTGGGGGTGGGGGTGGAAAGAGAACAAGAGAGAGGGAGAGTGAGGGAGGGGAGGGGAGGGGAGAGAGAGAGACTAGAAAATGCCATAAGATCCAGCTCTAAGGCATCTTCTTAATTAATGATTCTTGGGGAAGGGCCCAGCTCACGGTGCACGATGCTGGTGGTCCTGTGCTCTGTAAGAAAATAGGCTAAACAAGTTATGGAGAGCAAGCCAGTTAGCCACACCCTCCATGGCCTCTGCATCCGCGCCTGCCTCCAGGTTCCTGCTCTGCTCTTGTCCTGGCTTCCTTCAATGATGATCAGCGATATGAAAGTGTAAGCCAAAGCCTTTCTCCCCGACTCTTGGTCTTTTGGTCATGGTGTTCTGTGGCAGCGATAGCTACCCCACCTAATTTAGCGTCTGTATACCACTTGCATGGCTGGTACCTATGGAGACCAGAAAAGGACATCAGATTCCTTTGAACTGGAGTTACAGTGGCGTCTGTGAGCTGCCATTTGGTTCTGGGAATCAAAACCTGGGCTTAATGATCATACTAACATTTCTGCCCATTTATTATGTGCCAGACATAATGCTCATCCACTGAGTTATCTATGTATTGTTTAATATATCTGGTGTGGTTATTATTGTTTTTAATATTTTTATTAATTATTTCAGAGTTTCATACAATGTATTTTAATCATACTCAGAACTTCCAACTCTCCTTAATTCCTCCTAGATCCAACCCCACTTCTGTACACCCAACTTCAAGTCTTTTTTTTTTTTTTTTTAGATAGGTTCTCACTGTGTAATCCTGGCTGACCTAGAACTTGAACTCACAAAGGTCCTCCTGCCTCTGCCTCTGGGTTGCAGAGATTAAAGGTGTGCACCACCATGTTCAGTTGGTGTTGTTTTGGTTTTGGTGTTTTGAGAAAGGTCTTTTTGTAGTGTTGGCTGTCCTGAACTCACTCTGTAGACCAGGCTGGCCTTGAACTCACAGAGCTCTGCCTGCCTCTGCCTCCTGAGTGCTGGGATTACAGCCACCGCCCCCAGCTTTCTGTTGTTGTTTATAAGCCACTGACTTCAGTTTGTGCTGTTCATGTATTTCTGGCTGTGGGGTCATCCCTGGAGTCTAGTGCTGCTTTTTGAGACAAGGTTTCACTCGAGCCCAAACTGGCCTCAAACTCCCTACAATCCTCCTACCTCAGCTTCCTGGATGCTGGGGTTATAGGTGTGAGCCAATAGGCCTGAATTTGTTGATATATTTTCCTAAGTCTGTCTTTTTGCCAGGCTGTCTTGCACCTTCCATAGTTCTATTTGAAAGGATAAAACAGGAGAATCACTTGAATCCAGGAGTTTAAAACTACTCTGGAAAATAGAGTAGGACCTGGCCTCTTGAAAAAAAGAGGAGGATAGCTTGAATTATAGCTTAATGTGGTATAATGTTTGCCCAACATGCACAAAACAGTAGGTTCCATCCTCAGCACCTATAAACTGGGCATGGAGGCATATACCTGTAATCTTTTTGTTTGTTGGTTGGTTAGTTGGTTGGTTTTTGGTTTTTTGAGGGTTTCTCTGTGTAGCCCAGGCTGGCCTCGAACTCACAGCAATCCTCCTGCCCCTGCCTCCCAGAGTCTGGGATTACAAGCATGCACCACTGTGCCCTGGCTGCAAGAGGATCAAAAGTTCAAGTTAGTCCTCAGGTACATAGTCCTCAGCTACACACTGAGGTTGAGGCTAGCCTGAGGCACATGAGACCTTGTCTCAAAGAAAAAACAAATACAAGGCTGGACATAGTGCCCAGATCTGTAATCTCAGTACTTCGGAGGCAAGGGCAGAAAGATCAGGAGTTGAAGGCTAGCTCCAGCTCCTGTGCTGTATTACAAGGGTCATACCAGCCTGCACTACTTGAAACCCTTTAGAGCAGTGATCCTCAACCTTCCTAGGATTAAAGGTGTGAGCCACCACTGTCTTGCAAGCGGTTTTTCTTTAAAATGCTAAAAAATTATCCTCAAGTTTTTTTTTAAAAATAACAAAAAAGGAAGTTACTTTTTATTTTTTTTTAAGTTTGAAGTAAGTAGTCATGACACCTATTGTTTAGATGAGCCCAGAGAAGTTTAATAATTTACTTTAGGTCAAACAGCTGTTAGTTGGCAGCATACATCTGAGGACAGGCGATCTAAAACCATGTTCTTGCCCAGATCATAGCCCTCTAATCTCCACTGCCTGAGAAGCTGAGGAAGGAGGATTTAAAACTGAGCTAGAGTTAACTCAATGCTGCTCAGGCAACTTTGTGAGCCCATTTATTTGATTTATTTATTCATTTAGTGTGTCTCATTATGTACCCTAGGTTGGCCCCAAACTTCTTTTCATTTTCTTGCTTTGTATGTTTTTTTGGGGGAGGGGGTTCTAGTTTTTATTTGTTTGTTTGTTTGTTTTTATGTCTAGTGATGTTTTGTCTGTACAGAGTTGATGCCTTAAGTAAACTGGTGCCTTAAGTAAACGTGTAAAGAGAGGATGAAGTCCTGAGTGAATGTGTTGTTGACATGAACATGACCATCAAAAACTGACACCTCAGACCCATGAGATCGCCAAAGTCTTTCTATGGTCCAAGCATGAGGGTTTAGTAGCAACTGACCAGTGTGTGCAAAAATTAGTAATTACAGCTTTTGCCCCTCAGTTGGTGATAGCCTGAAACTGTCTGCCTACAGGGCCCTCCTAACTAGACTGCCAAGTCCTCCTCCCCGTGCAATACATAATAAAGTCACTGATGTTCCAGATTGTTTTCTACATCAGAGCCCACAGCCCAACTACTCCTGGCTTTTTTTTTTTTTTTTGGTATGTCTGTGTGTTTGTCCTTCTTGCAGCCCCAGTCAGGTTTCCAGGTCCCAGCCTCACAGGATGGGTGTGTGTGTGTACACATCTTTGCCCCACTTACCCATTTGTGTGTCTAACCCTGAGAAGGCCAGAAGAGGAGGTCCAGTTCCCTGGAGCTGTGATTACAGAAGGTTGCAAGCTGCCATGTGGATTCTGGAACTCAAACTTCAGTCCTCTGGATACGTTCTTAACTGATGAGAGGCATCTCTAAATCCACCTTGTTTTCCACATTATATAGCCTTAGCTGGCCTAGAACTCATTATGTAGATTAAGTTGGCCTTCAACTCACATAGATCTGACTGTCTCTGCCTCCCAAGTACTGAGGTTAAAGGATGTACCACCACAATTGGCCATTATTTTTTTTTCTTTTATTTGTGTGGTGGTTTGAATGAAAATGACTCCCATAGGCTCATATGGCAATGCAGTATTTGAAATTATTAGGACCGGTGTCCTTACTGGAAGCAGGCACTGGGGGTGGGCTTTGAGGGTTCAGAAGCTCAAGCCAGGTCCAGTATTGCTGCCTCTTTTCCTGCTGGCTGGCTGCAGGTCCAGATGTAGATTTTTTTTTTTTTAAATGTACATTTGCTGTTTGGCCTGAATATATGCCTGTGTGAGCAAGTCAGATCCACTGGAATTTGATTTACGAACCAGACAGTTGTGAGCTGCCCTGTGACTGCTGGGAATTGAACCAGGGACCTCTGGAAGAGCAGTCAGTACTTTTAACAGCTGAGCTGTCTCTCCAGCTCCCAGATGTAGAACTCTTAGCTCCTCTCCAGCGCCATGTCTGCATGTATATACTGCCATGCTTCCTGGCATGATGAAAATGGACTAAACTTCTGAACCTGTAAGCCCCAGTTAAGTATTGTCCTTTATAAGTGAACTTGAGAGGCAGAGACAGGTGGATCTCTGTGAGTTTGAAGCAGCCTGATCTACAGAGTGAGTTCCAGAACAGGGCTACAAAATAAGACCATGTCTCAAAAGAGCCCAAAAAGAAAGAGAGTGAGAGGAGGATGGGAGGAGGGAGAGAAGGAGGGAGAGGAGAAGAGGAGGAGGGAAGGAGGGAGGGGAGGAGGGAGGGGAAGAGGAATGCAGGGAAGCAAAATGGATCTGTGAATGAAGATGCTTATGGCATAGGCCTTGTGACCTGAGTTTAATCACCAGAACTCACAGGAAGAAGAGAACTTACTCCAAAATTTTGTCCTCTGGCTTACACACACACACACACACACACACACACACACACACACAGACACACACTTCTCTGGAGAAAAAGTCTCACTTTGTAACACAGACTGTCCTGGAACTTGCTATGTAGGCTAGGCTAGCCATAAACTCACAGAGATCCACCTGCCTCTGCCTCCTGGGTGCTGGGATTAAAGATGTGTGCCACCATGCCCAGCAAAACAAATATTTTTTATAAATATTTTTAGGTTCAGGAGAGATGGCTCAACAGTTATGAGCACTTGTTCTTTATGAAGATCTGGGTTTGATTTCTAGATGGTTCACAACTATCTGTAACTATAGTTCCAGGAGGCACATGATACCCAGACATATATGGAAGCAAAACACTCATACACATGAAATAAACAAGTCTAATGTAAATACTTAATAATCATTTAAAGTGTTCAACTCAGTAGTGTTCATATTTGTGGTGTTGTGCAACCATTACTATCTATTTCCAAACACTTTCATCATCCCCAAAGAAAATCAGTACTCATAAAACAGTGTTCCCTGAGTCCCCCCTCAAACAAGTTCCTCAAATCACCAAACTGCTTTTTCTATGAGTTAAAAGAAAAAAAAAAATACTTCTTTTACTCATTAGTTTAGCATGTGTGTGTGTATGTTTGTGTGTGTGAATATAAATGACAGAACAAGCGTGTGGCAGTCAGAGAACAACTTTTTTTTTTTTTTCTTTTTTAAGATTTATTTATTTCTTATTTATACAGCATTCTGCCTTCAGGCCAGAAGAGGGCACCAGATTTCACTATAGATGGTTATGAGCCACTATGTGGTTGCTGGAATTGGAACTCAGGTCCCTCGGAACAGCCAGTGCTCTTAACATCTGAGCCATCTCTCCAGCCCAACTGGCTGCTCTTCTAAGTCCTAAGTTCAATTCCCAGCAAACACAGGGTGGCTCACAACCATCTATAGTGAGATCTGGTGCCCTCTTCTGGTGGGAAGGTGTACATGCAGACAGAACATAATAAATAATACACGTAAAAAATAAAGCTTAAGAAAAAGAAAAAAAAAGAGTCAATTCTCTCCACCATGCAGGTCTCCGGGATCAAATGCTGATCATCAAGCCTGATAAGAAGCAGCTTTAACTCATTGAGCAATCTCACTGATTTGGTCCTCCTACCCCATCTTCCTCTGTTTTCTAGAAAGGGTCTCTAACCCACGCTGGCCTTGAACTCTGTATTAGTCTGCTTTCCATTGCTCTGATTAAACATCTATCAAAAGTAATTTGGGGAGAAAGGGTTTATTTGACTTACATATTTTGGGTTATAGACTATTGAGAGATGCTAAGACAGGAACTCAAGGCAAGACTCTGGAGACAGCGACAGAAGCAGAAACCATGGAGGAATGTTGCTCACTCATTTGCTCACCCTGCTTACCTATAGAACCCAGGACCACCTGCCCTCAGGTGGCTCCACCTCTACTTGGCTGGGTCTTCCCACATCAATATATATATATATATATATATATATATATATATATATATATATATATATATATATTTATTTACA
>NW_026594240.1:1359576-1380265 GCF_907164565.1 Psammomys obesus | reverse complement strand
CAAGACAGGGTTTCTCTGTGTAGCCTTGGCTGTACTGGACTTGCTTTGTAGTCTAGGCTGGCCTCAAACTCACAGAGATCTGCCTGCCTCTGCTTCCTGAGTGCTGGGACTACTCTTGCAAAGAACCCAGGTTCAGTTCTTTTCAATCCACTCATCAATTTATAGTTGTGTTATTGTATCTTTTAATGGTTGTGATGGTATCACTATGAACATGCATGTCACAAACATGTTCAGGGGGCAACAGCACAGTGGTGGAGTGTTTACCTGGCCTGTGTAGGTTCCTGGGCTTGATTTGCAGAACTTGAAAAAAAATGTGTTTAAGAACATGATTTCAATAAATTTGGATATATACTTAAGAGTAGTAATTCTGTATTCACCTTTGAGGATCTGTCAAACTATTTTCCTATTGCTTATACTATTTATTTATTTACTTTTGGGGACACTCATTTATGTATATGTGTGTGTGCCTTGGTGTATGCCTGTGCACTACGTGCATTCAGGAGCCTACAGAGGTCAGAAGAGGACACGGAATGGAAATGGAATTACCAACAGTCGTGAGCACTCTTGTGGGTGCTTGCAACTAAATTAGGTCCTCTACAAGAGCCATAAGTGCTCTTAACCACTCAGCTATCTTCCCAGTCCTAATATCCTATGTATGTATGTGTGTGTGTGTGTATGTATGTATGTATGTATGTATGTATAGAGTACATACATACTGGGCTGGCCTAGAACTAACTCTGTAGCTCAGTTTGGCTTTTGAACTTGTGACCTTCTTAGCTGGGAGTATAGTTCAGTTGACAGAGTCCTTGTCTAACATGTATGACACCCTGAATTTAATATCTTGCGCCAGAGAAAGAGACTCTTCTGCCTCAGTCTCCTGAGAGCTAGAAGCACAATGTAGAGCTCAAGGCTGGCCAGTTTACATTCCTTCAAAGAAGTTGTGTGAGGTCTCCTGCTCTCTCTACATCTTCACCAACACTTCATCTTTCATCTCTGAGTTTTCATAGTTTACTTGTTTGTACAACCATTCCCCTGAGGATGAAGTGGTGTCTCATTGTGGTTTGATTTGCGTTTCCCACATGACTAATGCTTTAGCATCTTTTCTGTATTCTTGTTGTCCACTTGCATATCTTCCGGAAGAAATGTCTGTACAAGTCTGAGGGCCATTTTTAGGTTAGGTTGTCTTTTTCTTGTTGAGTTGTAAGAATTGCAGGTGAACCCAGTGGTCACACTCAATTGGGGGTGGAGGAGGATCTGAAGAGACAATTAAGAGCAAATAATGCTCTTGAGGAGGACTCCAGTGAGTTTGATTCCAAACACCTATATCTGGTGGCTAACAGCTGCCTCAACTACAGCTCCAAGGGATGCAACACTTCTGGTCTCTTCAGGCACTTGCACTCACACGCATAAACACACACACACATACACACACACACCATTTTTGTTTTTTGTTTGTTTTTTTTGAGACAGGGTTTCTTTGTGTAGCTGTGGCTGTCCTGGACTCGATTTATAGACCAGACTGGACTGAAATCTCACAGAGATCTTTCTACCTCTGCCTCCCTGAGTAGTGGTAGCTTGTGCCACCATGTCCAATCCTTTGTTTTAAAGTTTGTTTTGAAACAGTATCTCACTTTGTAGCTCTGGCTCACCTGAATTTGCTATGTATCAGACTGCCCTTGAACTCACTTAGATCTACCTGTCTCTGTCTCTCAAGTACTGCATGTGCCAAGCCCAGCAACTTAGAGGAGATATTTATATAGATTTCTTGGTGCTAAACCCTCACCCAACATGGGAATTGCGTGTATGTTCTCCTACTTTATAGAGACTATTAATTTTGATATGGGGTCTTGCTATATTGCCCAAACAAAATTCTAATTTTCAGTTTTCCTGCCAGCCTCCCAAATAGCTGGGATTGCATAGCAGCAGGGTTTTGTTTTGTTTTGTTTGTTTGTTTGGCTTGTTTTTGGTCTTGGTTTTGATTTTTTTGAGACAGGGTTTCTTTGTGAAGCCTTGGCTGGAACTCTCAGAGATCCGTCCGCCTCTGCCTCACAAGCACTGGAATTAAATGTGTACACCACTATAGCTAGGCTCATAGCAGCACTTTTTAGGGTGGTAAATGTGACATACATATGCAGAAAGGATTGTAAGAGATGTGGAAGAAATAAAGACCATAGTTGTTCAGTTTACAGCCAGAACAATACAGTCAGAAAATATACAATAAAAACAATATAGTCAGAAATTGCCCCAGAGAACAGTGCATTCTCGATGAAACTGGAAAAGGCAAATGGTGCTAGATTAGGTCAGCCCTTAGTGGAAATGGCAAGTGATCTAATGTAGTTCCAGGAAAGCATAATTCTGTCAATGTATCTGCAGCACTAGCAACCTAATCACTTAAAGTGAAACAGCTGAGCCTAAATGCAACCACGCTCTAACGCAGTCAATTACAGTAACATGGCTAAAGGGGATAGAAACAGCAATTACATTAACTTGGCTAGAGCTGAAACCCAATCAACTGAATTGTGCCTTGTCTTCAGAAAAAGGGGAGTCACTGTCTTCAAAGAATCCACCCATCATGATCTGCTTTTTCTAGTGATGTTTTGGGAAACACATTTCTGTCTATCTTTATAAGGTAGCGGATGCAGGTCTGTTACCCATGGAAATTATAGCAGCTCTACTTGTTCACTAAGCAACCTTCTAATTACCACACTTGCTTTCTGAGGTCGCCAATTGTTATAATTACACAATAGAATTGTCCAAAATACTGTGAGATTTTTGTAGACACATGTAAATCAACCATGTGGCTTATATATCCTGCTCTTTTAAGTTAGGGCAGCATAAGTGAGTTCTTTCTTTCTTTTTTCTTGAGACAGGGTTTCTCTGTGTAGCCTTGGATGCCCTGGACTTACTCTGTAGATCAGGCTGGCCTCAAATTCACAGAGATCTGCCTGCCTCTGTCTCCTGAGTGCTGGGGTTACAGGCCTGCACCACCTTTGCCCAGCTGTGAATTCTTTTAAGGTGAATTAATTGACCAAAATTGCTCAAAAATTGAATTTCTAAGTGTTGTGAAAGTTGTCTATTAAATTAAATTATTGTGGTAGTTATTATTAACCCACTAACAAATCAATAAAAGACAGACACCTGATATATATATTATTGATTATTGATTTATATATATATATATAAAGATTTATATATTGGGGGCTGGAGAAATGGCTCAGAGGTTAAGAGCACTGACTGCTCTTCCAGATGGACCTGAGTTCAATTCCCAGCAACCATATAGTGGCTTCCAATCATCTATAGTGAGATCTGATGCCCTTTTCTGATGTTTAGGTGTACATGCAGGCAGTATACTATATATATAATAAATAAGTATTTTCAAAAGATTTATTTTATGTATATGAGGGCATGCCAGAAGAGGGCATCAGACCCCACTGCTCTTAACCACTGAGCCATCTCTCCAGCCCAACCTGACATGTTTTTAATAAGCCTTATTTCACCGGGGCTGGGAAGATATTAAGCCCTTAACTACCTCGTCATCTTCTAGTCCCACATCCCATATTTGCTCTAATCATTACTATCTGGGGTACTTCCCATCCTAAATAGTATAAATACTTGCACATGCTTCCATATGGGGCTGCTTCTCTCCAGCCACAACAATCCTCAGAGTAAACTCCTCCCGGCCACATGGTTATTTGTTACCTAACCCATAACGGTCTCTGCTTCCTTCTTCTTCTCTTTTGTACCTGGGTCTCCCTTCTGTGACCCTTCTGTCCTCCAAGCCCTCAAACATTAGCTCTGCCTACCTCACTCCCGCCCTGCCCAGCTGCATAGACAACTCTATTTAGCCAATCAGGGATATTTTTGGAGAAAAGGTTACACAGTATCATTTGGGTATACATGAGAGAGTGTTGTAGAACAGTAAGAATGAGTGTGCAGGGGGTGGAGTGGGGTGGTGGTGGACCAGACCATGCTGGAACGAAAAGCAGTCAAGCCAAAGCTTAGTTCTCAGTAAAGGAAAACAAGCCAGTCATGTTTCTGTCCAGCCTGACGGTGGAAGAGGTTATTTCTTCTGCTGAGACATAGCAAGAGGTTTGTGTGCTTGTTTTGTTTTCCTGGACTTTAACAGGAGACTGAGAGAAGTAATTCACACAGTCTGGGCTACACAGGTCACCTAGATTGGCTCTGCGCACTCAAATCCCACCTGCTCTGCCCTGGAGAGAGCCGTCATGGGTTGGTCTCAGGCAGCCGTGGCAGAAGAGGAAGCAGCGTTGTGGTCTATAAAACAGCTCCAGCTGCTGGCCTGGACAGGTGGGCTCACACCTTCCACAAGACAACTGCTGAGGACACCTGAGCCTTGGGCTCTAGACTCACATTGCTGGCAAGGAAGGTGTTATAGTTAACATCTTTCTTCCTTTCTTACAAACAATTATTGACTTATTTATCTATTTACTTGTGTATGTATAATGCGTGTATAAGGGTGAGAGGACAATTTCCTGGCAGCATTTTTCTTAACAGATTGAGCCATGTTATTAGTCCCAAGGTAGCATCTTTCTGAACTAATGATTTTTAAACTTTTTTCCTGAGGTATAGTAGTTTTCTTTTTAACACAGGCTATAATGAAACTCAAGACCATAAAAAAAGAAAAATTCCTCAGGTGCCCAAACCTATTGAGCCATCTTATTGGCCTCCCAACATCCGTTTAAAGGAAAGCTTATAAGGCTGGAGAGATCACTCAACAGTTAAGTATGGAGACTGCTCCCGCTAAAGATCCTACTTTGAAAGCCTTGTGTGGTGGCACACACCTGTAATCACAATCTTCAGGAGGCAGAGGCGGGCAGATCTCTGAGTTCAAGACCAGCCTGGACTAGAGAACAAGTTCCAGGACAGCTAGCGCAACGCAGAGAACCCCTGTTTCAGAACAGAAAAAGCAAAACCAAAAACAGAACCCTAAAAACCCTAATTAGATTCCCAGAGCCATCATCAGGTTGTTCAGAAGCCACTTGTAACTCCAGCTCCAGGGCAGCTAGCATCTCCGGCATCTGAACACTGGCATACACCTGAACCCACAGAGAGGCCTCCACATACACATAGCTAAAAGTAATAAAATAAATCTTTTAAAATAAACTTTACATATCAAATCACTGAATTTAATGCTGGTACATGTATGTGGGGGTGTGTGTGCGTTAAGTGGTAAGGATCAAACGTAGGGCCTTGAGCGTGATGCACTGCACTGAGCTACTCCCCAGTCTTTTGAGACAGGGTCTGCCCAGGCTAGGTTGCACCCACTCTATAGCCTAGGCAGACCTTGTACTTTCAAAAAGATAAATGAATATATACGCCAAGTTGGAGTAGCTAGAAAACCTGTTATGGAGCTTGACTTGACATGGGCCTTCGAGAGTAGATCAGGGGACCAACATTACTAGATTTTCAGTAACAAACACTGCATTGACTCATCTGATCCAAAACATGCTCCATGTGCCCCGTTTACCAAGGAGAAACTGAAACTCAGGACTGTAAATAATTTGCCCACATTCACACTGCTGGGAGTTAAGCTGAGGCTCAAACCCAGATGTTTTGTGTGTTCAGATTAGTACAAAGGCCAAGAAGGGATTCGGGTTAGAGAAGCAGCAGGGCAAAGATAGGAGGCTGGGACACAGGGTGCTTCTGAAAGGAGGAAGTGAATAGCTGGGCATTCAGCCTGGGCCTGAGGGTGGGAAGTCCTGGGCAGTTCCACCCCCTGGAGAGGATTGCAATAGTGGGCTGAGGCAGGGTTTCTGGGGTTCCTGAAAGATGACTGAAGTTCATAAGACTGGCACTGTACCCATTCTGTGACTAGCATGAGCCCCTCCCAACAGGGCTGGTATGGGAGAGCTACGGCCTGAGGCTACTTCCTGGAAGTCTAGCTGCCAACACTACATCTGGTCCCCCGAATCAGGCCGCCTCTTGCCTTCAGCTGCCCCAGGTATTTCTTCACCAGTGTGGCCTTTAGACGGAGTGTTCTAAATTCCTGATGCCCCCAAAGCCTCCTGATATCTAAGCATTCATTTCCTAATAGGAATAAGCTATTTTGTTTATTTTTTATTAATTAATTTAGAATGAATTTAAGGAAGAAAGACAGCAAAAGCATGAGGCCCCATGGCCACCATTGTGTCTGTGGTTAGGAAGCAGAGATTTGTTTTATTTTATTTATATTTTAATTTTATTTTATTTGCAGAACTGTGGATCAAACCTATGGCGTCACATACGCAAGAGCTCTGCTACTGAGCTACACACTTAGCCCTGCATTCAGCACTCACCCTGCTAAAGCCGATGATTGATGGTTTCCAAGATAGGGTTTCTGTGTGGCTCTTGGCTGTCTGGACTCAATTTGTAGATCAGGCTGGCCTTGAACTCACAGAGATCCACCTGCTTCTACCTCTCAAGTGCTGGGATCAAAAGTATGTGCCACCACACCTGGCTACTAGAGTATATTTTAATAACATTATGCCCATTCTAAAATAAGGCGCAGAAAGGTTATGTTGCCCAGGGCCACACAGCCAATAATAAATGCCAGGATTGAAACACAGGTAAAAAGATCCAAGATCCTAGGAGAAAAGCAAAAAGGGGGTAAAAAAAAAAATAAATCAAGATGTGGTCCTCAGCTCGTGTGGTAACTGAAGCCTGCAATCCTAGCAGAGCTAAGAACAGGGCCTAGAGTTCAAGGTCAGGCTGAGCTACATACTAAACTCTAGGTCAGGACTACAAAGCAAGACAATGTGTAGAAAAAAAAGAAGGAGGAGGAGGAAGGAAGGAAGGAAGGAAGGAAGGAAGGAAGGAAGGAAGGAAGGAAGGAAGGAAGGAAGGGAAAAAAAAGATAGCAGAAAGAAGGAAAAGAAAACCTAATCCTCATTGTATTAGGATACCTATTTCTTCTGAGTCTAGCTGGAGTTAAGCTCCAAGGCCTTTTTATTTTTCTAGGATTCTTGCTAGCAGAGCCTAGCGTTAGAAAATCCTAGATGCCAAACCCAGGGAAACTGACACCAGCCCTGGGAAGCCTCCAGCTATTTCAGCCTGAGAGGAGAACCCCTTGCCCTCAGAGTGAGTCCTGTGAGAATTCTTGTTTGAGGAAAGGGCCTCCTCTAAGAAACTGGGAAAACCCCATCCTCAGTTAAACTGGAACACAAGGAAAATAACTAATGACCCAGCGGCCTGACTATACTGCATTACCTAGCATCAGTTTAGACTACCCCCACTCCCGGCTTCAGCAAGGGGAGCTTCACTGTTTCCTGGTCCCAGCGTCCTTCCCCACCTCCCCCATCTGGGCAACCGCCCTGCTCTGCTGCGTAGGATAACGCCCAGCCCTCCCCCTGGCCCCCTGTGGCTGCCTCCCTTTCCGTCTGTTGAGAGAGGAAGCCAGGGGGTGGCGGGCGCAATGCTGTGGGGCACTGATAAAAGGCCAGTCCTATCCCCGCCCTCTGGGGCCACTGCGGTCACACCAGTAGGCAAGCCGGCAAGGCAGCCAGTTCCCTGTGGGACCCACGGCCCTCCCCTGGTCCCACCTCTACCCACCCCGCCCTGCTCACCCTTCTCGGGAAGCTGGTTGCATAATCCAGTGGTGTGTTTGGCAACACGGCTTGTGGCTTGACCTGATGCTGAAGGTGGTGTGCACACACGGAGTGGGGGTGGACAGGGGTGACAGCTTAACCATTTAGGGGTAGGTGAGTAGCAAAAATGGAAAATGGGAAAGCGATGTGGCCTCTGTCCTGTCCGCATTCTGTCCCTGCTACCTTTGTTGAAGTGAAGCGTTTTGGAGGCAGGAAAATCTTATTGACTGTTACTTGGCCAAGTCTAAGCAGCCCACTCAGGGAGCACCTTCCTTACACCCTGCAGATTGTAAGTCAAGCAAAAGAGACTTGGGTGGACATAAGGAATCTGGGAGAGGGGAGATAAAGGAAATCCCCTTCTCCCTGGGGTGAGGTGAGCTGGAGGCAGAACACAGCTCCACCTTAGGAGGGGGTGAGGTGAACAGGGGCTGGAGGCTGCCCACTTAGCTCATCATACCTGGCCACACCCCAACAAATAAGGAGTAAAAAGACTTTAAAAGCTTCAGGGCGGGCCTGCAGGAGAGAGCACACTCTCTCTGGTTTGATTCTCAGAGTTCCCTGTTCTTCAGCCCCTGCCAAACTTCATAGGCCTCCCTATCCCAGATCCCAGGGTCTGGGACAGCTTGCCACTAGGTGACATCCCCAGTCCCTGAGGTCCTTAGGCTTGTCATTTACTTGTCACCTCAAGCCTACTCCAGGAAGTTCAAAATATCTATATTTTATGCTTCAGTATACTCATTTTGCCAGACTACTCTTTCCTTCTTTCTCTATAGCCCAGATTCACTGGAAAGCCTTGCTAGAATTTCACTAAGTAGAATTTATTTCTTTCATTCCTTAGGGCTTAATATAGACATTTGGTTTTGTTTTATTTTGTTTTGTTTTTGAGACAGTCTTACTATGTAGCCGTGGCTCACCTGGAACTTAATGTAGAGCTTAGGCTGGTCTGGAACTTGCAGTGATTATTTTTTTTTTTTTTGTCTTTGCTCCATAAATCCTGAATTCATAAGCATGTGCCACTACACCCAGCATTTTTCTGTTTTAAACAGTCTTTTATTATGTATCACATGCTGCCTTAGAATTCACTATGTAGCCCAAGTTGGCCTTAAAATCTGCCTTTTAGCTGGGCACAGCAGCACACTCCTTTAATCCCAGCACTCAGGGAGGCAGAGACAGGTGGATCTGTGTGAGTAAGAGGCCAGCCTGGTCTATAAATCAAGTCCAGGACACCAAAGCTACACAGAGAAACCCTGTCTAAAAAAAAAACCAAAAACCAAACCAAACCAAACCAAAACATCTCTGTCTTCCTGCCTCTGCCTCCCAAGTGCTGGGTTTTCAGGTATGTGTCATCATGTCCACGGGCTATACATCAGACTGTGTGAAAACATGGGCATTCTTAGTCATATTTGTATTTCTGGAGTAGAAAGAAATATTTTTGAATGAATTAAGGTGAAGGTCTATGTACGTATCTGAAATGCCACACATTGTTCGTAGACTGTCTGTAACCTTATATCAGTATATAACCAACTGCATATATGTGTGTGTGTGTGGCCATCACTACCTCCTATCCCCTGTGAGGACCCAAGTAAGTGTGCGACTGCATGTGTGTGACCTAAAGTCAGCCCCATCCCACATGCTGTGAAGTCATTGGCTTACCTCCTGTCCCACATGAACCATGCCGTGCAGCTGTGGGGGCCTGTGATCCGGATGGAATGCAGAGCACTCCGCCTTGGGTCTGGCTGAGTGTGAGCAATCTCAGCCGCGCTAGCTTGACGGGAGGCTACTTGTGATATCAGCATCATTACTGGCTTGACTGTGTTGCCAGGTTGTGGAGGACAGTGGGGAGAATTAGAGCGGCCAGAGAGGAGGTTTGTGTGATGGAACAGTTGGGGAGCTCCCAGCAGCTGCTGTTCATGCTCCAGGACAGATATCCCCATTTTTCTAATAGCAAGCAAAGTCCGAGCCAAAGGGCTTGCCGAATGACAGTGCTACCCTGGAGTAGCCACTCCTCTGCTTCCTGCCTATTTTGTTATTTTATTTTGTTTTCCCTTGTTCGCTTTGTTTTGTTTTTCAGAGACAGGGTCCCATGTACTGCAGGCTGGTCTCAAACTCACTAAGTAGCTAAGGATGATACTGCTCTTTTTTCCTCCACCTCCTGAGTGCTGGGGTTAGAGGTCTTTTGCCAAACCCAGCTTGCTTCTGATCTGTAAATGTTTCCAAAGTAAGTTGAATATCAGTGAGGAAAATAATAGAGAAAAAGTGTAAGATGCACTAATCAGAGCCTAAGTTAGACAAAAAGGGTGTAGCTCCCTTGAGCTGAAAGTTACTAAAGTGGACACAGTGAGCGTGCCCACAACTCCAGCACTGTGGAGGTGAAGAGGACAGGCTGGCCTTGGCTACCCCATCTCAAAAGACCCTATTACAAAACGAACGAAATAACCTGAAAAACACTAACACTGAGGAGGAAGGCAGACTTTCCTTCCAGAGAGAACTTGCAGCTACTGGAGGATGAGACTTCTGGGAGGGTGCACTGGCCTGACTCGTAGCTGTGTGTACCTGGGGATGAACCTAGTGTTACTCACAGGTTCTGGTCAGGAAGAAAGAAGGTCCCTTTTAGGGCGACTAATAATCATCCTCCGACAGGACAGCCTCCCACCTAAAGACTCATTGGCAATAAATAAATAAATAAACGTGGCCCAAAAAGAAGCCTTTGTTCTAGAGCATCTGAGGCCGGGGTGGGTGGGAGGTGGAGAGGCTACATGTAAGAGAATACCTTTAAGCAGCTAGCAACCCTTCACCCCAAAATACCTCCCTGGAGCTCAGGCTCTCTACAAGTGAAGGATGTTACCCTAGGCAGATTGGACTCAGACACGTGGTCCTCTGCCTTACTATGACTCAGTTTCCCTGTCTGTGCCTAACAACCAGCACCTGGAAGATTAGGGCTCACTTGTGAATGGACCATAGGCTGTGAAGAAGTCAGCCCAGACAGGGAGCACACAGTACTGGACCAGCTGGAGAGGACCGGGTGCCCCCCGCGGCCCTAGAGAGGCGAGGGGGGCGGGGTGCAGGCAGAAACCACACCGGGCTCAAGTTTCCTCTCTTGGCCAGAAGGGGCAGAAGGAGAGGAGGGCCAGGGGGAAAGGGAAGGGGTGGAGGAAACACTGCTAACTCCGGTGAGGGCTTGGGAGAGAACGCAGTGCGCCCGCTTCTACCGGGGCCAACCCCTGCTCCGTGCCCAGCCATGGCCCGGGGGCGGGGCTCGGCCCTCGGTGGTGCTCAGAGGCAGCGCTCAGCGCTCGGGAGCTGTCAGCTCTGAGTAAACCTCCCAGGGACACTACCTGCAGCTTCATCTCTCTCCTTGTCCGACTTGGAATCCGCCACAGGTGCCTGAAAGGCGAGTAGGGGAGAAAGGCCTCGCTGGGCTCTGGGAAGGGCAGGCTGGGCAGGTGGAGGAGGTGCTGAGAGGAACACCTACCTTTTTGTCTGGATGTTTCTAAGACATCTTCTTAGACTGTCCCTCGTGTAGGGAACTGATAACTTTGGGGTAATACTACTTGGAGACAGTTTGGAGATAATTTTGGATGGCTTTCTGGATATTCTGGGATCCTTGGGGTGGGGACCACAGGCACCCAGGAGGAGCAGGAGAATGACTAGGAGGAACCTTTCATGGCCTCCTGCCTGGTGGAGGTAGCAGGCTCCAGTAATATGGTACTACCCTGTACCCTTCCCACAATATTCTGCAGCCCCAGCCATCCAAGATTTGGGAGAAACAAAGGAACAGTAGCTGTTGGATGTCTGGATTTCTGAGAAGCCTTGCTACAGCAAAGGTAGATGACTGGATGAATTGAGTTCTTGCTGGTTGCCTCTGCCCCTCTGCAGTCCTGGGGCAGTAAAGCTAAGATGAACCTGCAAAGAGGAGGACATTCAACCCCAGTGAAAATGCTCCTATGGGAATCCGGGGCTGCTTGTAGCAGGAGGTTGAAGGGCTACAGGAGAGAAGCCCTCCTGGGCTGCAGCCTCTACTTACTGCTTCCAACAAACCAGAGTTTAGGTTCTAGGGATAATGTCACAGGAGAGCAGAAATTTGTTCCCAAGCGTCACGTGAGTCATGCATGTTCCTGGGGAGTCATGCATGTTCCTAAGCTCTCATGGCTCAAATCTTTTTTTCTTCCCTCTTCATTCTACTGGTTTCTCTGTTTCACCTCTGGGTGCCTCTCAGTTTTGGGAAGTTCTCCCTAATCTTTGTAACTAGGTTGCTTACCTGGTGATTTACACACCAAGTTTTACTCATATCTCCCTAATCCTTCCATTGTCTGTGTTGATACCAGGAAAGATGGAGTAACCTAACAAGCCTCAATGAAGCACCCTGAGGCAAACTCCCTGTTAAAGAAGTTAAAAGTCCTGAGCTAGCAGTGGAAGTTAAAATATCTTCCTTTCCCACCTCTCCAAATGATTCCGTATCCTTAGTCAGAAACCTTAATATTCTGTGAAGTCCTAGGGATCATGAGTTTTTTGGAAGATTCTAAGGATGTAACTTAGTGGTAGGCCTGGCACTCTACCACTCAAGGCTCTGGGTTGGTCTGGAGGGAGGGAAAAATGAGGGAGAAAGGAAGAGAGAACAGAGTGGGTAGAATTACCAGAGGGAATAGGAAAGATAAAAGTTAGTTTCTGCAGTTGGTTCAAATTCTACCTGATCCACAGTGTTAAGGACTAAAAAGAATAACCAGCCATGTGGCTTCAGTAGTTGTACAACCTGAAGAGGAGCTCTAAACTGTACAACAAGAGCTGCTTTTGCTGAAGACAGGGGCCCCTGGAAGCCTAGCCCACATTCCCTGCCTCTTTTCAGTACCCTTTCTGCTGTTCTATTTGTCTGGCTTCTAGTCTGTCCTACTGGCTATAAGCTTGCTGGCCCTCTGAAAGGAAAGCTCCCATGACCCAAAGGGCCTATGCCTGATGCAAACCAATGGTCCAGTAATTTCCTTTATAAGCTTCTTCTCAGCCTCTAGCCTCTTTCTGCCCCATCTGCCCTCTCATTTTCTTGTCCCAGAAAGAGGGAGGAGACCTACCTCCATTTCTTTATGGGAAAGGGATGATAGTCTAGCCTGTAGCTAGATGGGTTTGTAGCTAGATGAAGACTGTGGAGCATTTGCTGTTCTATTTTCTGACTTTGTGTTTTGTTCCTGCAAATTCTTCTAGCTGTGTGTTTCTTGCGGTAAGATTGGCCTCTCACCTCAGTGTCTAGGGCACTGTTGTTCTTAGACAGCTACACATGAATTCAGTCCAGCCTGGATGGCCTTCAGGAATGTTTTCCATATATCCCAGGTGAATGTAGTAAGGTTTGTTCCCTCTCACAGCACAGAGCTAGAGGTTCTCTAGTCCTGTCTCCATTTAATTGGAGACGAGACTGTGATGCAATTTGTCCAAGGTCGTCTTGAAGACTGGAGAACCTTGCCTGCTAGGGTAAGATCTTCGTATTGCACCTCAGATTCAGACCCAGGAAGACAGAAGAGACAGAGAGAGGTACAGTGGATGAAGAACTACGAGGCAATCATATATAGGCCTACCCATCCCCAAACTCCTTCTTCATTCACTCTGCCTTTGGGCAATTTCCGTCAGAACCTGGGTGGGGAGGGTGGAGTTCCGGTGTTGAAATGGCATCCTGGACAGACAAAAACACCCCACCCATTCTACCTATTGGTCAAAGGCCTGTGCCTATATCAACTCCTATTTCTGGGGATGGCAGAGGGTGGAGGCAGGGCCTCAGGCAGATCAGCTGTTAAAAGGACACTTGGTAGTGGCTGTACATTTTGTGGTGGGTCCAAGAGGGGTCTCAGTAATGAATAGCAGGAATGGTCTATCTTTGTGGTGGGTGATGTAAACTCATACAATCGGAGGTCATCCAGCCCCATCAACTGGTCTTCTGCAAGATGCTTCCTTTATTTATATGGCGTGTAGTGTGGTTGTACATATATGTACATGCTGTGCTGTGTCTGGTCCTGAGAAATCAGGAGAACCTTGCCAAGTCTACTTGGACTCTACTTTTGGACACAAAGAAACAGATTCACATAGAAATGGGTATCAGGGAATATGGAGGCAGGATGAAGAGAGAAGTAGACCAAGAGGAGATGATGACAGCAAGAGTTTGCAGAGACTGTCCAGGCAGTAAGGGATTCTCCCAGTTTAAGTTGTTTAACCCCCTGGCTTTACAACTGGGAGAACTGACCAGGAACAGTATGGTATTTTGCCCAACACCACACTGCTGCTTTGTGGCAAAGCTGAAGCTAGAGCCCAGACAAAGAAGGGGGCTGAAGCCGGGCTCAGTGGTGCACGCCTGTAATCCCAGCAGCACTCAGGAGGCACAGGCAGGCAGATCTCTGTCAGTTTGAGGCCAGTCTGGTTACAAAGCAAGTCTAGGACAGCCAAGCCTACACAGAGGATCCCTGTCTTGAAAAATCAAAATCAAAAGAAGAAGAAGAAGAAGAAGAAGAAGAAGAAGAAGAAGAAGAAGAAGAAGAAGAAGAAGAAGAAGAAGAAGAAGAAGAAGAAGAAGAAGAGGCTGTAAAGGAAGGATGGACAGTACTTGAGGGCTCAAAGAGATATTGCTCAGAAAAGAGTCTGAGACATTATGGGAATGTGCTGAGGTAGACTGCCTATAGCGGTATGGACTGTGGACAGCCAGAACCTTGGGAACCAAGGGACCTAGAAAGCAGTAAGGAATGTGATCATGTTCTAACTTGCCACTTCTCAGCTTGGGCTTCAGTGTATGCCTCCTACCCCTTTACAGGGTCTTTATGAAGCCCAGGCTGATAAGCTATGCTTTTAAAACACCAGCACAATTCTTGACAAGTGCTTGCTAAATCTTTGTTGTGTGTTGACCTTGGAAGAAAAAGGGGCCATGGTTATGTGGGGAGGGACATGGCCGCGTGACCTGGTTGGGATACAGGGTAGAGGTCCAGTGTCTCCTGGAGCCCATTCCTCTGCTGCTTGCAGCTGATAAACCTCTTATCTGGCCTAAGCAGGGCAGCCCAGAGTAAGCATGGGAGGAGAGGGAAGGGCTGCTATCACCAGCAGGCCTGGGCCCTATCTCAGAGAAGGGGAGGCCTGTCTGCCTGGCACTTCCCACAACACACTCCTTGGGGATCCCAAGCACTCACATCTTGGGAAGAAAAGGTTGGGCTGAAGTACTAGGTGTGGTGGCACACACCATTGACTCCAGCACTTAGGAGGCAGAGGCAGGTGGATAAGTTAGAGGTCTGGTCATACAACGAGTTCCAGGACAGTGAGAGATGCATGCTGTGACCCTGTTTCAGAAAAACAACAAAAGGCTCAGACCCTAAAACTGAGGACCCAAGAGGAAGGCAAGGATGACTCTTGATGTTTTCATCCAGAAAGAGAGCTAAACTTCAATCCCAAAGCCTCAAAAGATTGGAGTTTGTTTCTGGATAGAAACACCATTTCTAGGGAGTAAGAGAAGGCATCTTGTCTGAGAAAAAGTAAAGATGCCTACTGTGTGCCCAGAGGACTGACTGTGCCCAGCGGGTGAAAAGACCTTCTACAGGGTGGTTGATGGCAGGAGTGGTCTACTGACAATGCTCAGGAGATTCTGCACAGGGACAGGATAAGCTTTCCATCTGGCAGGAGCTACTCTAACACTTTTCTTCCTTCAACATAGGCTGCTGGAGCCCTTTATGCTTCGGGGTGACTGGGGCCAGCAGCTGGCACAGTAGGATGCGCCCGTGCTCTCCTCAGCAGAACAGGAACAGGTTGTCACAGCTGGGAGACATGGAACTGACTTGGCAAGAGATCATGTCCATTACTGAGCTTCAGGTGAGTGTGGGATGGGCCCTTAGGGAGGTAGGGGCTCTGGCCTGGACAGAGGCAGAGTAGAGGGGGCAATGAGGGACACTGGGGGAAGGGAAGGATCTGGCTGAGGCTGTGGGCTCCTGTCCAGCTGCTCTGCCCCTCTCTTTTTATCTTCTCATCTGATCTGCTTTTCTTCCAGCACTGCCCATCTTCCCTCATTACCACCCCTCACCCTTAGCAACAAACTTTTTTCCTCCAGGTAGCAGAGTCTTAGTTAAAGGGCCTCAGAAAGGGAGAGAGACTGCCGGGGTCCTCTCTTCCTGAATGTTGGACAAAGGGGTGTCTGTTGGTCTAACAATGGTGCCTTTGTCCTCAGCTGGACTTGGGCAGGATTGCTCCCCTACGTAAGTGGGGGCCTTGTCTGTGACATGTGTTCTCCTCTTCAGTGCACCTGGGCTTGGACAGAGGGCTAACCCTAGCCTGCCCCCACCTCAGGCCTGACAGCCTTAGGATCTGCCCTAGACCCTCCTTCCGCACACTCGCTCCCTCTGCTGGGCACCCAGGGAATGGCAGGGCTCTGAATTTGACCCTTTGACCCTAGATAACCACAGCAGGAAAAGGTTTTGAGGGTCCATCTTTGATAATAGCTTTGTCTTCCTGAAGAGAATAAAGGAACAGGAGCCATTTGGCCCAGTAAGAGCTTCTACTTGTGAGGAGACAATAAATACTTCAATGTCTTCACTGTGAGGTTGTCTTCTTTGAGGTCTCAACACAGTGACTACTTATTCCTGCTTAAACTGCCTTTTTCCTCCTCACTACTTTTTTCTTCCTCTCTCCAGAGTGCTGGTGTTAATGGTGTGTGCTACCAGGTCCCAGACCCGGCTTCTCTATGTAGTCCTTGCTATGCTGGAACTGACTCTGTAGACCAGGTTAGCCTGGAACTCAGAGATTGGCCTGCCTCCTGAATGCTAGGATCGAAGGCATGCACCAGCACAGCCCAGTCTATCTTCTAAACTCTTCTTTCTTTGCAGGGTCTGAACGCTCCAAGTGAGCCATCCTTTGAGGCCCAAGCACCCACCACATACCCTGGGCCACTGCCACCTCCAACATACTGCCCCTGCTCGGTTCATCCAGATGCAGGCTTCTCCCTCCCACCGCCACCATACGAGCTCCCAACACCCACTGCCCATGTCCCAGACCTCCCATACTCCTATGGCAACATGGGCATACCGGTGTCGAAGCCACTCACCCTTTCAGGCCTGCTCCACGAGCCCCTCCCAGAACCCTTAGCTCTCTTGGACATTGGGCTGCCGGTGGGACAACAGAAGCCCCAAGAAGACCCGGAATCTGACTCAGGATTATCCCTCAACTACAGTGACGCGGAATCTCTTGAGCTAGAAGGCGCAGAGGCTGGCAGACGGCGGAGCGACTATGTGGACCTGTACCCGGGGGAGTACACTTACTCATTGATGCCTAACTCGTTGGCCCACCCCAACTATTCTTTGCCGCCCACTGAGACACCCCTGGCCATAGAGTCCGCCGGCCCTGGGCGAGCGAAGTCTGCTGTCCGTGGGGAGGCGGGGAGCCGGGACGAACGGCGGGCCCTGGCCATGAAGATTCCCTTCCCTACGGACCAGATCGTCAACCTGCCAGTAGACGACTTTAATGAGCTGTTGGCACAGTACCCGCTAACGGAGAGCCAACTGGCTCTAGTCCGGGACATCCGACGGCGGGGCAAGAACAAGGTGGCGGCCCAGAACTGTCGCAAGAGAAAACTGGAAACCATTGTGCAGCTGGAGCGGGAACTGGAGCGGCTGGGCAGTGAAAGGGAGCAGCTTCTCAGAGCCCGCGGTGAGGCCGACCGCACTCTGGAGGTCATGCGCCAACAGCTGGCAGAGCTGTACCATGACATTTTCCAGCATCTTCGTGATGAATCCGGCAACAGTTACTCACCAGAGGAATATGTACTACAACAGGCTGCTGATGGAGCCATCTTTCTGGTACCCCGTGGGACGAAGATGGAGGCCACAGATTGAGCTGGCCTAGAGAGGCAGACACTGGTGCTAGGGACTCCCTCATTCCCTTCTGATAAAGGTACCCCCACCCCCAGAACAAGAGGGCAGATGCAACCTTGGCATTTGGAATTTCCAAGGTGTGCTTGTTGAGGCTCACCTGGAGGCCAGGTGAGTGCTAACTTCCCATAAAGAGCTGTGCAGAAATAGCTCTCCATGTGTCGTCTTTGAGGGTGATAGACCCAAACTGTCTCAGGAACCAGTTTGTTGGGGGAAGGGAAATCTTAAGCTCTTAAGAAATTTGGGCGCGAGCAACATAACCTACCCATCTTCAACCCTCTTTCCAGTTAGGAGCTATGAGGAACCCCAGTCCTCGGTGGCCCCAATTCATAAATGCCAAGAGCTGCCAAAGCTGGCTCCATCCTGTGGAAGGTTTCTGGAGATAGAACTCTCACAAATGCTTTTTGTCCTGCTTACCTTAGATCTGATAGGCCAGAGAGCTTTTGAAGGCCAAGGGACTGTTCCTAACTGGAATGAGTTTGATTAGATTTGCAACATTGCACACCAAGCCTTGGTAAGACCTGCTCCATTCAGGTATGCAATGAAGGTGGGCCAGCATTTCCACCTTGTGAGACAGGGCCTCCACTTCACACATAAATTTGCCTGTCTTCAGAGTGCTGGAACTAAAGATGTCCCCATACCCAGCCTTTTTGATGTTCAGTTTATGTGACTAAATGTACATACCATTTTAGTGCAGGAGCCTAAAGGTGTCCCTTTGATGTTTGATGGGCGGTAGAACTGCAACCCTGTGCCACACATCCAGCTCAAAATGTCTTTTAACTTTGAATACAAAGTTATCAGCACAATGAAAGCCTCTAATCCCAAAGTACAGGCAGGGTTGCCTCAGCTATAGGGTGAAACTTTGTTGCAAAACAAAAACTGGGTGCTGGAGGTTGTGGCGGTGCAGGCCTCTAATCTCAGCAGTTGGATCTTTGACCTACAAATTCAGAGTCCAGGGCTGTCTAAACCCAAATTGGGAGGCACACACCTTTAATACCAGCACTTGGGGGCAGACAGGCTGACCCCAGTTTCAGCACAGCCTTCAAAAACAATGAAGATGTTTTTCTTGTGTCTAACATTTATGCTGTTTTTAGTTTTCCCTTTTAAGATGGAGGCAGAGGCAGGCAGACCAGTGAGTCTGAGGCCTGCCTGGTCTACAGAGTTCCAGGACAGGAAAGGCTACAGAAAAAAAAAAAAAAAAAGCTGGAGGCAGTAAAAGGAACAGGTTGGAGGTAAAGTTCTCCAGGAATAAACCCCGTGATTCAGCTTTGAAAGGTTCTTGGGGAACTTAATAGTTCATATCCCAATACATTAACAGATGCATCTAAAATTTAATATAAGGGACTCTAGTCCAGATTATTAACTCAAGAGTCTCTAGTTCATAAACAGCCATTTCCCAAGCTCAAATTTGGAAGTGGGATAGAACCTAGAATCAAGCTCCATGCCACAAAGTCAGACAAGAAACAGAAGTTCATCAAACAATTTATTAAAAAAAAAAAAAAAAAAAAAAAAAAGTAGCCATCCACAAAATTGAATGATGTTCAGCAATGTAGCTAAAACCTAACTGCATGGCAGTGAGAATGAGGTACAGTGGCCCAGAATAAAGGC
Organism: Psammomys obesus; assembly: GCF_907164565.1. Classification (NCBI taxonomy): domain Eukaryota; kingdom Metazoa; phylum Chordata; class Mammalia; order Rodentia; family Muridae; genus Psammomys; species Psammomys obesus. The sequence continues at coordinate 1,361,202 of NW_026594240.1, read as the reverse complement.
TGCTCTCTTAAGGATGTTCCTGCAAGGGAGGAAAAAAAAGTTATGCAGCTCTACCCAGTGAATTCCACAATTGTATATACTCCTGGTAATAACACCTCTTGGTTTTAAAGTGCAGCTTAAAAAAAAAAAAAAAAATCACAGATCACAAAAACTTACCTTTTAGCCAACAACTTCTGTCTTTTAAAAAATTTTTTTACAACAGCGGTTAAGCCTTGTAGCAGATTCCTCCCTAGAAAAGTAAACAACCTTTAGAACTAGCCTTTTGAGGCCAATTCCCATCTTTAAGCTACCCCCACCCCCTCCCATTAACAATCCACCCACCCTCCCACCATCTTGGGGTAATGTGTCTAATATTACTTTGAGCCATTGCTTTAAGGAAATGGGTCAAAGGACGGTTAAATAAAATTAAAGGGCCAAATGCATCTTCACAATAGAAATGTGTTTACTTCCTTCAAGTAGGATTAATAGGGCATTAATTAAAATAATTCATCTCCAGAAAAACCAAGTGTAGCTTAATTGGACTAGTTTTGGCTCAATATATTACAAGAAATCCAACAGAAAATTGGACTTTACAACTATATGGATGTAAGTAAAATCTGTTCTTACCTAGCAGCATAGCAATAAACCTTTCCTTCTGGCTCTGACTGCTAGTCCTAAGAGTCAGGTGTGCCTTACTCTCGTCTGCCTCCTTCCTTGCGGTGGTCACTCAAACTTCACTCCCTCCTAGCTCTCAGGGAGGTGTCGTGGCCTGCCCCTGGCTTATCTGTACTCCACATACCACAAAGTGTCTACTCTCAGCTGCGGGTTCTGAGCTCGGAGCCATTCGCGCTATGCTTGCTAGCAGTTCCTAGTAGCTGAACATCTCCTGGATCTTTAAAGGCATTCTCCCGATTCCTGAGGTATCTGCAAACTCCCTCAACAGTTAAGGTTCCGCCTGATATTGCAAACTCAGCCAGTATCATGGAGCTACCATCCATGCTCCCCCACCCCCACTTCCCACCTCCCCACCCCCTCCCCCACCAAAACTTCCAAGCAATATACCCATGATTTGGAGTACACAGTCCTATGGCAAACAAACATCTATGCTACCCAGTACAATGGCACTTAAAAGGGCAAATGGGAAGCTCAAAAGGATCTATGCACAAATAACAATTATTAAATAGTAACTGTTTTGAACTCATTTCTATACAATTAACACTTAAGGACAGTAGTGTGAAGGAAAACTGCCGTTATAATAATAAAAGCACAGAAAAATTGTCGATTACATTACTAATTTAAACTTTAAACAGATGAACTAAAACCTTGAGGCATACCCACCCACAACCCAGTTAAGCTGCAGTTTTCCTTCACTGTAACCTGCACTTATGGCAATTAAGAGTTCTTACTAATAATTGTCAGTTTTATAAGATGCCCCAACACTTCTAATCTCTGGACTCAAGGGGTGGCATTAACCAGCAGTTGGTTTCTACGCTGGCAGAGCTTTGAACTTGGACTGTGGTAACAAACAACATTTATCAGGGGTATTGGGTAGGGAAGTCCAAATCTCTGCCAGTCCCAAATCCATACAGTTGTCATTCCATTCAAGAGAATTAAATCGTTTATTGATTACACATGATAATGGATGAT
>NW_026594240.1:1269081-1359176 GCF_907164565.1 Psammomys obesus | reverse complement strand
AAAAAAAAAAAAAAAAAAAAAAAAAAAAAAGACACATTTATTCAGCGTCATGATCAGACTATTACATTTAGCAATCAACAGCATGGGTGAAAAAAGGTCTACAGTAAAACCCTTTGTTGGAATGCTTTACACTTTCCACAGAACAGAAACTAAAATAACCTGTTATACAATTAGTCACAAATACAGTCCTGGAGTTTTTTTTGCCCATACACATGAGTATTGTCTAAAAACATGTCTTCTTTGTAGCAGCTAGGCCCTGCCACCACTGTGCTTGGCTGAGTTCACAAATCTGCTGTAACCTGTAGCTTCCCTGTCACTTCTCTGGCTCTCCTCTCCTGCTAAGCTTTGTTTCCTGTTGAACAATATGGAATAAAGTTGTTAATCTAAAACACATTAAGACTCAAGGCTACAATCCAATAGAGCAAGTTGTTTCCCACAAATTTTGCTAAACTGCACATTAAACTTTTAATATCCACCATTACTACAATTATAATGTTAACTATGATGCACTGCTCAGCTACATTTGGGTTACTGGGTTCAATGATAAAATTAAGTCAACACACACAGAACAGACACTTACCTGGCTGTGATGTGATTAGAACCTCCTGCCGCTGCCATAGCTACTGCTGCTGCTGGAACCTCCATAGCCACCTGAAGTATTAAAACATCTTGCTTCAATATAATACCAACGGTTTTATAGTAATTGTACAGACAAGCTCAATGAACTGTTAAAAATGTCTCTGGCCTAAGCTAACACAATCTACTATGGTTTACATGACATTTTTTCGTTGGTCTTTTGGGGAAGATGGAACTATTATTAGTCTTTTGCTGTATCATATATACCATACCTTGGTTTCGTGGTTTAGCAAAGTATTGGCCTCCACCACCATAAGGGCCAGAGCTCCTGCCTCCAAAGTTTCCTCCCTTCATTGGTCCAAAATTTGAAGACTGATTGTTGTAATTTCCAAAATCATTGTAGCTTCCACCACCTCCAAAATTGCTTCCTAGAAATGAATTAGTCTTTATTGATCACTTGAGGACTGATAAGCCAATTCTGTAATTCTGTTTAGGGTCTTGAATGAAAAAAAAAAAAAAAAAAAAAAAGCAGCCTTCTTCAAAACCTTTACATTTCATTCTCTGAGCAAGGTATCAGTTAACAAATAATCAGCATTTAAATATAGAAAATCAGAGTTATGACACAACACAGTTGTTTCCCACAGTACTTTAGATTTCATGTATTCTTCTAGGCCAACACAGCATTTCTTGGACATACTAGCTAAATGCCTGAAATCCCAAGGGGATGCAGATACTAAGTCCAGCTACGGTGTTAACCTAACTCTCACACTGAAGCCATCACTAACCACTCGTCCACCTACTTATTTTTGGGGAGGCGGCCCCAGCTTAAAGCCAGGAGGAGGAGGTAGCACAGCAAGCCTACTCTACTGAACCATGCAGTGTACTCACAATGCTTTGAGAGCTTTCAGCTCTAGTCCAACAAAGGTGTAAGCTCTAGAAGCCTAATCTAGCTTCCACACCAAGCACTTGCACCACTGGATACCTACCACTACCACCGCCAAAGCCGCCTCCGCCGTTGTTATAGCTGTCATAGCTGCCACTCCCGCCATAGCCACTGCCCTGGTTTCCATAACCCTGTCCACCACTTCCATAGCCTCTGCTTCCTCCAGAGTAACCAGGGCCGCCTCCTCCATAACCACCTACAAGAATACAAGTCTTCTCAATAAGACAAGCGTATTTAACAAGAAAAAAAAAAATCTATGCAAGCGTAAAGGCTCAAGGCCTGCTCACAACATGCGTGTCACAGGACGGTTGAGCTTTATCATGCACTGGGTTTAGTCTCTACTTGCCTATTCTAAAGGTATGACAGAAAACTTTTACCTAAAGAGTCTTTAAGAAACTTACCATCATTACCAAATCCATTATAGCCATCCCCACTGCCACCATATCCACCACCACCACGGCTGCCACCAAAGCCACCTGGAAGAAACCAAAACTTTATATATTAACACTTATCAAAAATGCATTAAGGACTATATTTGGGCAAACTGGGTAACTGCTGGAAACACAGGCCAGCAGTTACTAGTTGAAGATTTAAAACCAGTAAGAAATAAAAAACAAGTAATACATACCACGACCACTGAAGTTTCCTCCTCGACCAAAATTGTCATTGCCACCAAAACCACCTCCACGACCTCCACCAAAGCTTCCAGAACCACTTCGACCTAACAGATGTTTGGATCATTAGGCCAACTGTAACAACTCACACGGGCCTCCACAGTCTAACAGCATTATACACACCTCTCTGGCTGGATGAGGCACTAGCCATCTCTTGTTTTGACAGGGCTTTTCTTACTTCACAGTTGTGGCCATTCACAGTATGATATTTTTGAACTAAAAACATAAAATAAAATTTCGTGGCTTTAAAATACAAATGATTTCAGAACCATTAGGAAAACGCAAACATCTGATACTCACTAACAATCTTATCCACAGAGTCATGGTCGTCAAAGGTGACAAATGCAAAGCCTCTCTTCTTCCCACTGCCTCTGTCAGTCATGATTTCAATCACTTCAATTTTTCCATACTGTTCAAAGTAATCCCGCAGGTGATGTTCTTCAGTGTCTTCTTTAATACCACCAACAAAGATCTTTTTCACAGTTAAATGGGCCCCTGGTCTCTGAGAATCCTAAAAAGAAAACCGACTTCGGTTATTTAGTAGCATGCAGCACACTTTCAAATGACTACTGGCAGCTGTGACGGCCCACACAGCTAATTCCCCAGCACTCAGAAGGCAGGCGGATCTGAGTCTAGGGCAGCCAAGGGAAGGAAAACCACTCACTTCTCTCGACACGGCTCTCTTGGGTTCAACAACTCTTCCATCCACCTTGTGTGGTCTCGCGTTCATAGCGGCGTCTACCTCCTCCACAGTAGCGTAGGTGACGAACCCAAAGCCCCTGGATCTCTTGGTGTTTGGGTCTCTCATTACCTGTAATGAGAGAGTAATTCAATTGGCATATTGCTTGATCTCAGAGCTTAATGCCATCCCCAAAGAGCACGGCCAACCTTAAAACTTCACCCAGACTGGTATATAAAGCCCTTTCAGACATCACACCAACAAAGCCACATAACACATCTAGCCAAGAAGCAAAATGATTAAATAAAAAAAAAAAAAAAAAAAATTAAGCCAGTTCGGTCTTTCCTTTCTTTTAATCTTACCACACAGTCGGTGAGTGTCCCCCATTGCTCAAAATGGCTCCTCAGACTCTCGTCGGTTGTTTCGAAGCTCAGACCTCCGATGAAGAGCTTCCGCAGCTGTTCCGGCTCCTTGGGAGACTGAAGTGGAGGAAGATGAGCTTTGGTGGATGGGCTGGAACTCGGGCGAATAAATCAACACCACGCACTAACACACACCGCACTTTTTATTGTTCTTCATTACCACACAGGACCACGTGCTCCTCCTCCCTGTGCCAGGAGGTAAGTAGTAGCACGCAGCGCATGCGTCCCTACTCTACTCTATACGCACGCGCAACAAAAGATTCGGGGTAGACTGGTTAACACTTAAGTAGATTTTTAACAAGCGCTTATTAGACAAAGTGAAAAGGAAGCCATAACCCCCAGATCGTCTAAGAATTCTGCCACCAGGAACGGTGCATGGAAATTAGTGCCTATTGGCCCACAGCCTCATGGCGACTAAGAGGACAAAATGGCGACCTGCACTTTGTGGGTAGGCCTCGGCAGCAACAGATCAAACACCGAAAGCACGGATGCCGGCAACAAAACAGATCGGATCCCGCCATTTCCAGTAAGTGGGGAGGAGAGCGAGTTTGCGGAGCGCGCCCCACTCACCTCTGACTTAGACATGACGGCAGGGCGATGAGAGCCTTCGGCGATGCTTCCTCGGCCGCGTCAACAGGCAGAAAGGAGCAAGCGAGGGAGCGTATCCGCCAGACTACCTTCTGCTCGCCCTTTTATCCCGCCTCCTCGCCTTCGGCATTGGTAGACTCCGCCCTAGCTTAGCTCCTATTGGCCGCCTGGAGTTACTCCCGCCCCCCATTGGCCTGTGAGACGCCCTGCTAAGACACGGCATCCGCGTGGGCGTTCCGCGCAGGCTCCGCCCCTCAGAGCCGTCGCCGCCCCAGGGGAAGCTGTTCTTAGCCGAGCGGGAGCGGGTTGCCGGACCGGCCAGTCGTCTGTAGTTGAGCGTGCCCACTCCCGAATGCCGCAAGCACACGAAGCGCTAGGAAAGGAGTTTGTCTGGCCACCACCCACAAAGCTATGTGTAGTTAAAAAATAAATAAATAAGTAAAAAATGGCGAGTTCACGCCGGCGCAGTGCGCAGTTCCGCCTGCCGCCTGCCACACGGGAAATGGCGGGCGGGAGAGCGCTGGACCCAGGCGCCTGCGTAGTGGCGGCACTGTGTCCTGTTTTGCGCAGGCGTTCTGGGCGGAGAAAAGGTCCGGGCCCAGGATTGGTTGCGCAGGCGCAGGGAAGGATCCGTTTTGGCGGGCGGTTGGCGTTGCGCAGGAGGTGGTGGTAGCGGTGGCCTGTGGCGCAGCTTTACCACAGAGGAGCCGTGCAGGCCTTAGTGTGTGTGATCACTGTAGATCCCGGGTAAGTGGCAGAGAGCCTTGTCTACCTGCAGGAGACCTTGAACCCCCTCCAGCTGCACCCGTTATTGTACAAAATGAATGGGCGCCCGGACTGGCGGGCGCGGGTGGGAGGGGGCGACGGCTGTGAAGGGGCAGCGGTGGGCCGGGCCAGCCAATAGGACGATCGGGGCGGGCTGTCTTCACTCTGCAGATTCTTTGCAGCTGCGTCGCCGAAGCGTGTGACTGGCGAGTGTGTAGGCCAATTGGGTCTTGAGGTAGCTGTCTGCTAATCGGTCCTTGGGCCAGCGGAATGTGGGGGCGGGTTTTTCCTTCCTGAGTTGCGTGTCTTGGAGCCAATGAGCCCCGAGCGCGCGGTAGGCCGGCCTCCGACTGGAGGCAGAGGCTGGATGCCAGTGGGGAGCGCGGGAGTTGTCAGGTAAAATTCACGGACCAATCCTGCCGCCACAGACTTCCCCCCAAAGGGAGATACTCTTCTTGGAGTTATAGGGTGCATGTTTTGTCTACAATGAACCCTACAAGGAAGGCATTTATTCCGTACGTCACCTTAAGGAAAGCATATGTTTTCTTGTGCCGCTTGAGTTTGGCTTTTTTCTTGTTCTTTCCTGTACGTTCCACCTTTCACTTGAGACTTTGGAAAACGTAGCGAGGGAGCCGTTAGTCTTTAAAAAAAGAACGTTAAAATGGCTACATCAGTGCTGTAATAAAAAAATAGACTTAAACACTACCACCAGATTCCAGAGACACACATCTGTGTTTGTATGGCCACAGAAAGTTTGAGAGCTACCTGTATAAGTCAAAATGTGTTTTTATGGAAACAGTGGGGTCGTTCCCTTGTGTTTGAGAGGTAATTGTCATTAATGGAATAACGAATAATAAAATAATGGACTCATTTGTTTTTTGTTTCCAGTTATCATATACTTCTCACCAACATTCATGTCTTCAATTCTTTAATCTGAGTTTCTTCTCCGAGGAACATTTACTTCCCCTAACAGTCTTTTTTAACATTGTCTTTTTTTTTTAACTTTTATTAATTACACTTTATTCACTTTGTATCCCTCTATAAAACCCTCCCTCCTCCCCTCCTAATCCTACCTTCCGTCCCCCTTCTTGACGAATGCCCCTCCTCAAGTCCACTGATAGGGGAGGTCCTCCTCTCTTTCCTTCTGATCCTAGTCTATCAGATCTCATCAGGAGTGGCTGCATTGTCACCTTCTGTGGCCTGGTAAGCCTGCTCCCTCCTCAGGGGGAGGTGATCGAAGAGTAGGCCAATCAGTTTATGTTAAAGGCAGTCCCTGTTCCCATTACTAAGGAACCCATTTGGACACTGAACTGCCGTAGACCACATCTGTGCAGGGGTTCTAGGTTATCTCCATGCATGGTACTTAACATTATCTCTTTATAGATTTTCTACAGTGATATTTTTTTTTTAAACATGGTTTCTCATCCATGTTGTTTTAAACTCATTATGTAGCCCAGTTTGATCTTTACTCAAAGCAATCCCGTCTCAGTCTTTCAGGTGGTAAGGTTACGGGTATGACCCACCATACCAGACTTTTGATCCTAAGTGTACATTCGATAAAATGAGCTTTGCCAAACAAGTCTGTGGATGAAGTACTGTGCTCTCATCTGTAATGCATTTCTTAAAAAGTAGGTCAGTTTCAAGGTTCTGGTTATGACTCAATTGTTCGAATGCTGGTCTACCAAGCGTGGAGTCCTGGATTTTATCCCCATCAGGGAATAAACTTGGCATGGTGGTGCTGACCTAACAATCCCAGTAGTAGGGACATAATGGGAAGAGGACGAGCTCAATGCCATCCTCAGCTCCATATCAATCTGAAGGCCATTCCAGGCTTTATGAGACCCTGCCTCAAATCCACCCCTCTCCCAGTAGACACAAAGAGAGAAAATAGGTCAGTTTCTGCTGCCCAAATTTGAGGAGAAAAAATGCTGACATTGATCACCAGATCATGCCACCTTCGGAATCCACTGAGTGGATACCTACCAACTGTGTATTTACACACTAATTGGTGGCCTTTATTTAATATTTTTACTGGTATTTTTTGGGGAGGGGAAAGTTGAGGCAGGGTTTCTCTGTGTAGCCTTGGTTGTCCTAGAACTTGCTCTGTAGAGCAGACTGGTCTCAGAGATCCACCTGCCTCTGCCTCCTGAGGACAGGGATTAATGGCCTGTGCCATCACTGTCCGGAGTATTTTGTCTGATAATTTTTATACACATTTACCTTTCTCAAAATTGTGCCAGTGCTACATTGTATTGAGTTTGAAAACAATGTAGCTATCATTTGATACAGTTTGACTGTTTACACATTGTTATTCATGAACTTTAACTGAACAATCATCTTTTTTCCTTGACATGAACTTCTACTTTCTTTGAACATAGAAGATGACTTTAACTCATTGTACTGATAGAAGTGTAGGGGCTCAAGAGATAGTTAAGCGTTTCCTGTTGTTGTAAAGGATCTCAGTCTAGTTTCCAGTTCCCAGGTCAGATGACTCAAAATCACCCATAACCCCAGCTCCAGGGCTCCAACACCACTGGCCTCCTTAGATACTCATGTGTACATGAACACAGATTTTTAAAATTCTTAAAAAAAAAAAAGAAAAAGAAAAAAAAGAAGCTAGGTTGTTTTGAGAAGCGTTGGCTTGTGTTTAATGAAAGCTACGAATTTGTTGGATTCTGTAAGCCACTTGGAGCCACATAGTCATTTCTGATGACAGCTTTACACTTGTGCTGACAGAGCACCCACAGTGACAACTGTGCCTATGTTTAGTCTGTCCAGGAGCTCAGCCCACTATCTCGCTTGTGGAAAAACCCTACACTGTTCTTGTTAACAGCTATGAAAATATTAGACCTCTAAGAGTTTGTCTTAGGTGTGCAGGTTTATTTTGGACAAATTGTATCCTGCATTTGTTTGTTTGTATTTTGAGACAATGTCTCACTATGTAGCTCTGGCTGGTCTGGAGATTAAAGGCATGCACCACCACACCTGGCTATATCTTGTAATTTTTTTAAAATGTATTTACTCATTGTTATGAGGTTTATACAGCAGACCACTAGGGAGGCAGAGGCAGGTGGATCTATGAATTTGAGGCCAGGGTAGCCAACTTGGTTAACATAGTGAGAACCTGTTTCAAAAAAGTGAGGTTGGTCTTGGAGGTATATGCCTTTAATCCCAGACCTCAGGAGGAAAAGGCAGACATATCTGTAGAGGAATGTTAATTCAGAACATGGCTGCTCTGGCAAGAGATCACATCCAAAGACCTAGGTCTGTGTGATCCAACTGGAATACAGGTTGCCTTTAATCCAGGAGATAGCAAGCCGATCTGAGTTCAAGGCCAGCCTGGTATAGAGCAAGTATCCGGTAAAGAAAAGCTTAGGTCTAAATGTGGTGGTACACGCCCTTAGCCTCAAACAATGAGGGTAAAGTTAGTTTGTAGAAGGAAGCACCCATGTTTCAAAGTGATGTTTAATCGAGTGGCAGAAAAACTGATGAATCCCTGAAAGATTTGACAGAATAGGACGCACTGAGAAGCAAAGGGAAGCTACTTAAGGGGCAATGCAGAGAGGAGGAGAGGAGGGAGAGAGGGAGAGGAGGCAGTTTTACGAGGAGAGTTTTACAGAGAGGCTGAATGAGAGAACAAGCCGAAGAATAAAGAGCCAGAAGATTAGAAAAGATGGCTGGAGTTAGTTTGAGGTCAAGCAGGGCAATTCAGGGGCAGAGCGAGAAACCAAATTGAGTAAGTCAGCTGGGAGAGGAGTTTGAGCCAGGACAGCTGAGCTGAACCAGCCAGCCCAGAGCTCTGGAAGAACAACAAAAAGTGAGCTTATTAAGCCATCTCAAAGGCCAAAAACATTCTAGGCCAGGGTTAGATTGTGCAGAGGCTAAGAGCTTCCAGAACAAGGCCCTTGGTTAGCAGAAGTCAGTAAGCCTCCAAGACAATTGAAACAGGCAAATGTTCCTTTTACTCATATCTTTGCATTTGAGGCCAGGCTGCTCTACATAGTGTGTTTCAGAGCAGCCAGAGCTTCTTAGTGAGACCCTGTGTCAAAAAATAAAGGAACAAAGGGCTAAGGCAGAGGATGGTAAATTTGGGACCATCTTGATCTACTTGGTGAGATCCCCTCTCAAAACAAGAACAGCAAAGACAAGTCAGGCTGGGCATGGTGCCACACACCTTTAATCCCAGCATTTGGGAAACAGGCAATTTCAAGGCCAGCCTGGACAAGATAGAGGAAAAAGTATTAGACATTCTTTGGATTATTTGAAGCAGAATTCTTTTGTGTTTTGATTGGGTGCCGAACCCAGAGCTTTGAACATGCTCAGCACATTCTCTTATTATGCTATACCACAGTCCCCAATTATTGATCTTTAAAGGTTTGTTTCCCATGCTTATTAGCTTTCTGTAGTTTCTATACTATAGCAGCACACTGTACAGGATTTTAGAGGCTAGAGGTCTGCATTAAAAGTCTTGAACCTCTTGTACATGCTCTGGCAAGAATATGCTCCTTTTCCAGCTTCTGATGGTAGTCACCATTCCTTGGCTTATGGCATGAATCCCTTTGCTGCCTTCACATTCTGTTCTTTGTATGCATGTCTGGGAACTCTGTTTGCTTCTTATAAAGATACATATGATTATACTTAGGGCCTGGAGGGGTGAATCAGGATTAATTTTCCCTCTCTCATCTTTTAATAACAATGTTATGTAAGGAATAGTCACAGGGTATGAATTGGGAGGGGGGCAGGGACTGTCAATCATACCAGTACATTCAAATAAATTTGATCTAAAGAATTGTAAACATTTTTAAGATTTATTTTACATGTCTTGAGTATTTTGTTTGCACGTATGTATGTGTATCACGTGTGAGCCTAGTGCCCACGGAAGTCAGAGCAGGGTATCAGATCCCCTGTAGCTGAAGTTACATATGGTTGTTAGTCACCTAGGTCCTCTGCAACAGCAGCCAGCACTCCCCCGCTCCACCCCCACCTCCCGAGACAGGGTTTCTTTGTGTATCTCTGGCTGTCCTGAATGCACTTTGTAGACCAGGCTGACCTCAAACTCACAGAGCTCAATCTGTCTCTGCCTCCCAAGTGCTGGGATTAAATCATGCACCACCACACCCAGCTGAGCTTTTCTTTTAAATGCCAATAATTAAAAATACAAATCAAGCCAAGTGCTGAATGCCTTTAATCCATGTACTTTGGAGGCAGAGGCAGGGGGATTTCTCAGTTTGAGGCTATCGTGGTCTATAGGCCCAGTTTCAGGCCAGCCGAAGTTACGTAGTAAGACCCTTTGACCTGTGGTCCTGTGGCATTTTTGCCAGTAACATGAGAGGCAGAAAACTGATTGCTGCTGAAAACTGTTAACCACTTGGGCTGTTAACACAGATAGAGAAACCTATACATAAATGATTGCATGAACTCTTTCTTAAAACTGGCTGGACCATTTATTTTCTTCCTAGTGAATTTGGGGGCCATACATTTTTCTTTCCAGTAATAAGTACTTCATCAGAATTAAGCCCTGACAACATTTTTCTACTTGAAACTAGGTCATAGATGGACTAAAGATCTTCAAGTGCAGTTTTAATTTACAGATTTTCTGAGTATGTGTTGTATTATGCTTTATAGCTAGAAGGATACTAGAATGCATGGGATTCACAAGGTGTACTTGAAAAGGTTTTTTTCAAGGTCGGTCAGAGCAAATAGTACTTCCATCTTTTCTGTGGAGCCAAGGAAACACATTGAATTCAAGTACTCCCTGATTGTAATCTACATTCCTCAGAATACAGCAAATTTGCATCTGAGCCAACAGGTATAATTATGTTGGAATAAAATGCCCTGTACTACAGAGGTCAGCTAACAAGCTGGGAAATATTAACTTGGTTTCTGAAGCAGATCCTTGAACTCAGTGTGCCTTGTTCTCATCCCTAAATCACGAAGAGTCACTTTGCAGGGAGTTGTGGAGGGGATATACTGCTAACTTGCTCAGTATCTTACAACAGTAAATTATGTCCAAAGATCTGAGGGAACATAGTAAGCCTCATTTATTTGAGTAGTTGGAGACAGCATAGATAAACTTACAGATAATTCAGAAAATTCATTAAAGTTACTATTTTTTTTTAATTCCTTTTGTCAAACTTGCCTCTGTTTCCAAAGTGCTCTCTTGTACTTTTTCCATTACAGACCTATGAGATAGGTTGGGCAAATAATAGCAGGTTAGTTAATTAAGGAATCAATTCATCAAGAGGACATAATAATCTTAAGTGTTTATACAGCTAATAACAAAAGCTTCAGGGGCTGGGAATGTAGCTCAGCGATAGAGTGCTGGCCTGGCATGCATGAGGCCTGGGGGTTTGGTCCTTAGCCTCACAGGGGAAGGTCTTATAATGCATGAAGAAAAAAGACAAATAGGAAATAGCAGACATCTGTGATTATATTTGGAAATGAACTATTGAATTGTGGAAAAGTATGGAAGCAGCTAGTCTGACATAATTGATACCTCTAGAATAGTTTACACAACAGCAAAATGTTTTTAAGTAGTATGGAATGTAAGTCTCATTCAAAAGGCTTCTCTCATATGAAGCATTTTTTGACCTGAGTGCAGTTGGATTAGAAATTAGTAACACATCTGGGGAGTCTCCAGTTATTTGGAATGCTGCACAGCATCAAAGTTACTTAAGGGTCAAATAACTGGGAATGTAGCTCAAAGCTTAGCTTATGCAAGTTGCTGGCTTGGTTTATTTCTAGCACCACCCTTCAACAACAAAGAATTTGAGAGGCTGAGATAGCATCACATGAGTTCAAGGACAACCTGGACTATAGTGAGAGCCTATCTCAAAAGACAGAAACAAAAACCAAACTGAAAGTTACTTGAGAAGAGTAAAACTGATAAATCAAGAAAAGTAGAACACATAAATAACTGTTTATTGAGTTTTGATGCCACAGTTGATCCTATAGACCAAGTAATAAACATTAGAAAGCCTGCAATGGTGCTTCTCCAGTCCTAGCATCTGGGAGGCAGAGGCAGCAGAATTGCTGCAAGTTGGGCATCAACATAGGCCACAAGTGAGACTCTATTCCAACATTTTCTCCTTCCCTCCTCAGCAAGAAAAGAGAAACTAAAAAATGATTTGCTGTTTTCCATATCTGATGAAATCCCTATGCCCAAATTGTTTTGTTCTTTTTCTCCCACAGCAGACCTATGAAAGAAACCAGGCAGTGACTAAAATTTAAAGTTCAGCGAGCCCTTCAGCTTGATCTTTGATCGTGTGTAGATAGCATCCTTGTCTCCACTGCAGTCCTCATCTTTCCAATATTAGAGAGAGATGCCTTTGGGTTTGGGTATGGTGACAAGGTCTTTAATCCTAGCACTCTGGAGGTAGAGGCCAGCCTGGTCTACCTCTAGTAGTGATAACTTGTTTAAGTTGCCTTTGGATCCGGCAATATGGCTTACTGGGTAAAGGCACTTTATTTACCCAAGGCCAGTTCTGTTGGTCTGAGGTTCATCTCAAGACCCATATGGTGAAAGAGAAAGCCAGCTTCTACAAGTTTTCCTTTGACCTCCACAGGCATGCTGTGGCACAGATGTGCCGCCACACAAACATAGCTACATGGATATACAAATAAATAAGTGTCTTTAAATGAGACTTATTTATTTTAGGTGTATGAGTGTATGTATGTATACCACATGCTAGCCTCTTGCCTCCAGGGGTCAGAAGAGGCCTTGAGATTCCCTGAACTGGAGTTACACACTGTGAGTTGTTATAATTTGTCTTCACCTGTGACCTGCTAGGTGCTTGAAACCTAGCCAGGTCTTCTGCAAAAGCAGAAACTGCTCTTAACAGCTGAGCCCTACTCCCACCCCCTTTTAAAAAGTTGTAAAGTTACCTTTAAAGTAGCTGTTACTTTTCCTTTTGAGACACTTAACACTGTATCTTAGGGCCTTGATGTAACTCACTCAGGCTGCCCTTGAGCTTTCAGTGATCCTTTTGCCACTAGTTTGGCAAACACGCTGCCTTTCTCATCTTTTGGTTTGGCTTAGTGGTATTGGGAATTGAACCCTCTGCCTTGTGCATGTCTTACATGCATTACCCTTTAGCAGATAAGTCTTCACTGCTTCCAAAGCCCTTGTAGTCCTTTTTGTGTGTTTGTTTGTTTTTGTAACAACCTTAATGGAGCACTGACTTAACCAAAGAGAAACTCAGAATTTTCAGCCCACAGGTTGAAGATTTAGTGTCCATGCAGTGCATGACACTTACTGGGCTCTAAATAAATATCCCACAGCCAGCTCAACAGTTTTAGAAAAGGAACAGAATGACTATATTAATCATCTCTTTGGCACAGGATTTGAATTGGGAATGTAGTTGGAAACTGGACAAAAAGAAAAATCTTACTTGGCTTAAATAACACATCAAAACACTTGAAGAGCTGGGTGGTCTGAGATCAGCCGTCCCCTCAGCCATTTATCTGATGGTGGCCTTTGTGTGCATTTAACTATCAATATATTTGAAGTGTTGCACACACTTTTATTATATTGTGCCGTAGTAACTCACACTTAAATGTCAATAGAGACACTTGCAAAGACCTGCAAGGTTCAATAACTTCTGGTGTGGGTTTGTTTCTCCTGTCATCGCCCATTATGTATTTTTTTTAACAGCTTTTAAATTGCCACAAGCAGAATTGGTCAGGATCATAATAGATGACCCAGAAGCTGCCAAGGATACCCTTGTATGGGATGGGAAAAAGTCAATACAAGCTTGATTTTATTTATCTAAATTGTAGGGTATGACTTCAACATAATTCATGTTGCAAATATACCAAGGTGAAGCACAGAACTGTATTATAGGTTGAGGGATGCTCTCTTTATTCCCTGATGTTTACAGTCTGAGATGTTTCTTACTTTAATCATGTAAAAAAAATCCTTATCAGCATGCATTAATCAGATTGTATATTGACCTACATCTTAACAGTTATATTAGGAATATTTTTGCTTATAGTTATGTAGGTTAATTTTTATGTCTCTTGAATGCCATTGCTAAACAGAGTATTGGGCAAATTTCAGTTGCCTGATTTTGTGTGTGTGTGTGTGTGTGTGTGTAGAGAGAGGGGGGGGGCTCTTTCTTATAAAGAGATGGTTGGTTGAAATGACCTAAAGCATCAAGCTGTTGAAGTATAAAATCTACAAACAACTCCAGGGTAATGACTGAGTTTTATGGCTGATGTTTTAAAAGTGTTTTATGTCCATAGTTTTATTTAGATAGAGAAACATTTCGTTTATCTTTTAATTTCTTTTCTTTTCTTTTTTTTTTTTTTTTGAGACAGGGTCTATGTAGCCTTTGCTGTCTTGGAACTCACTGTGTAGACCAAGCTGACCTAAAATTAAAAAAAATATCTACCTGCCTCTGCCTCCAGAGTACTGGGATTAAAGGTGTGCACTACCAAACCTGGCCCCTACTTCCATATTTTATGAGGATGATCTGCCAGAGTGGTGTGTATAAATTTGTGGTAATCTACCCAGACATTGTTATTAGCCATTTTTCTTAAGATTTATCTAGGGTGTGTCCATGTAAGGTAGCAGGGTTTATGAACTCATGCTTCATCACAATAAATTGAGAGGAATGGGATGAGACTAACACCCACTTGAGAGAAGGGCTTTAAGATGAGTGAGTTCAGGACACTCCAGTGGTGGTAGCGTTGTTAGTGCGCATTTTCTGGAAGGGATTTTCCAGTAACGGTGCGAAGTTCTACTCATAAATCTTAGAACATACACTATGTGCCCACTGGCTAATTTACTAGCACCTTAACTAAATTTTGTGACAACTTACACTTGAGAGGAGAAATTCAGTGGTTGTTAATGATGGGGCAAAGATTTTAAATAGCCTTATTTTGAGATAATAATTTGTTTGTTGTTGCTAAAAATACCAGTTTATCAGACTGACATGTCAGAGAGTTCTGAGAATTAAGTTCTGTAGTTCACATTCACTTATAAAATAATAGTGGTGCGGGCCACTGCTCTCTGAAGAACCCATAACCAGTTTTGGTTAATGTCTTAAGCTACTTCTGTGCTTTTTTTTTTTTTGGCTGTGAGGGTGGGGGAGGGGCCAGGTTGAGACAGGGTTTCTCTGTGTAGTCCTGGCTGTCTTGGAACAACTCACTCTGTGTAGACCATGTTAGTTTTTAACTCTCACAGAGATCCCCCTGCCTCTGCCTCGTACTATCATTGCCTGGCCTAATATAGTTTTACTAACCTCCAACTCTCCTTTGTTTGAAACAAAGAGAAAAGAATGGTTAAGTGGTATGTTAGCACAGATCTTTTATCCCTTGACTGGGGAGGCAGATACAGTAATCTGTCATTACTTCTGGGCCACCCAGAGCTACATAGTAGTGTTCTGTATTTTAAAGAAAGGTCAGAGTTGGGGAGGGGTCACATACATCCAAATGGAATTATAGAATGGCCTTTAACAAGGCCATCCAAAAGAACAAAAGGAGGAAACTGGATAACACCTGTAACCCCAGCACTCGGGAAGCAGGTAGGATTGTTGTCCATCTAAGGGATGTCCATCTCAAAACAAGAACGAAATAAAGATTCTTTACTCCTTTGTTCATTATAGCAGGGGGCTTATTTGATCAATGAGTACTATTTATACTCATTTACTTCTTATTTTGGGGGATGTTCTAGGGTTGCACTCAGAGCTTTGCATATGTCCCTCAGTCACTTAGTCTGACTTTAGAAGGATGATGGCTGTAACTGCTAGCCATGGAGAGGATTGTCCTCTGCACTGGAGTAAAGTCTGTGCTGCCTGTGTGTGGCTGCTTAATGATAGAGCTGTTGGTGGCTGCAGTTAATCTGATACCTCCGGAATTGGTTGTTTATGTACTTCCAGTGTAGGTGTAGGAATGATAGTTGTCAGTCCGTGTAACAAACCCTGAGACAACCCCAACAGGTAGAGTGTGCAGCTATACTGTGTTCTTGTTAAAATACCGAGTGACCAAATCTTTAGAAGTGGGAAGTCAGTGCAAGAAAATGTCATTTTCTTGTTGTTTTGTTTTGTTTTGAGACAGGGTTTTTCTGTGTAGCCTTGGCTGTCCTAGATTCGCTTTGTAGAACAGGCTGGCCTGGAACTCACAGAGATCCGCCTTCCTCTGCCTCCCTGAGCACTGGGATCAAAGGTGTACATCAGCACACCCAGAAAGAAAATGTCTTTATGGAGGATATTTTACCTTTAGGTTGTATGTGTTAAAGACCACTGGTACTTTAATATCCATGAAGAACAAAAAACAAGCAAATTAAAGTGGTTCTGTAAGTTCTGCTTGATTTTAGCTGTTCATTTGCTGAGACTGCATAGAGCACCCCTAGAAGTTAGGACTGTGGCCAACAATTGACATTTCCCATCAACTGCAAAGTTTGTTTTAGTTTTTTTTTTTTTTTTTTTAAATATTTATTTATTTATTTTATATATGCGTGCTTAGTCTTCACACACACACACACCAGAAGAGGGCATCAGATTCCATTACAGGTGGTTATGAGCCACCGTGTGGTTGCTGGGAATTGAACTCAGGACTTCTGGAACAGTAGTCAGTGCTCTTAACCGCTAAGCCATCTCTCCAGCCCCGTTTTAGTTTTTTGAGACAAGATTTTTAGATTTATTATTTTCTGCCTGCATGTGTGCCTGCAGGCCAGAAGAGGCCACCAGATCTCATCATAGGTGGTTATGAGCCACCATGTTGCTGGGAATTAAACTCAGGACCTTTGGAATAACATCCAGTGCTCTTAATCTCTGAGCCACCTGTGAGCCTGAAACAAGACCTTATCCCATGGCCCAGGCTGGCCTCTTAGGCTGGTTTTTCTGCTTCAGCTCCCGAGTACAGTGGGACTGTAGACAAGCACTCATGACCCTAAACTGTCTTTCCCCAAGGCTTTTAGAGAAGAAATTGCAATTTCTCTTTATTATAATGGTGTGTGCCAGTAATCCCAGAACTAGGGAAGCATAGATGGGGATTCCTGGAAGTTGGAGGACAACATACTTTATATATAGAGAGAACTTGTCAGGGAAGGAGGAAGAGGGGCGGAAGCCTGGAAGTCTGAAGTCTCTGAGCAATAACATATTTAGGTTGTGTGATAGAGGGAGATTTGCACATGTTTTCACTTCCCTGCTTTTTAGCTGGGCCTTGCTGTCTGGAGGATTTTTGCTGCTTTTGTTTGTTTATTTGTTCGCTAATTTATTTTTGTTCTTTCAAGACAGTTTCTCTGTGTAGCCCTGGCTGTCCTGGACTTGGTTTGTAGACCAAGCTGGCCTCAAACTCATAGAGATCCCCTCCTCTGCCTTCTGAGTGCTGGGATCACATGCTTGTGCACCCATTGCCCAGCTCTGTTTGTTTGTTTCAAGACAAGGTTTCTCTGCTGACCAAGCTCTGGCTGACCTGGAAGTAGCTTTGTAAACCAGGTTGGCCTCGAACTCACAGAGATCCACTTGCTTCTGCCTCCCAAGCGCTGAAATAAAGCTGAGTGCACCACCACTGCCCAGCATTTCCTCTCTTCTTTTTGCAGCCCTCTTCTCCCTCCCACCCCTTGTCTTTTGAAGATTCATTCCTTGTCAGTTGATTGGAATGTGCTTCTGACTCTGCCGGCTCACAAAGTTCTTTGTTTTTCCAGGACTAACTTGGGTCCACATCTGTGTCGGAGGAGCCTGTAAGATGAATTTGCCTTATGTTGTTCATAGAAAGGTCTGTTGGTACTGCTCTTTTCTTAGTCCTGTGGGCTCTGGTTGCTGCACTCTGTGGTGTATATTGTTTTTCCTAGAGACTGGTATTCAAAAGAGGACTAAAAGTTGTTTTGCTTGAAAAAGCTCTCCAGAAACCTGAGAGGTTCCTCACCCTTTCCCATGAAGATTTCCATAAGGATAAGGTTGCTTGTCCTCTCTTCCTCTGCCGTAGTATCAGGGCTCTGCTGTAATCATCCCCTCACCCTGCCAGCTGTGTCTCATTTCTCAGAGCACATGCTCCTTTCTCCCAGGCTCAGCTTGAACACCAGTCTTGATGCTTTATCTGATCCAGGCACTAGCCTTAAATTGTCCGCCTGGCTTTGTGTTTCATTTGACCCTAATACACTGGGTTGCACTGTCTGAAAGAGAATTATGTCCCCTCCCATGTCTGGGTGCATTTCTCATTTCTTACTGCTGCTCCTGAGCAGATCTGTAACTTCAAGGTTAAGATAAGACACATTCCATCAGAACTATGTCGTCATCCTTGCCAGCTTCTGATCTATGACTTGTCCAGGGGATTTATAAGACAGCTGCATGCCATTCTTTAAAGAATGTTATGGTTGGACTCTGACTCGTGGCACCAGGCCCGATTTGATTTGTCAGCTGTTGCAAAACCCATTTTCCATAGAGAAAGGGGCCTTGGTTTCCATGCCCTTCCGGCTGCTATTACAGATGAACAGGAGATAGATCTGAGCCTAGTATTTTATAAGGGTAGGGTAGATAACAAGAATATTTTGTCTTTTGTTGTTTCGTGCACACACACACACACACACACACACACACACACACACACACGTGTAGCAGGCTATGCATACCATGGCAAGTGTGTAGAGAGGTCAGAAGATGACTTTGTAGTGTTAGTGATCTCTTTCCCACCTTTGTGTGGGACCCAGGGATCAAGCTTGCACAGCAAGCTGAGCCATCTTGATGCCCACAATGGCCTCAGACTTGTGATAATTCTCTTTTTACCTTCTGAGTGTTGGTAGTAAAATAGAACACTGCCAGGCTGGCTGGGGAAATGGCTTGGGTAAAGGTGCTTGCTGCCAGTTGCCAAGCCTGACGATCTACATTCAATGTTTGGAACTCACATAGTGGAAGGAATCAGCCAGCTCCCAAAACTTGTCCTTTGATCTTTATATGCACACTCTGGCATAAAGGCATCCAAGCACCACACACACACAGACACACACACACACACACACACACACACACACACACACACACACACAGATTTAAAACATCTGTGGTTAGGCATAGTGGTACATAGCTCTAATCCCATCACTCAGGAGACAGAGGCAAACAGATACAGATCTTCGAGTTCAAGATCAGCCTGGCCTAAGTAGTGAGTTCCTCTGGGTGGTGGTGGCAGCAGAACACACCTCTAATCCCAGCATTTGGGAGGCAGAGGCAGGTGGGTCTCTGTGAGTTCTAGGCCAGCCTGATCTACAGAGAGAGTTCGAGGACAGCCAAAGCTATATAGAGAAACCCTGTTTCAAAACAAAACAAAAATATAGTGAGTTTCAAGACAGCCAGGTAAACAAATCCTATCTTATGGGGGCGAGAGGGCAAAATCCCAAAAGCTTCTGAAGTTTGAGAAATCTCTAGCAATAAAAAAGTTTGCCTGTAGGGCCAGGCACTGCTGGATGAATACAAGCCAACTAAGTCTTCCAGAAGACTGAGGAAGGTGGTTAAGTTCGAGGACTTCTTGGCTAACTTGAAGAGGCCTGTTCTCTAAAATAAACGGACTGGATACTGTGCGTCGGTAGAGTTGCCCAGCGTGTCAGGTGTGTTAGGTTGCATTCTCTCGCCTCAAAACTCATACACTGGTACTTCTGGTCGATAGCCGTAATTACCATCATTCCCTCCCTGAGAGGGCCTCCCCCATACTGGCCACCTGCCTGTCTGCTGGGTACATGCACCACCATGCCAGCCAGGCCTTCTGTGAAGCTTTTATACACATGTATGTTGTATATTGAGCATATTCCACTCCACCCACTCCTATCCTCTCATTTCTCGCCCCTCTGTAGTTTCTCTTCTCTCCCTACACAGCTTTAGTCCTACATACATGATTTCATGTGTCATTGTAGCTAGGAGCCGCCATTGAGAGAACATACTGAATTTATCTTTCTGAGCCTGGCTTTTAGATACTATTATATCTAGTTACATCTAGTTTTCCTGCAGCTGATGTAACTCTGGTTTTTCCTGTCTGAAAAAGATTTCATAGTGTATGTAATCATTTTCTTTTGCCATCCCTCTGTTGCTGGACACTTAGATTGCTTCTGTATTTTAGCTGCCATAGATAGCATTGCCATAAATGTTGGTGTGAGGTCTCTCTGTGCTATGCTGACTTGGAGTTCTTTATTTTTTTCCTTTTTTTTTTTAATTTATGTATATGAGTATGTACTGCATACATGCCTGTTGCCCCAGACGTCGGGAGAGGATGTCAGATCACATGGTACTGGAGTTATGATTGGTTGTGAGCTACTTACCCTGTGGGTGCTGGGAACTGAACCCTGAACCTGGTCTTTTGCAAGCAGGGAGTGTTCAGAATCATTGAGGTACTCATCTATCTAGGCCATGTCCCTTTTCCTTACTCTCCCATTGAAGCAGCTTTAGCATGCATAAGGACTGGTACGACAAAAAAGTTTCAGTTCTCATATGTGAAGCAAATGCAGTTTTGGATTTCTAAAATGTTTTTTTTAGAGCCAAGTGAAAGGACAGTGTATATCAAAGCCTGGTTTTTCTTTCTTTCCTTCTGAGATTAGATCTCTTGCAACACAGGGTGGCCTCGAACTGGTTATGTAGTTTTGCATGACCTTGAATTCCTGATCTGCTTCCTCTTAATGGTCTCTGCTTTTTTATTATTATGTCTTCCTTTCCTTGAGTATTAGGGATTATTACTATAAAGAGTTGTGCATCAGCAATATATCAGGGAGTAATAATCACTAAAAGTCTGTTTTTATAGTATTACAAGAATAACTAATAAGATACTTAAATTTAACCATAATGTTGGTGGCCAACTTGCCTCCCCCTTATTTTTTAAATAAGGAAGTAATTTTTTCCATCTGTAATAGCTGAATGGTTCTTTTGCGCTCAGTCTGTGTAAGGCCCCGGATTCCATATCCAGCTCCCCAAATCACAAAGCTTGGTCCCTTGTCTTTGTTTCAAGTCTTTGGGTTCTAGTTCTTTTGTAATTCTCTCAAATGAGAAGTTACATAGTATCTATCATCAGCATACTTTCTTCTCTCTCTTTTCTGTTACTTTCCCTGAAGCAGTTTTAATTAGCTGTACAGTGACAGAGGGTGGAAAAGGCTTTGTCCAAAATTCTTCTAGATTAAGGATAGTTTGTCCTGGTCTGCTGTAGAGAGGGCCTACTTTTGCTCCTCCCCCTCTTCTAGTGAGCTGTACTCGTGTTAGGTGGTCCTAAAATGTTATCAATTCGCAGTGCTTTTGGAGGAATAAGCCTGAATTTTGGACTTTTAAAACTAACTTAATTTTGGACATAAAAACTAACACCCTTGAGCTCTGAAAGTTAGCCTTCAGGCCAAGGGAGGTCTACCTTCCAACTTCTCCACCCAGTCTGCAGTGAAAAGGAAAGTTAAGCCTTTTAACTTTTTCATTTGCCTCTCTTCCTTAGTCTAGTACGGCTGCCAGTTGCCATGGCAACGGACTGGGACAGCTGCGCAGTGGCGCCCAGGCAGCTGGGTGGGGGCGGGGGAGCTGCCAGCCCGCCAAGCCCCAGACCTGGGAGGGGAGGCCCCTCCTGTTAGCCCAGAGGGAAAGAACGAACTGGGGCGATCCGGTAGGTAAGGGAGGGAACCCCTATTGATCTACTTTGAGGGCTTCTCTTGAGCATAGGCATAAAGAAAAATCTCTTTCTCAAACTGAAGAACACATATGTAAATCTTTTTTTCTTTTCTTTCCTGGTGAGGCAGGGAAAGCCATAGCCACAATGCTTAACTGCATGCTTCCAACATGGGGCTGGTTTTAACCCAGCGCTCTGACCTAAACTGCTCAGCTCCCGGAAATTCCAAGGTGAGTGGGGGTGGGGGTGGGGTACTCTCCCTGGACTAAGACGTTTCCTGTCTGTGGTGAGGTCGGAGGCTGTGTTTGTTTTAAATAAACCTTACTATATATTTTTGATGTCTAGGAGTCTTCTAAATTCATAGAAAGATTATTTTAAAACCCTTTGCCTACATTCCTCCGTGCCTTCTTTCTCAAATAAAGTTATCATCAGAAATTAATGCAAGCAGTTTTTGAGGCGGCCATGCTCATACTAATAAGTTCTGTAGCTAGGATTTTCAGCGCTATATTCCTGTAATGGTCTCTTTAAAATCACTAATTAGGAATAAATTGATAAATACAACTTCTGCTTCTTTGACTTGAACATAATTCTGAGTTTAGTTGCCCTTTTTATTCCTGAGATTGGCTTTCTGGCCAAGATGGGGATGTTCTGAAAAACATCTTTAGAGATTATAGCAAAATAACAATGGAGTCAGCTAAAGAATCAATTCCTGCTATTTGGTAATCCAGACAGTGGGTCCCGTTTAACATTGTTCAGGAAGAACTCTTTTGAAACCATTATGGTTACAGCCATGTGGGAATTTTAAATACTAGATTCTCTCTTGAGCACCCCTGATGCATATTTCTGAGCTTAACTCAGTTTCCATTCGTGCTGCCTTGCTGCCAGGCTTTCTTGGGGCCTGGGGAGGGTGAATGGTCCCCTGTGTTCTGAGGAGGCTTCATGTTGGTGCAGTCTGGGGCCAGATTTCTTTCCCACCTCTTTGGCCCAGAGTCAACTTCAGTTAAGAGACAGGCTACCTCTTTAACTGTTTGGGTTAGTTGAGCCCTGGGAATTACAGACTAGTCCAGCGACTAATTTTGATTTTTTTTTTTCTCTGCCTTTCTTCCCTTCTATCCCCAAATGAGCTTGCTAAAAGGAGGCTTAGTCCGTTTGAGCTGTCAGCCTTGCTGATGGATTCTCTGAAGGGACAGACTCAAATTGTTTAAGGGAAATGTACCAAGTCACTGGAAATGTGAGAGATGGCCCATGAAGACATTGTGTGTGCTGCTGAAACTGACCAGAAAATGCTCAGAATGGAAAAGTACATTTGGGTGGGCTGTGGGGAAGGGTCGGTCTTTCATTTTTTTTTTTTTTTTCATAAAGACCTTTATTCACCTTGGAGAAAAATATTTTTATTCTGTCTTGGTTCCTTTAATTGAAGGTTTTCCATATTTCTCTTGAGTTCCTGGCTCACAAGTAAATACAGAAATGGAAGAAAGTAGCACTCAATGCTATTTGCTTTTTTGGAATATAAAATTAAAGAGTTAAACAATTGTTTCCTCTGATGTTGATTTCTTCAGCTGAAGAGAAGTTGTTAGGAAAATGTGGATTGACCCAGTTTATTATTATTTTGGATTGAACCTTTTAAAGTCATTGACCACTTGTCTTAGAATAACCGTAGACCGAAAAGAAGAGTATGGCTGACTCGTGTTGTTCCTTCTGTTCCGTCCAGAAGTGACGGCTTTACCTCCAGGTGGGTTGTAACCATTTGGTCTTTCCCCGTTTCAGGACCCTGGTGGCCTTACTCCTTGAGGTGGATCAACACGTGCGACATGGGGAAGAAAACCAAGAGGACAGCCGACAGCTCTTCTTCCGAGGACGAGGAGGAATATGTGGTGGAAAAGGTGTTGGACAGGCGCGTGGTCAAGGGGCAGGTGGAATATCTGCTGAAGTGGAAAGGCTTTTCGGAGTGAGTCCTTTCGTCTTTAGGCTTTTGTTTTCTTTTGCTTTTGCCCACAGTCCAGAAGAGGGCATCACATCAGCTACAACAGGAGTTAGGAAGTTATAGATGGCTGTAAGTTGCCATTTGGGTGCTGTAAGTCAGACCACAGTTCTCTGGGAGAACAGACAGTACTCTTAAATGCTGAGCCATTTCTCCGACCCACTGGCTAATTGCATAACCCCTTTCCTACTCACCTTAATGAAGTAGGAGCAATAGGTTGATGGGTGTAGCTTAGTAGTGCAGTGCTTTTGCCCAGTGCTCTTAGGGTCCTTGTTTGACCCTCTGGTGTGCTGGGGAAAACAAAGAAAAAACAGTGATAAGACATAGGACTTAGAGGGCTCAGTGAGTGGAGGTAGACCACTTGCCATTGAAAGTGTGAATATGTGAATTGAGACCACCAGAACCAGTGTACACACACACACACATTTCTCTCAGCAGTGAAACACTGGGCTGGGAGACAGACAGGAGAATCCTGGGGAGTCTGAGGGACAACCAGCCGGGCATGCATAGCAGACATAGCAATGAATAAGGGACCCTATTCAAACAAGGCAGAAGGCAGAGACCAACAGCTGAGGTGGTCTCTGACCTCCAGTTATATACACCCACACTCACATGCAACACATTAAGAGATTTAGTAAAAGAAGTCAGTGTTTTAATTCCAGTTCTCTCAGAGGCAGATGGATCTCTGTAGGTTCCAGGCCAGGGCTGAGATTAAAGGCCTGTATCATGGCCAGATTATAACTAACAGATCAATAAAAGTGTCTTTTTCTTTGTTAATTAATTGGGGGGGGGTGTTTTTTTGTTTGTTTGTTTTTGTATTTTGTAAAAGCCAGGGGATTGGATGTGCATGTTGTGAGGGGTAGGTGTCTGAGAGCAGGAAGTCCAGAAAGCAACTCGGACAATAGCTTTTTCCGATGGCTCTATTCCAGGCTGCTGGATCCTGACTGACCCCATCACACCTCTCTGTTTTGGGGGGGGAAGATTTATGTATGTATGTATGTATGTATGTATACAATGTTCTGTCTGCATGTATACCTGCACACCAGAAGAGGGCACCAGATCTCATGAGGGCACCATGTGGTTGCTGGGAATTGAATTTAGGACCTCTGGAAGAGCAGCCAGTGCTCTTAACCTCTGAGTCATCTCTCCAGCCTCCCTGCCCTCAATAGCACCTCTTAATTTTTTTGGTTAGCATCCCACTTACTGGTCACTCCTGGGGAGAAGCCCATTTCCAGGTGATTTTATCCAGCCTGGAATCCTCTTGCCATGGCTATATTATATTACCATGGCTACCTATATTACCAAAGTGGTGGTACTTTGATCTTAACGGCAAAAGTGCTTTTATTTATGTTTAGTTTGTTTTGTTCTGTTCATTAAACTGTTCATCTTGGTATGCAAGGTGGAAGAGCAGAGATCTTGGAATGTTGGAACATGTTTCTAGAAAAGGAGAGTGAGCTGAGCATAATCCAGCACTTGGGAGGCTAAGTTTTAGGCTGTGAGTTTCAGGCCAGCCTTGGCCATATAGTGGGACCATACCATCTCAAAAGAAGGGAGGATATGGCCACTGTTACCATGGCTTTAAACAGGTAAATTGACATGGAGGCCCCCACCTGTTCCCTTTTTCCTGCTGTCTAATTAGACTGTTACTTTTCAGCTCATCATGTAGATAAAGGACTCAGTGTTGTCTCAATTTATTGTCAGTATTGCTCCTGTGATTCCAGGGTCTGGAATGCACAATCATCCACTGAAATCCTGCACGAGGGTCCTTTGCTCATCTAAACTGTCAACAGTCTCGTTCTTCTCAAGTCTTGCCCTTTCAGTATGGACTGCACAGACTTAATTGCCCAGGGCATTTATAGAGTTCCTATGAAGTACAGAAACTGAATGCATCTGAAAGTACATATGACAGAAGCAACTATAAATATTTTATGAAAATGTAGAATTTTTTAAAGATTTTTATGTGTATAAGTGTTTTGCTTGTATGTGTTTATGTGCAGCACATGTGCATGCCTGGTACTGAGTTCAGGAGAGGGCACTGGATCCCCTAGAACAGGAGTTACAGATGGATATGACTGAGCCACCATGTGAGTGTTGGGAACAAACACAGGTCTTCTGGAAGGGCAGCAAGTGTTCTTAACCACTGAGCCATTGCCATTGGTCCAGCCCAACCTGGACCCTGACTTTTTTGAGATGGGGTATGTAGCCCTGGCTATCCTGGAATTCACCAAGATCTGCCTGCCTCCAGAGTTCTAGGATTAAAGGCACACTGTGTAAGCCCCTTAGCCCTGGCTGGGCTGGAATTCCTTCCTTCCTTCCTTCCTTCCTTCCTTCCTTCCTTCCTTCCTTCCTTTCCTTCCCTCTCTCTCTCCCTCCCTCCTTTTTTCCTTCCTTCCTTTCTCTTTCTCTCTTTCTTTTTTGTTTTGTTTTTTTGAGACAGGGTTTCTCTGTGTAGCCCTGGCTGTCCTAGACTCACTCCGTAGACCAGGCTGGCTTCTAACTCAGAGATCTGCCTTCCTCTGTTCCGCTTGTTGTTTTTAATTGTACAGGGCAGGTCACTTTCACCTTGTATGAGTTAAGGTCTCTTGGTTTGGTTGTATTCACTGTCTTGAGGCTAATTGGCCTCTAGCCTCTAGCCAGTACTGTGATTCTGGCCTACCATACTGGTTTTTGTAGCACTTTGTGTATCTAGGCAAGAACTCTTCCCAGCTGAGCTACACCCGGAGCTCTGCTTCATCACTGTATTTCTATTTTCTTTTCTTTTTTTTTTTTTTTAAGATTTATTATTTATTATGTATACAATGTTGTGTTTTCCTGTACGCCTGCATGCCACAAGAAGGCACCAGATTTCATTATAGATGGTTGTAAGCCACCATGTGGTTTCTGGGAATTAAACTCATGATCTCTGGAAGAGCAGCCAGTGCTCTTAACTTCTGAGCCATCTCTCCAGGCACATCATCACCGTATTTCTAAAGAGGAATGACAGCACTGCTTACCAGGTATGAAAACCATCGAAATGAGTGAGAGACAGGAAAGTCCTATGAAATAGTAATGTAAATAATACTTGAATTCCAAGTTGACCTTAGGCTTATTGAATCACCATTTGAAAGGTGCTGAAAGCTGTTTGAATTTTTGGTACTTAATCTAGATTCAGAGGTGAAAGGCAAAGTTAAGGTAGGTAGATTAAGCATTGTCATAAATGTCTGGTATTGGGACTGGAGATATGGCTCAGCAGTTATGAGTACTTCCTGCTCTTTCATAGACTCTAGTTAGGTTCCCAGTACCCTTGTCCCACAGTTCACAATGGCCTGTGTCTCTAGTTCCAGAGAATCTGATGTCCTATTATAGCCTCCTCCATAAACATTTTTACAATATAGTAAAATATTTTTTTTTTTTTTTTCCAAGACAGGGTCTGACTATGTAGCTCTGGCTGTCCTGGAACTCACTATATAGACCAAGCTAGTCTGGAACTCACAGCGATATATCTGCCTCTACCTCCAAAAGTTGTTCGCCATGTCATCAGCAAATACAATCTTATTAAGGAAAAAAATGCCTGGGATTTCATTAAAGGCTGGAACAAATTTTTTTCTCTTCCCTGAGCATTGTGTGCAAGAGAGTAAGTACCTAGTCGCTTATTCCTATGTCATAGATAGCTTGTAGCTGAAGTACAAGGTCAACAACAGGGACTAGGAGTTTGCTTAGTTAGTAGGGTGCTTTTGTAGCATCCATAAAAATTTGGATTTAATCCCTAGCACGGCATACACTGGGTAAACCTAGCTGTCAGCAGGAAGAGTTGAGGAGGATTAGGAGGTCAAGGAATGCATGCAG
Organism: Psammomys obesus; assembly: GCF_907164565.1. Classification (NCBI taxonomy): domain Eukaryota; kingdom Metazoa; phylum Chordata; class Mammalia; order Rodentia; family Muridae; genus Psammomys; species Psammomys obesus. The sequence goes on along the minus strand of NW_026594240.1, from coordinate 1,332,160 downwards.
GCAAAATACTTTTATACAAAATAATTTTATTTTTGTTTAAAAAACAATTGATGGACTGGGCTGAGTGGCACACGCCTTTGATCCCAGCACTTGGGAGGCAGATCTCTGAGTTGGAGGCCAGCCTGGTCTACAAAGAGAGCACAGAACAACCAGGGCTACACAGAGAAATCCTGTCCTGAAAAAAACAATCAAATATTAAAAAATTTAAAAAATAAAAAACAACTAGAGATTAATTATAACAAATACTATTATAAAGATGAATGGTCTCAACCTATAATGTACCAACTTTTTTTTTTTTTTTGTCTTTGTCTTCAAGACAGGGTTTCTCAGCATAGCTCTGGCTGTCCTGGAACTCGCTCTGTAGATCAGGCTGGCTTCAGAGATTGTTTTGCTTTTGCTTTTAGAGTGTTGGGATTAAAGGGGTGCACCACCATTGCCTGGCCTGTGTCTCCCTGTCTTGCTGTGATGATACAAGTTGGGTTGTAGCTTGTTCTCTGTCGCTGTGACCAAAAGCATTGTGAGGGGAAAGGGTTGATCCCCTCTTGAGTGCTGCACACATTCTATGGTTGGAGGAGTTACAGCGGAACTTGAGTAGGGAGTGGAGGGGTGCTGTTTACTGGCTTGCTCCCAGGCTCGCTGTCAGCTGCTTTTGATTAACCTTTTGTTTTTGTTTGTTTGTTTTGAGACAGGGTTTTTCTATGTAGTCTGGCTGTCCTGTAACTTTCTATGTAGACCAGGCTAGCTTTTAACTCAGATCTCCCTGCCCCAGCCTCTGGAGTGCTGAGATTGAAGGCGTGTACCACCAGGCCTGGCTGCCATCTACTCAATACAGCTCACACGCACCAGCTTCTGGGATGTTGCTGAGCACCTTGGGCAGGGCCCTATATGTCAGTTAACAACCAAAAGAATGTCCCACAGTCTTGCTCACAGGTCAGTCTGATAGAAGCTCTTCAACTGAAGTTACCTCTTTCCAGGTGTGTTAAGTTGACAATCAAGAGAGCTATCACAGGTCTGTTCCTTGTCAATTTGAAAAGCAAGTATATAACCTTTTGTTGTCCCCAAGATCTCATGTTAATATCACAGTATAAAAAACAGTTAAGGCCAGGTGGTGGTGGTACTGGCTTTTTTTCCAGCACTCAGGAGGCAGAGGCAGATGGATCTCCTGAGTTCTAGGCCACCCTTGTCTACAGAGTGAGTTCCACTCTGTCTCAAAAACACACATACACACGTGCACACGCATGCACGCACACACAAACACAGCCTGACTTTTAAAGTCCCGTATTCTTCGAAAATTAAAAATTTCAACACTTTGAAATTTCAAGGTCTTCTATTTTTTTTTTTTTTAATTGTGTATATATGGGTATTTTCATGTATGTCTGGGTACTATATACATGCCTGGTGACCCAGTAACCACAGAGGCTGTCAGATTTTGTGTTATAGAATTACAGACAGTTGTGGGTTGCTGTGTGTGCTGGTAATTGAACCCAGGTCCTCTGGAAGAGCAGCCAGTGTTCTTATCCATGTCTCCAGGTCTGTTCATGTTCCTTTAAAAATATCTATGCCAGGTGTGGTGGCACATGCCTCTAGTCCCAGCGCGTTGGAGGCAGAGGCAAGCAAATGTCTGACTTCCAGGCCAGCCTGGTCTGCATAGTGAGTTCCAGGACAGCCGGAACCCTATCTCAAAAAACAAAATAATGATAATAATAATAAAAATAAATAAGTTCAAGGTCTTAACTGAGGGCTTCTGTAAAATCAAAAACGAGTTAAATACTTCTGTTCCTCGATAACAGAACCAGGGTATAAAAACTGCTCCTACTTAAGCAAAAGCAAAGTCCAGCCATGTAATTCCAAGTCTGACATTCTGGACTTGTTCACGATCTTCTGAGCTCCATGGGATTTAGGCAGTCCTGCTTTTCTGGAGCTGCCATCAGCCACATATCTAGCTTGTCTGCTAGGTTCAGGCCAGCTCTGCTAAACACCTGCCATTGTCCCTCCATCTCCAGTATCCTGGGGTTGCCGCTGCACTTGCGGTGCACCTTCATAGATGGCCTCTCTGCAGGAACTTTATCCTTGCCCTTGGTACCAGGCCTTGCTGCTCTTCCTGGGAGGTCTCTTGTACCTTCAAAACCTGTATATGGGAGATCTGATATTGCCCATTTCTGCCATTGATGTTCAGCCTTGGCCCGCTACTGACTGAGCCTTTGTGTGCTGACCCTGAGTAAATACTTCCCAGAAGGTTGACGAGCAGGAAGTTGGCTTCCATGGATTCTTAACCCAAAATGCCACACACAGCCCAGTGGCGTCTTTGTTCCCTCTGAAACCTCACAAGCCAGCTCACCTGGCCGTAAGACCCTAGAGTTAATTTCAACAGTGCCCCCTCAAGCTAATTGCAGGTTAAGGGATGATGCTTGTGCGGCTTATTGACCTTTTTTTTTTTTTTTCTACGGTGAATCATTACAGGTCACAGGTGTGTTATATGTATATAAACACAAATCAACCCAAAACCTAGTGCTTACTCTATCAGAGCTTTACCTCTGGATGGGGGAAGGGATGATGGTAAAGTTTTTTTTTCTTTGTAGGTACATTTTATTGCTTTAATTCCAAAACATTGTGTATTTTTAATTTTCTAAAACCCATGGTACAAACATACAATATCAAAATTCAGACAGACATATTGGTTCATTCCTGTAATCTAGGCTGTAATGCAAGGCTGAGGCAAGAGGATTTCAGAGAGTTCAAAACCAGCCTGGCTACATAATAGGACTCTTGTCTTTAAACCCAGTGAGAAGCTGGGTGTGGTGGCATGACCATTATTAATCTTAGCACTCTGAGAGGCAGAGACACTGTTAGAGGAAATCCTGGTCTACCTAGCAAGTTCCAGTGACTTTTGGGTGAAAGGAAAAAAATAGAAACCCAGGGAGAAGACTGGGAATGTGTTTTAGTTGGTGGAGTGCTTGTATAGGATACACAGCACTGGGCTGAGTTTCCAGTACCGACTAAAGGAGGCATGGTGGCACAAGCCTGTGATCCCAGTGTTCTGGAGGGAGAGAGGGCTGAGAATTAGAAGTTCAAAGCTATCCTTGACTACATAGAGTTTGAGGCCAGCCTGGGCTACATGAGACCTTCTTCCCCAAAAAAAGACAAAACAAAACTTACTTTATACATTATAGGGATTACTGTTTTGAGTTTTGTTAGGTCCAGTTATTTCAGATTTCACACAGAACTTGGTAACAGTAGACTTGAGTCTGTCACATTTGAGTTAATGCACTCCAGCTTCTACTTGCTAGAGTATATAGACCGAATCCAGGATGATAGAAGTGGAAGGTGTTGCTGGGCACGGTGGCGCACGCCTTTAATCTCAGCACTCCAGAGGCAGAAGCAGGCAGATCTCTGGGAGTTCAAAGCCAGCCTTTTCTTTATAGTGAGTTTCAGGATATCTAGTGCCACACAGAGAAATCCTGTCTCAAAAAAAAAAAAAAAAAAAAAAAAAAAAAAAAAAAAAAGAAAAGGAAGATTATAGAGGTATATGACTTACTAAGTTATCCTTTTTATACAGGCAACTGATTGTATAAAATCACACTCTTGGCACTTAATTAAGCATTTAAATTTGGGGGTTTTTTTGATAGAGAAAAGATGTGCTGGGAATTAAACCGATGGAGCCTTGCTTATATCTGGACAAGCACTCTTACACTGAGCTCTATACCCAGCTTCTAGATGGGGTTTGTTTACAAAGATTTATTTATTTATTTATTTATTTATTTATTTATTTATTATTATTTTAGTTTTTTGTTTGTTTCAGCCAAGTTCTGGCTGCCCTAGAACTGGCTCTTTAGACCAGACTGGCCTCTGCTTCCTAAGTGCTGGGATTAAAGGCATGTGTCATCACTGCCTGCTAATTTTTTTTAAAGAAATTATGTATGTGTATCTGTCTTTGTGGGAGTATATGAATGCTGTGCAGGTGCCTGTGGAGGCCAGAGGGCATTGGAGTCCCTGGAACTGGAATTATAGATGTTCAGATCTGCAAGAGTAACCAGTACCCTTAACCACTGAGCAATCTCCAGCCCCAAAATTGGTAGTTTAAACAGGTTTATTAAGGTATAATTTTATGTACCATAAGAGTCACCAAATGGTAGTGGTGCATGACTTTAGTCCAAGTACCAGAGAGGCAGGCAGATCTCTTGAGTTCAAGGCCAGCCTGGTCCACAGAGTGAGTTTCAGGTCAGCCCCCCCCCCCACACACACACAAAAGTCACCCACTGGGATTGTACAATTTGGTGTTTTTTGTTTTGTTCTTTGGGAGAAGGTCTTTTTGTTTTGTTTGAGACAGGGTTCCTCTGTGTAGCTCTGACTGTTATGGACTCACTTTGTAGACCAGAGTAGCTTGAGTTCTGTCTCTGCTTCCCCAGTGCGGGATTAAAAGCGTGCACCACCGTGCCTGGCTCGATTCGGCTTTGGTCAATATTTATTGACCAAAGTTGTGAAACTGTTAACCACACTCCCGTTTCAGAATATTTTCCCAGCCTAATCTAAAATATATCTTGACAGGGCACGCCAGAGAAATGGAATCAGAAAGAAAGTATAGCCGGGCATGTGGTGATCCCAGCACTCTGGGGCAGAGGCAGGTGGATCATTGTGTGTTCCAGGCCAGCTTGGTCTACAAAGCGAGTCTAGGACAGCAAAGGCTACACAGAGAAACCCTGTCTCGAAAACAAAAGCAAAATAAAAGAGAAAGAAAGCATATCTTTTATTGTGACTTTTTTTTTTTAACTCAGTACTCAGCATATTCATTTTTTTAACTCAGTGTACCATTTGAGATTTTTCTCAAGTTGTATTTTGTTTCCTTTTGTTGCTTAATATAATTTTATTTATTCATTAGTTGAACATTCAGGTTTGTTTTGGATACTAAATGTTGATACAGTGCTAAAGGTGTAGCTCTGTTGTGGGACAGACATAAAACCCTGGTTTGGGGTTTGATCCCCAGCCCTGCAAAGTAGTAATTCTTCACGTGGCTTTGTACGGATATGCTTTTTCCCAAGAAGATCAGATTTGTTGGAGAGCTAGAGATCAAGACTGTGGCATTATCTGTGCTAGTACCTTACTGCTGAAGTACACCTCAGGCCTCTCGTTCAGTACTTAAGTGTAGAATGCCCAGCCTTTGATTACATGTCCTCTTTAAAAAAACACTAGCATTGAAAGGGGTTGAGGATGTCGCTTCCTAGCACTTGTCAGTCTTAGGTTCTGCAGGAATGGTATAAAAATACGGAATTATCATCATCCCTCTGTCTTTTCCTTTTGTTTTTATTGTTACTGTCCAGGGAGCACAATACTTGGGAACCTGAGAAGAACTTGGATTGTCCTGAACTAATTTCTGAGTTTATGAAAAAGTATAAGAAGATGAAGGAGGGTGAAAACAACAAGCCCAGGGAGAAGTCAGAAGGAAATAAGAGGAAATCCAGTTTCTCCAGCAGTGCCGATGATATAAAATCTAAAAAGAAGAGGGAGGTAAGCTTCTCCCTTCTCCCACTGTTCTTAAGGGTGGACTTCAAGGTTTACTGTTGAGCAGCAGCCTCTAGGGAAGTGTATTGATTAGCTACAGCAACCCTTTCTGCTTGAGTGAGAACTGGCGTAGCACTAATTGTGTTTAAAGTGTCAAAACTAATGTGAAATGCAATCCACTCTGCCTCCTCTGTGAATAGAAATATGTATGAATATGTGTCTTGTGTGTTGTTGCCTGAGGGAGGCCTGAAGGTGTTGGGTTCCCTGCAGCCAGAGTTTCAGGCTGTTGTGAGTTTCCTAAAATGAGTGCTGGGAACCAAAGTTAGGTTCTCCAGAAGAATGTCAAGCTCTTGTAGCCATTGAGCCAACACTGTAGCACCAAGAGGAAGACACTTTCAAGTTTTTCTTTTAAAAGAAAGAAAAGTGGCTAAGGAGTTAGCTCAGGAGTAAAGGTACCTGTTGTCAAGCCTGAAGTTCAAATCCTACCTCATTGCAGAAGGAGAAAACTCACTCCTAAGTTGACCTTAGACCTCTACATGCACCTGCCCATGTGAACGCCCTAATAATAATAAGAGCAATAAATAACATTCAGAAAACCTGAGATGTTTACTGCTTCGCTCTTTGTTGTCTTTTCTGTATACTATTTTTGTTTGATATGTTTTATATGTCTAGTTTATTTACTTGTGAATATGTGTATGCTAGTATATGTACACATATTCACATGTGTGTGGTTTCTGTCTTCAGTGTTCCTTGATTCACCTAGGTTTGCTGGCTTCCGAGCTTCAGGGATCTGTCTTTCTCTTAGGCTTCTGCTGTCTTAAGACAGAGTCACACATGTCTATGTCTGCTCTCAGGTTTGCTATGTGTGCTGAGATGGTGGTCCTGTGCCTGCAGGCGTTTATGTCTTATGCTGTGCTAGGGATTGAACTCAGAACTTTCTGTATATTAGACAAGAACTTAGATCACTGAACTATATCCCCAGCTCTCTCTGTTCTTTGGAGGTAAAGGTCATACTTCATAATTGTACTGACCTTGAACTCACATTGTATTTCTGCCTAGCCTGGGGCTTTCCCTTGTACCTCAGGCTTCTGAGTGGTGGGATTTTAGGCATGTGTCACCATATCTGGCTATTTTCACTCATTTTTCTTCCAGTTATATACCCTGAGGAGGAAAAGAATTTTCATTTTCTTTTGTGTCTCTTTATTGTTTGGTTTGGAAACTAATTATGAAGTTTGGTTTGATTCAGTTGCTTTTCCTTAACGTAAATGTCGTATTACTTTTTTCTTCTGCATCTTTGCTGTGTGTATATGTTACACAAACACCTCCAGCTTTCCCTCTCTCCATTTATTTCCAGGTCATGTAGCCTATGTAGAACATATCATGTACTTAAATTTAATAAAGAAGAAAGTATAAGTGTGTAGTATTCCTGCCTCAGTTCCCTGTTTATCTGCATTATATTTAGGTGTCCATTTTTCTCCACTGTTCCTCTCAGCTGTGACTACACCTCAGAACTACTCAGCAGGTATTTTTAAAAAATCTCCAGGACCCGAGATGAACCTTATACCAGTTAAATGAGAGTTTCTGTGAGCAAACTGAAGCACTGTGATTTATAAAGGCTTGTATATAATTCTTTGTCTCTATGGGGCTGTTCCTGTCTGACTCCTTTCTCTTGTTAATTTTATTTTTACAACCTTTTTTTTTTTTTGGTTGTTTGATGAGACAGGGTCTCTTCATGTAGTCATGGCTCTGTTAGAGCTTGCTGTGTAGACCAGCCTGACCTTTTAACTCACAGAGATCCTCCTGTCTCTGCCTCCTGAGCACTGGGATTAAAGACTTGGGCCAGCACACCCACCTGTAACCTTATGCCACCTTTCTGAAAAGGTCTGAATATCCTTATGATACACCGTATTGATAAAGAATTTAAGGAACACTTTCCATTTTCTGAGGACTTTTGGGTTTTGTGTATGTTTTTTGTCTGTTTTGAGATAGGGTCTCACTGTGAAGCTTTGATTGGTCTGAAAAATTTTTATTTATAAATTGTAACACATGTTGTTATTTTGCATGTGTTGGAGCATGCACGTCAGTGCACATGTGTGGAGGGTAGGAAACAACTTGGAAACAGCCAGGTATCTTCCTCTACCAGGCAGGCCTGGGGAGTTTGAGTCCAACCTTGAAGCTTGGTTAGTAGGCACTTTGATTTCCCTGTTAGCTTTTTGTATTCTAGGTTTTGTTGTTTGTTTCCCTTTTAGTTAAATTAAATAAAATAGCAAATAATACAACCAAAGACTGTGAGAGAGAGAGTAAACATTTCTTCCATTTAGGGTCTTTGTTCTTTTAAAGGTAGTCATCTGGCTTTGGGTCCCTGGCCACTTAGAGGATTCATGTCCAGGTTTTGGAGCTGCTGACCTTGAAAACAACCTCCCGACATCATTTACGTTACGTTTGTCTGGGCCCTTGATAGCATTCTCAGCAGTACTGGCAGCTGTCAGGAGACAACTGGCATGATAGGTAGAGTCATGTGTTGTCAAGGTGTGGTGGAGATGGCATTTCTTTAGACCGCTGCAGAAGGAATTTCTTAGTTGGTTTTATGCCTGATTTAAGATTACTGCCGGTGATGATTTTAGTGTTTTTCTTGCCTCAGCTCCTTTCAGCAGCTTGAACATTCTTTTTTCATTCCCCCGTTACCCTCCCTATATAGCAGACTATTTCCAGCTGCCAAAAATGATGTATAACTTAGTCCCTATGCCAGAATTCCAGCTGTGAGCAGCTGTGTTTGCATCTGGGAACCTATTCCTCTTAAATGCCCCAAAGAGGCTGTCTTAAAAAGTCAGTATCTTTCCATTGATCCATGACTAGAATTTCTTTCCTGTTGTGAGTTCTGGTATCTTTGGGGACCACCAGGACTGTGCAAGCTTTCTTGTTTTTTTTTTTTTTTTTTAATGAAAATCTTTGTTTGTTTGTTTGGGGGGTTATAGACTTGTATAGGTTAGTCAAGGAATATGTAGGAGTTGATACTCTACCTACCATGTGAGTCCCAGGGATCAAACTTGGATTGTCAGGCTTCCCTATGAGCCCCTTTGCCCACTGAGTGGCCTGCTTTTCTATCTCAAAGGAAGTCAAGATGATCAGAAAGGGTTGGGATTTGGCTCATTTGTTAAATCTTCTTTTTTTTTAAGGATTTATTTATTTATTTGCTTGTTTGTTTGTTTCTACAATATACTGCAGGCATTTGTGTCTGCCTGCCAGAAGAGGGCAGCAGATCTCACTATAGATGGTTGTGAGCCACCATGTGGTTGTTGGGAATTGAACTCAGGTCCTTTGGAAGAACAGACAGTGCTCTTAACCGCTGATGAATGAGCTTGCTTCATCTCCTGAAAATTTTAGAAAAATTATGATATGTATAAAATAAGACTTTTTATTCTGAGCAGTGCTATCACACCTGGATCAGCTTCTGCTGTATGTAGATCACATGATTACCTGAGACCAAGTCCCAGCCCTCTCATGAGTTGTCAGCTTGAGGTCTCAGGCCCAGTCAATGTTAATAGTGTGTCTAAGCAGACCAGAGGCTCTTCACCCAAGTCATATGCAAACTAATGTTTGTGATTTGCCTTTTTTAGAGTATTGGTCTTGCATCCTTCTTACCTCTGCTTTTCAAAATATAGACGACTCTGTGAAATATTAAAACTGTTGGTCATTGTGAGGATGAATTAGAAGTTCTAAAAGGGTATGGTTGGGAAAGCGTATCGGGAGATGAGAATGGAAACAGGCTTGTGTCTCAGGAACAGGAGGAGAGCGTTGGCTTGTGGTACTGCACAGATTCTGCGAGTAAAGTGCCAGCAGAAGGAGGCCCAGATGATTCTCCAGAGATTCACAGGGTGCCACAGACTTTTAGGGGTCCTTATCATTTGCATGGAATAACAGGAAAGACGGCTACATCTTCTTGGCAAAATATCTCAACATTGCTGTCCCTGGTTGCTGTAGATCAGTCAGTTATATTTCTAGAGTTCTAAGGATTTTTCTAAATTGATGACAAATGGTATCGAGTAATGTTAACAAGGCTATGATTTGTTATTCTGAGAAACCAGTTTTGTTTTTGTTTTTGGTGGTTTTTACACTAATCTCTTCTGTTCTGTTTGTAGCAGAGCAGTGATATCGCCCGCGGCTTTGAGAGAGGGCTGGAGCCAGAAAAGATCATTGGGGCAACAGATTCATGTGGCGACTTAATGTTCTTAATGAAATGGTGAGCGAGGTTATGCTTCACTTCACAGTTGTGGTTTTGCTATGAAGAAAGAATGTAAAACTGAGAATTCCTAAATTTAATCCTTAGCCAACTCCAGTGTCAGTATTAAGTGGATATTATGGTTAAGAATGGGTTTGTGACATTTCTCAAGCTTTGGTGTCACATTAGAGTAACCTACATATCAGAAAAACAAATTTGGGGTACAAAATGTATAACTACTACCTAAACATCTGTTTGCATAGAACTGAATTATTTACTGTAAGCTCATGAGCCTGTGACTGCGGGGTAAGAGCTGAATGAAGCTTCTTGCATCACTGAGAGTCAGGGCTGCTGAATGATGTCTAAAAGGGAAATTAATTTCAACAAGGCATCAAGCTTGATGCTAAATAAAGCACAAAATTCTTTATCAGAGATAGTGACTTCTAGAAGAAAATGAAGCACTGCCCCTTCCTCCCTCCCTCCTTTCCTGACAGGGTCTCATGTGGCTCAAGCTGAAGCAGAGAGTACAACCTGAAAACAAGTGAGGCTTTTTCCTCCCCCCAACTCCCATGACATACCACAAAAACCTCCCTAAACAGAACCACCAACTGAGGACCAAGACTGTTTGGATGCCCAAGACTGTGGGGACATTTCTCATTTAAGCCAACACAAGGATAAGATGTGTTGTACAGGGCACTGAACTCACTGTCCTGTCTCCATTTCCCTAGGACTGGAGTTAACAGGGTTACAGGCATGTACTCACCATTCCTGACTGGCTTTTTTCCTCTCCCCTATTTCCTTCCCTTCCCTTCCCTTCCCTTTTTCTTTTAAGATTTATTTTTTATTCTATGTGTATGTGTTTTGCCTTGCATATATGCCTCCAGAGGCTAGAAGAGGGTATTGGATCCCCTGGAACTGACATTCCAGGCAGTGTGTGGTGCCATATATTTGCTGGGGACTGAGCCTGGGTCCTCTGTCAGAACAGCCACTCTTCTGCTCTTTCTTTGTTGTTGTTGGTTTTGTTTTTTTTATGCTAAAGATCAGATACAGAGGCTCCACTACTGAATTATACCTCCAGCCCTGTAAAGATTCTTTTTACCTTGAGATCAAAGTGTACGGAGAAGATCAAGCCAGCTAAATTCAAATACTGACACTCAGACAGATTTCTCTCACTCACTTCTCCTTCTAAGTCTTACATCCTTTCTTTTCAGGAAAGACACAGATGAAGCTGACCTGGTTCTTGCAAAAGAAGCTAATGTGAAATGTCCACAAATTGTGATAGCATTTTATGAAGAGAGACTGACGTGGCATGCATACCCAGAGGATGCGGAAAACAAAGAGAAAGAAAGTGCAAAGAGCTAAAGGAGGGGTGTTCTCTGTCAGTTCTCTTTGTATATAATACCTTCACCTTCCTGCTTCCTCTCCCTCTCCCACCCTTTCCATCCTAAACACATCCATAAAAAATGTGCTTATCACTGTGCTCCATGGGAGAGATGTTGGTATTGGTTCTCTTGTAATATAACTGATGATCTGATTCATAAGTGTAACTGTGGAAATTAGGCATTTACATGCTTTGTGTTAGTCTCACAGTTTCTTCTTTTTCCCTGATCTGTTTCTTTTGCTCCCCTGTAACTTTTTCATCACCTCAGAGTCATGATCTTTTAGGGTCGCTTGCTTTTTTTTTTTTTTTTTTTTTTTTATACTCTGGGGAATTTTTATTATGATGGTGACTTCAGTTTCTTGATTGTTATTAGAATATATTGATGACCAGCTGGCCTTTGTCTTGACATACTGGCGTAGAAAGGATGTTGTCCATCTTTTAGGAAGCCAATAGTGGCAGCCCACCTGTTGTGTCTTTTCCAGTCTCCTTTAGCTCTGCCAGGAGAATATATGGTCCCTGGTGTGGTCTTCTGGGCCACCCCTGTCTGTCCTTGGTTTCCCTCCCAGAACAACTCTGTCCTATTGGGGGCTTGGCACTTTACATTTAAATTTGACAAGGCACTCTGGTTAGCCCTCAGGCTTCTCTGGCCTTGTTAATGTCAGTCCCTGATTCTGTTTCTGTAGGGTGGATTCAGTTTGTCATAAAAGGACAAGATTAACTGTGAGTCTGTAAGCTGTACTGCAGGCAGGTAACAGGATGGGGCTGATAACAGTTGTCTCTGGTGTCACACGGTATGTATGAATTATTTCCTTCACCATATTTAGGCTGTATTTATATAGGTGTGCCAAGGTGCTGGGCACCCTCTAGCCCTGCCAACCTCCCAAAGCATTCCTGTAACCAAAGAGGCATCATAGCAGATTCACATCTCAGAGGACTCACGGGCCTTCTGCGCCATCATTCTCAGTTGAGAGTCTTGGAGAGGAGCCACTAGCCACAGTATCAGTTTCTAAGTACTCGCAGCAGTAACAACTCGTTAATTTTACTGTCTCATGACTTGTGGATTTGCCACCGAGTCTTCAAAGTATTAATGTTCCTCCCTGTCTCCACCCTCAGACTTTTAGTAGTAGCTTATTTTTATGGAAGAGTATCACTTCAGAAAGTGACAGGTCTTTTTGACAAAACCTTTTCTCAGAACAAACTACTTACTTTTTGGTTTACTCTTGGTTTTGCTAGTATATTGAGAAAGTTTTCTGACCCTATTCTGCTTTTTTGTCTCCTGAGAAATGCCCATCTTTTCTTCTCTTTTTTCTTATATGGTTGAGGATAGAGAATCAGGACTAAAGGAAACAACAGGGTTTGGAGCTGAGCATTAAGTTGAGGAAAAAGAATAAATGCTGAGGTAGCCTTAATTCTAGATTTCATCAGCTACTGAGGCTGTTTTTGTTGTTGCCTTTGATTTTTAAAACATAGCTGTGTGGTGGGAGCATCCAGCCCTTTCTGTTATTCATAGTAATGAGAGGGATGTATGGAGTGCTCCAGGGCTCAGATGAGCCAAATAATATGCAAATCATAGACCCATTCATAGCACTCGTTAGCGTGGCTTTCCTGCCCAGCTGCTGATTGAGCTCTGTAGAGATTGTGTCAGCAGTTGTGCTGCACAGTAGAGAAGACAGCTGTTGCTGCGGTGACATGGCAGATAGACAGTGCAGCTTTGCTGTAAGTCAGCCAGGGAGACGCTGTGAGTGGCAGTGTGGGGAAGAGCGCCTCACCCATACCTCATGGGGGTGTTTCCTCCATAGTCCGCTGGCCTCTGGAGGAATTAGATCAAGTGCTGGGTGAGTGACCATTGTCTGTATGTAACAGAGAAGTGAAGGAGGGTTAGAAAGCAGATTTGTTGCACAGGCAGCCAAGGATAGTAGTAATTAGGGTAGATGAAAGTAGGACAGATGTAAGCCAGAGCTCCTGAGGTGATCTGAGCCTCTTGATTGGCAGTTGGAGGAAAAGGCAGCCTGTCTGAGTAGTCAGTGGTCGTGAGCTTGTAAATTGCAGTGTCTGCATTTTTTTAAACAAAATCTTAGCCTGTGGGCAAATATAACAATGATGGTTGGTATTAAGATTGGTCCTAAAAAGCCAGGCCTGGTGGCATAAGCATACAGTCCCAGACTGATTCAGGGCTGTTGTATATTCAAGGTGTATTGGGGAACTTAGTGAGACCCGATCTTAAGATTAAAAGTAAAAAGGACTGAGGATGTGCTTTGAGAGCTTAATCCTTTGTAATGCAAGAAATCAAGGGAAGCTTAAGGTGCATAATTGCTGTGATAACAGGTGATGTCTAACAAGGTCTTGTACTGTTTACCATGGTTCTAATATTCTCTGTGTAGCTCAGGTCTGCCTGCCTCTGCCTTCTGAGTGCTGAGATTAAAGGTGTGTGCCACTGCTCCCTGACTGATTTTAATACTCTACACCATCTTTTCTGTCCTCAGTTCATGTATTGGTTTTCTGCAAAGTATTACCAAAACACCCTTCTTTTCTTCTTAGTACTTTTGCTGGTTATATGTAGGAATAAGGAACTGGATTCCAGTATTATCTTTAGTCCTCAATATGAAGACACCAGACACTCCCTTGTGCTTCCTACATGGGTGGGTGCCAAGTAGCTTGTTTCTGTTGGAGAACTACAGCCTCAGACAGAAGTGTTTCCTAGAGCTTTCTTCCCATTAAAAAGTTAGTGGCCAAAGGTAAAACACTCCTAAATACAGGAGTATATTCTCTTGTGTTAATCCTCTTTTAGAACTAATTTTGTGCTACTTGGAATTGAACTTAGGGCTAGCTTTGACATGCCAGGCAAGGGCTCTGCCACTGAACTGATATCTTCATATGCCCCTTCATCCCCACATATCATTTTGTTGTTGTTTTACAGACAAAGTCTGAATTTACTTTGAAGCTAAGGATGGCCTTGAATTCTTGATCTCCTGCCTCTCTCTCCCAGTCTTTAGGATTATAAGTATATGCCACCATACCTGCCTCTCTGCCCCTTTTAAAAGTTTTTATAATGAAACTTGGCCTTCAAAGTCTACTTCTGGCTAAGTTTGGTGGTCCCACACCTTTAATTCCAATATTTAGGAGGCAGAAGTAGGTGAATCCCTGAATTGGAGGCTAGCCTGGTCTATACAGTGAGTTTTAGGCCAGCCAGAGCTACATAGACCCTGTTGAAAGAGGAAAATAAGAAAAGGCTACCTAGACTAGCCTTGAACTCAGGCTCTTTTTTGTATCAGTGTGTGCCACCATGTCAGGCTCTTTTTAAAAGTTATTTATTTTATGTACATGGGATTTCTTCCTGCATGTATGTCTGTGCACCATGTGCATGCCTGGCTCCCTAGGCAACCAGAAGAGGGCATCATATCCCCTGGGATAGAAGTGAGCCTCTAGGTGGGTGTTAGGAATCACATCCTGGTCCTCTGGAAGAGTTGTCAGTGGTCTCAACTGCTGAGCCTTCTCCCCACCCCTTGAAGTGTCTTTCTAATGTGGAACTAATTTCTGTCTTTTTTTCCTGTGTCGTGCTAGCTGTCCCTTGCTGGCTTCACCCTCTGATACTCAGGTTTGCCAGCTTTACGCAAAAGCAGAAGTGAACTGCGTGACCACCAACTTTATACATTGTGCTGCTCACATTCCCACAGCGTTAGCATATGTCAGTCTTGTCAGTCAACGGACATTTTCAGCTCAGGATACAAGGTTTAAACACCCTTGCCCCCTAGAGAGCTTTGATAATGGTGTGGGATGAACTGATCATAGTTTTGTATAATAAACACTACACATGCATATACATTTCTGGTTTGGGGGCAGAATCAAGCAGTCAAGAGTACGGAAGGATGGGTCTTGAGTGGGCAGTTTAGTGGCAGAGTGCTGGGAATGCATCCACAAAGCCCTGGGTTCCCACAGGGACCGGAGGACCTACAGAGGAGGGTGCCATTAATTGGTTCATCTGTGGTAAAGACCTATGGTCTTGGATAAGCTGAGTTAGCCGGCCACTGGGAGCACTGCAGAAAATAAAGGAAAACATTAGAAATGTTGTTGTTGCCGAGAGAGGGCAGATTAAGTGAGCACTGGGACCGTTGTTTGGCCTGCACAAAGCACTGATGGCTGAAGTAGCTGTGCTCGTAGAGAGCACAGCCTGTAGTGCAGGTGCCATTGTGTGTGGTGGTGCAGGTCCTTTGTAGGTTTCCTCTTTGTCGCTCACAGTCTTCAGTTTCTCACCCTTCTGGAGAAAGGGGAGGAGAAGGAAAGGGGAAATGTTAGGTTGGCTTTAAAGCCCAAACATACTAATGACAGACTTTGTTAAAAGAAAGCTTAGGGAATGTCTGCTGATATCTGAGCATCTGCCTCTGGGTCACATGTAGCTCTGCTCAAGCAGTGCCAGAGGGCTCCAAGCAGCACCTGTGCTGCTTAGGTAAACTCTTCCCCAGAAAGAACATCACCTGGCTCTTGAGACTTTTATCTGTCTGGGAATGGGTGTCATGAAGCCTTCCCAGTGGATAAACAGTAGTTTTCAGATTCTCAGTCTGACTCTTGAGAGCACAAGAAAAAGGTCTTAGCTCTACCTGGATAACTGACTGACTTAGGAAGTCAGAATTTCCAGGAATTCAATTAACTGCTCTAGAAAGTTAAAATGTGAAGTTTCTTGTTGCTTTTTTGCTTGTACTGAGTTTTTTTGAATTTTAATCTACCTCGTCTTGTTTTTGTTACTTCTGTCATTGCCACTTGAACATCAGGCTTGACTTTGGTTCTCTAACCGGCAGTGACAGTTCATTACCTTGCCTTTCTTCTTGGCCCTCGTTTCACCTAACATCATCTCTATTGCTCCTGTCAGAAATATGTTTTAAAGTCTTGTTTTATGGGAAGAAGTAATCCACCAATGCTGTTGTCTTCGAGGTCAGTGAGAGAAGGAATTAAACACGGTGGTGGAGGAGGGGCAGACCCTGCACTGGAGGCAGAAGCTGGCAAGGAAGGAGCTATTAATTAAAGAAAAATTCAAAGTCAACGATTGTGATCGTTAATGTCACAATAGATCAAAACCTAATTATGGCAGCCTAAGCAAAAGCCATCAGTATTAATCGGAAAATCTAATAGGAAACTATTATCAAGAAATTATGCCAAATTGAATGCAATGAACTTTTTATCATCCTCTTGTTTTGGTAATGGTCTTTGGCAAGTATGACCCTAACAGTTGGTCGAAGCCCAAACGGGTAGTTTCACTTGTAAAGAGCTTTTTTGTTTTGTTTTAGTATCCCAGGCTGGCCCTGGTGCCTACAGTCCTCCTGCCTCAGCCTGTGCACTGGTATCGTGAGGGGTACATGCATTCATGGTAGTGTGGGTGGGTGAGAGAGAATTGAAGTCAGGGCCTTGTACACTAGACAAGCGCTCTACTACTGAGCTACATATTCTTAGCTCAGAGTGTTCCGTTAGGGAGGGTCCCAGACACACTGAATCTGAGCTGTCGTTGCTAAAGCAGCAACCTTGAATTTTATCACCATCTGCGTTCGTTTGTCTAGTCTAATCAGGTAAGTGGAGCATGTACATAGAAAAGTCTTAGGCTGTTCCTGGCGAGCTTTGTGCTGGTGTGTTCCTGTTGTCATCCTTTGAGTTCTTGGTTCGTGGAGAGTTCTGTACTGGCTGCCGTGAAGGCTGTGGGAAGAGGGGCGTGTCCTGCTCTGAAAGTCTTTTGAGAACTAAGAAGATAGTTTCCTTTATGTTACAGCATTTTCAGAGTGCAGGTTTTTTTTTTTTTTCAGAGTGCGTTTTCCAGGTTCCAGTAGCCTGAGGGTTTGATTCTCAACCAGCTTGGCAGTGCCCCCCACCCCAGTAGTTTTAGGAGAGCAACATAATGATTTCTCACTAGAATTCCAAGGGGTGGGAAGGGTGTCAGCTGCTTTGTTTGGTGGTTTGTCTCTGTTTTCCTTTCTGTGTTATGAGTTGTATCTGGCAGCAGGAGAAGCCATCACTCTGTCCTTAAGCGCTTGGGTGGGGTGAGGCCGGCTATGGCAGAGCTGCTGCCTTTAGGTGTCAGGAGGAATGCCAGGCAGCCCTAGACTGTGCCCTGCAGCTCTGCCGAGCCTCAGGTGCCCAGAGCTGCTTGCTGACCTGGGAAGACCCTGCTGCTCTCTGCATTTGGGAAGCCTGGGTTGCACAGTAGAAGACTGAGAAATCAATGTCTTTTTCTCTTTCTCTCTCTCTAAGACAGCGTTTTCTTGGTGTAGCCGTGGCTGTCCTGGACTCACCTGTAGACCAGGCTGGCCTCGAACTCCGAGATCTGCCTGCGGCTCCCTAACACGGGGACTAAAGGTGTGGTGTCCAACGCCTGGCTAACCCTATTTCTTTGTTTTGTTATTTTGTTTTTCAAGACAGGGTTTCTCGGTGTAGCCCTGGCTGTCCTGAACTAACTCAATAGATCAGGCTGACCTCGAACTCACAGAGATCCACCTGCCTCTGCCTCTGTGAGCGCTGAGATCACAGGCGTGCACCACCATGCCCAGCAACCCTTCCTAAGTGAATTTTACTGTTTAAAATGCAACTTAATTTTCAAAATGGCACTAAGGCAGTCTTCAGAGGCAGGTGGTATGTGCAGGCTCTTCCAGTTACTCCAGGTGAGCGACGGTGCTCATCTGGCTGCACCGACGTGACTGAAAAGTGAGATGTAATGGGCGCTTGTGGGCCAGCCTCGGGCAAGTCTTTCCTTTCAACGCCTCAGTTCCCCATCTGTTCAATGGGGTGATAATACTGATCTACCTCATGGGGTGTTGAGAGGGTTACAGATCAGAGCTGATGACTCCTTTGGGGTTGGGGTTGCCTGTGGAGAATGCCTTGAGTCCAAGTTTTTTAGCCCTCACTGAGTTGTTTCTGAGTGTGGAAGTACTTAGTGACATTGGTGGATTTCCACCCCACCCCCAGCCCTCATCAAAGCTGCTAGTTCAGATTTTGACAGTGTTTATGAATGTTGGAGTCTTGATCGTCCAGACTAACTTGGGATGCCATGGGGAAAGGCAGGCACTTGTGGGTTTTCTGTCTTGCATCACAAAGAGGCCATTTGAAACCCAAGAGTCTTAGGTGAGGGAGGATGATGGAATGCTCTCTGCAGGTTGGGAGTTGAGGCCCTATTCCTGTGGACTTACAGCCACTTCTGACTGTCTTGGTTGCAAATCGACGCGTGGTAGTTTGGATTTATATTGTTTTTATTTTCCAGGCTGATCCTAGGACAGTTAGTTTGTTGATTCCCTTCATGCCCCTAAGCCTCTGCCCTTTCATAGAAACCACGTGTTCAAGCAACATAACCCTACCATCTCCCACCAAAAAGCTACATTGGATTTTTTTTTTTTTTCCAGAAATAGGTGTAACATTCAGAATTGAGCATTAGGTTCTCAAGGCTTCATCCTGTGTGGATTCTGTCGCCTCTTTCTTGGTGTCCACAGTCTGACCCTGACTGAGGACATCTTGGAAACGTGTTTGCCCAAGAGCCTTACCCTTTCTGTCTCACTTTAGGGGCCAAGGCAGCCCCCAGCTCTTTCAGACAGGGCTCTTTTCCCTTTCCCCTGTTGACCCTAGATTGGTAACCCATGAAAAGCACAAGGGCCTGGCTCTGTAGCACAGGCTCCCGCTGTTGGGTGGGCTCTGCTCCTAACAGGGGTCCTGGGCCTTCCCTGGAGGGTGGGAAGGAGCAGTCTCATGTCCTGCTAAGCAGCCAGCAGCTGCCTTACCTCTGCCTGCTGTGTTCCACCTTGTCACAGAATGGATTTGCAGAGACCCTAGAGGCGGGGCTTCCTCAGCACTTGGCCATTCTGAGTAGGAAGCAGGTCACCTTGTAGCCAGGTGTCTGAATGGAGGGAGACATTGAATTCTCTGTGGGCTTCTTTGGTTTGTGGGGGAGTTTTGGTTACGTTTCTTGGTTTTGTTTCAGCTAAACTTGTCTGCTTTTGATTTCTTTAAAGAATAAGTGATATATATATATATATATATATATATATATATGTTTGCATTTTAAGTGTACATGTTTTTAAAAATAGACATGTCTTTCTACAACTGACATCCAATTCAAACATCATTCTCTCCCCCTTCCACCCTCTTTTGCCCCTTTTCATACTCTTGTATTGGTTCTAATAAACGGTTGCTTTTCAAATATGGATCTTGAGTGGTGGTTTGAAGATCTGGGCTTTTAAATCTTTTAAATTTGGGTCCTGGAGTGTTAGCCAATCGTCGTACATTTCTGCCCTGCCCCTCCCCCCCCGCTTTGTTTTGTTTTGTTTTGTTTTGTTTTGGTGAGCATCAAGCCTTGTGCATGCTAAGCAGGCACTCTCCAACTCAGCTTAGCCCCAACCTATCATCCGTCCCAACAGTCTGACTTCAGGGAGGCTTCCTTGACTATCTGTTGGTTCTGACTTTCTACAGACAGCCACAGGGTGGCGCCAACACTGGGGAATAAGCCCGTGCCCCTTGCCTGCTGTGGCCCCAGTTGAGTCAGTTTATCTGCCTTGGTTTCCCTGCACAGTGGGTGGAAACACAGCAAGCCTCATGTGGTTGTTACCTTGTCACTGTCTTCTTTTTGATTTTGATTCATTCACAAAAGCCAAAGAAACCTGTGTTCTAAGGACTGACACTTGTGGGCCAGAGTTGGGGTGGCAGTAGGAAACTGGGTCAGGAGGTGAAAGCAAGGTGATGTAGGATTTATCAGGCAACATAAGTTTGATGTGGCCCTGAACCTGGTGCAGCGGGTCAGAAGCTTGCAGGGTGAGAAGTAAAGACAGACAGACCCTGGAGCCGAGTTCTGGTTTCTACCAGCTTGTCTCTGTCATTCCCCCTGTTGTTTTCCTTTCTGGCTGCTGAGTTATAGGGTCTCTGCCGGCTAATCTCGTAAAAGTCTTATGAAGACATCTGTAGGTTGGCTGACTTAATGGTCCATGACCCCATAAACATGGGACAGGAGAGCCATTTGGTCCACTTCAGAGATAGGCTTTCTGGACATTATTTATTTCCTACCTCTGAGGTCTGGGTCTGCTTTCTTCTTCCCTTTCTAGTTCTCACCCCAGTGGCGGTCTTTCTGACTAACTCCAGGTTTGAATAGGGTTTGAGCCCACACTCCCACCCCTAGACAACTCTCTTGGTTTTGTTCTCCTCAGTGAGGACAGGGCTCTGTGTGGCACTGATTCAGGCGAGCTCTCTATTGCTATAACTTCCATTCAGAATCTTTCAGTTTTCGGGAGAAGTCCAGAACTGGGCAGTTTTGTGTGTTCCCTCTCCGCACTAAAGGTGAGCAGGCTAGTGAAATGATGCAGTGCGGGCATCTGGGGGCAGTGGAGGGGCACTGGGGGTGTTGCTGTGGGGGTCTGTGACCGCTGGCTCACTGAGCACATAGATCTGAACTTCGCTGTTGGAGTCAGCAGCCCCGGGCTTTCTGCTTTTTGGAAGGAGGTATAAGCTGGAGTCACTTGTGAAGTGAGAACAGACCCTGACTGAATATGGGAGGCCATGACAGCAGCTGCTGCCCAAGCCTGGAGAGGCCCTGTGTGTGCTTGCAACAAGGAAGACAAGGGGCCCAAGAACTCAGCGGGTAAAGCCTTTTAATGTGCAAGGCTGCCAACCTGCATCCAGTCCCTGAAAGAGATCTGGAGAAAACCAACTCCACAAAGCTGGCTTCTTCACGAATGCTGGCTTTGGGCATGGTGTCATGCCTTTAACTCTGACACTTGGCAGGCAGAGGCAGATCTCTGTGAGTTCCAGGCCAGCCTGCACAGTGAAGAGGGGAAAGGAGACAAGGTAAAGGCTGGGGTCAGTTGGAGTGTGGGCATCTGGCATAGGCACTGTGTGGCTCTGCGCAGGCCCTGAGCCCACCTGTTCAGTATCAGCATGGTCTAGGTCTGAGGTGCCAGCCTTCTCCCCTCTACAGCTGCAACATCCTGTTTTCCAGGTGCAGGCTCTGTCTACTTAGCCTGTGCCACCCCCTTTTTATAGTTATTTACCCTTTGCCTGCTGTATTGTGTATACTTGTCTGTTGTCTTTCCCCCCATTTCTGGTTTCTCTACCCCTTCCAGTTCCATAAGTGACCTTAATTTGGATATTTCATTTCAACCCATCAAATTGCCATCTTTCGTGCAACAATCTGGGACCCTTTATGAGCTCATTCTACCCCATGCTGCCTCTGGAAGCAGGTGCATGTCTTTCTGTGTGAAATATGGACCCCCTCCAGACTGGGAGAAGATGCTGGCCCACAAGCCTCCAGCTCTCTCAGCCAAACCTTGTCTGACAATTTGGTTTTGAGCCAAGGAGGGAGAGATGCTGGTGATTTTAAACGGGGCTGTGACTGCACCCTTTCCCCTCCCTCCTACCGTTGCTGCCTTTGGAGAAGGCAGCCACATAGGGCGCCACAGCATTGGTCACAGCTGCTGCAGCTTGTGAAATCCTGTGGAATCTGCAAGGAGGCAGAGGAGCAGGTGAACAGGAGCTCTTGCCTTTGTGGTGTAGGAGCAGAATGGACTTCCTCCAGATATTTTCACACCTGCAGCACCTCCCAAGGCAACCTCCCTTCCCCATAATTGTCAGCTTTCTTGTGTGTTTCTGTTCATCATGGGAGCCAGGGGGCTCAGCTCCCAGGGCCCTGGCTGTCCCTATCCTGTCCACCGCCCGACGGTCTGGCTTCTGCCTCATGGCTTCGTTCAGGCCATGCCTGCATGGAGACCACACATTGTACCTGTAGATGGTTGTGAGCCACTGTGTGGGTGGTGATGGGAACCAAACCTGGGATCTCTGTAAGAAAAGCAGCTGCTTTTAAGCTATGGAAGCATTTCTCTATAAGTAAGACTGGAAGTTGTTGATATAAAACCGTTGGACTCTTTGGAAAACGACATTTTTGAGACCGCGTCTTACCTATAGCCATGGGTGTCCTTGAACGCTTTATTCTTTGGCCTTAGCGTCCCGAACGCTGAGATTACAGGCATGTATCACCACGCCTAGTTTCTGTCTGAAATACTTGTTCCTTTTATCATATTTGTTAAAATGCCCCATTTATCAGCCTTGGGGGAGCATGTAGGCAGCTGGAAACTTGATACATGGGGTGGCCTCAAACTCACTGTGTACCCCAAGAGTGGGCTTGAATGTATTATCTTTCTGATTCTACCTCCCAAATGTTGAGGTTCTAGGTATGCATCACCATGCCTGCTTTTATGCTAGAGCCTTGTGCGAGCTAGGCAAAGGCAAGTATTCTACCAACCGAGTTATGCCCGCATTCCCCACCCTGTCCTCACCCTTCACTTCCAAATCTGGAGGAGTGAGTCTGGGGCATGGATTAAAGAGATGGGTCAGTGTACTTTGGGAATCAAAGTATAAGCTTGGGGAGGAGGTGAGAGAGAAAGAGACTTGTCACTGTGAAAATTAGCAGGTGAATGAAATTTGGGAAAAGCAGAGGTGAGAAACTTAGTGAAATCAGATGTGTCGTGTGTGTCCATTCAAGGACTAAGGAAGCCTTAGTGAAAGGTGCATGCCTGGGTTCTGTGGCTCCAGGCAGCACCCTTACTCCCCACAAACAGTTCCAAAGACTTCTGGGCAATGAGTCAACTCAGCATCTGCCCTCCCATGTTCTGAGAGGAAAAGGCTTTCCTCTGAACTCCATGACCTCCCTGAAGAATATGTGGATAATTTTAGGGCATCTTTTATAATCTATGTTCATCTTTTTCTTTTTTGGGGGGAGGGCAGGGGTAAGGTGTTTTGAGACAGGGTTTCTCTGTGAAGCCTTGGCTGTCCTGGAACTTGCTCTGTAGACCTAGCTGGCCTCAGACTCAGAGATCTGCCTGCCTCTGTCTCCCAGGTGCTGGGATTAAAGAAAGGTATGTGCCACTACTGCCTGGCACCCCTGTGCATCTTTAATGGTTTTAGATTGTACCTAGGTGTGGCGTGATGGGTGTGCCTGGATCTCCTCAACCTTCAGGCTTGCTTTAGGCATCCCAGAAAGGGGATGAGGTGAGGGGCAAGGACCTGGCCGTTCAAGTGGCCAAGGTAAGGATACCTAGTCCCTATTAGAGATCTTGAGGGCCAAGTGACATTTTGAGTTTTCCCCAACATCTCTGGATCCCTCACACAGGAATAGTGCATCTGGGTGCAGATGAACTAGAGGGAAGGATTCATTTGAATGTGTTAGTGCTCATTTGATGACATTGAGTATAAAAGTTCAGTCACTTAGTGCACGTGGGCAGGAAACAGCTGCCTGGAAAACTCCTAGCACATAATCTGCAGGTCCTTTATGAAAAGGAGCAAGGAGCAAATGATACTTGGGAAGGGTTTGTCCGAGCTTAGAGGTAGAAGCCGTTACGGAGAAAGGACAGTTGCTCTCTCTCCTACCTCCAAGCTTGCACCCTAGTTCCTAAGCTATACCCACCCCAGCTCATTAATGCAGGCCCTCGAGTCTTCTGAGACCCAGGAGAAGTAGCGTGTGGGGGAAAGAGGGCACTGGGGCTACGACGAAGCTAGCCAACAAGGGCAAGGCCCAGTGTTTGGTCCCCAGCACCACATAAAACTAGCTATGGCACCCAGAAGCAGGAAACTGCTTTTGGGAGTTCAGGGCGCTTGAGAGGCTGCACAGTCAGGAAGGAGGCCAGGGCACACAGCATGTCAGGATAAGTAATATAAGCCCAGAGCTGACCTGTCCACCCGACGTCCTGAGCACCCTAGGTTCTGGGCAGGGTCATTTAAGTGTTGAAGTCGGGCTGGGTGGTTGACAAGAGCACAAGCGAGTTTGTGCATGCCCAGCACCACCTCTGTTTCCTGAGGACACCAGGCACACGGGTGATGCACAGATATTCACACAGACAAACACTCATACACACATTTTTTTCTTTAGTAATTATTTTCATTTTATGTGCATTGGTGTTTTGACTGCATGTATGTCTGTGTGAGGGTGTTGGATCCCCTGGAATGTGAGTTACAGGCAGTTGTGAGCTGCCACGTGGTTGCTGAGAATTGAACCAGGTCCTCTGCAAGAGCAGTCAGTGCTCTTAATCATTGAGCCATCTCTGCAGCTCCCCCCAACACACACCTTTTTCCTTTTTCTTTGTTTCTGTTTTTTTTCAAGGCAGCTTCTCTGTGTAAGAGAGCCCTGGCTGTCCTGAACTCACTCTGTAGACCATGCTGGCCTTGAACTCACAGAGATCTGCCTGCCTCTGCCTCCTGAGTGCTGGGACATGTTGCTAGCACACTTGGCTTTCAAAAAGTTTTCTAGTGTGACTGAAGAGATGGCTTAGCAGTTAAAGGCACTGACTGCTCTTCCAGAGGACTGAGATTCCGTTTGCATCTACATGGCCACTTTGCAACTCACACAAATGCACATGTAGGCAAGACCAATGTGCATAAAATGAAAGCAAAAAAATGCATGATTTTTTTTTAAAAAAGTTGGTTTTTCAAGACAAGGTTTCTCTGTGTAGCCTTGGTTGGACTCCCTCTGTAGACCCGGCTGGCCTCAAACTCAGAGATCCTCCTGCCTCTGCCTCTCTTGTGCTGTGATCACAGGCTTGTGCCACCACCGCCCGGCTTAGTTCTTTAGCTTTCTGAATCATTTTAAACAACGTTAGCAGGCTGGGGATATGACTTGTGTGCTTGGAGCCCACGTGGAGGTGAGAGAACTGACAAAGCTGACTCTACACATGCTGTGGCATGTCGCACACACACACACATTAACTCATTCATTCATCTTAAAATGCTTACAGATTATGCTTGTGAAAGTTTATAAGGTTCGAGGCGGTATGTGAATACACTGTGAAACGCTTCTTCTGCCTGGACGTTTTCACCCTCACACCATCCCCTACAGGTGCTTCCAAGCCCTTCACCTGCTTGAAGGAAACTGAACTGCTCTAGGTGCCTGGGTCCCCTGTAACAGAGCCCCCTTCCCCCGGCAGGACTCCCCAGGAGCTCCTTTTCTAGAGTCATCCCCAGCCTTCTGCGACCAGTTTAGGGCCTGTGACCACTATGAGGGGTAGGCTGAGCGCTAAGACAGCAGCTGGGCTGAAGGCCGGGTCAGGCTGCTGGAGGTGATTTGGGCGTTCGTGCTGCCCCCTGGCAGCCACGGTGGGAACCGCATCTGGGTCCTCCGGACCACCTGGGCCAGCGGAGTCCCACCCTGCTGGGTGCTGGCAGGACCAATGCCAGGGTTCCGCCCCCCCCCCCCCCCACGGGAATGGGGCAAGGGATGCCCCCTCACCCACGCGAGGCCCGGGAACCTGCACTTTATTATTATTTATACAGTATTCTCAATGCAGGTATGCCTATACGTATACCAGAAGAAGGCATTAAATCTTATAGACGGTGTTGAGCCACCACGTGGTTGCTGGGAATTGAGCTCAGGACCTTTGGAAGAACAGCCGGTGCTCTTAATCGCTGAGCCATCTCTCCAGCCTCGGAACCTGAGCTTTTCTTCCCTCACCTGGTGGGGTCTATCGGGGTCACTCCCTTCTTTAGCTCAGGTCAGCTTCCGAGGAGGACCCTGCCTCCACACTCTCCGGAGTCGGGACCACCGAGCTCCTGGCTCCGTCTGAGCTCTCTGTGCGGCCTGCACTGCCAAGCTCCAGGCTTCTCACTTCGGACCTTGCGCGGAGTGGGGTGGGGTGGGCAGCTTGAAGAGCAGCGCTGGGACGGGGCTCCCAGGAGGGAGGGTCTTCCGCGGGGTGACCTCGCAGAGTCTGTGTGCTGCCTGAAAGCATCGGGCTTCACGCGCTACTTCACCAACCAGCGTTCCCGAGGACACAGCAAAGAGCTGACATGCTCCCTATCTTGTGAGCGCTCAATCTGAGTGCAAGTGACCAAGTGTCCCTAGGCAAAGGCCTTGGTGCCAAGGGTCCTGTGGAGGATGCGGTGTGTGTGGAAAGAGCCCAGGGCCTTTCATACTTCTGAACTGTCTCCAGCAGTTAGAGATAAGCTTTATCAATAACTATTATTGTGCCAGCTCTGGCTGGCCTGGAGTTCACCATGCAGCCCAGTCTGAACTCAAGACAATCCTCCTGCCTCAGCATTCAGGTGTCAGCTAACATGTGAGATAGGGTTTAAAGTTAATTTCTCTTTAGTAGTGTCTTTCTACGCTGCCCAGGGTTGCCTGGAATTTGTTTTAACCCGTGAGCGGCTGGGATTACAGGGCTATACCAACTCTGCTCAGAGACAAGAGGGCAGAAGGGCAGTCTGGGCAGACAGCTCGGGAGCTGAGGAAGCCGGCAAACTGAGAGCAGTCCAAGGAGTGCAGGGAGTCTGTGGTTCTCTGACAGGAGGCCAGTGGGCGCAAGCCTGGCCCAGATGCAAGAGACCAATCTACACACACAGAAGGCTGGTAGAAGGCGAAGGATGTCCTCAGCCAGAGCAGACATCATCGTCTCTGTTGGAAATTCTAGGGAGTCCCTGGAGTTTTGGGGTACCCCAATCACACCCACCCTATTTCAGCAGGGTAACCGTCCAAGGGACTGCACCAGTCCTTCAGGAATGTCGGACTAGGAGGGCGCCCAGGCTGTCGTGGCCTGCGTCTGTTCTTGGGTGTGGGCCTTCGCAGGAGGGGCAGAGGGATGCCCAGATGGTGGCGTGAGCCCAAGGCTCCAGCGGAGCTCACTCTCCTGCCTCCACCACAAACTGCTGGCACAGCGGCAGCTGAAGGCAGCTGTGCGCAGCTGGATACACAAATCGTACAGGCTACAGGGCTGAGCCAAAGGGTGGAGGAGGCGGCACGGGCTGTCACAGCCTGCTTCGGAGAGTTGGAGCGGATGCGCGTGGTCCTGGTCCTGTTTGCTGGGTAACCATCTCCAGTAACTTGGGCTCAGCCCTCACACTACGTAAGGTACAGGCAAAGAGCAGGCCGCCCGGCATGGAGAAACGTCCCCACCCGCCTGTCAGCTGAGCCGGCTTCCTTAGTGGACAGGCAGGCGAGGACAGCAGGCCAGGCCGGAACAACGCCACGACAACCCCACGCTCACACTGGCCTCAGAATCCGCCCTTCCCGGGACCAGGCGATGACCGGATCTGGAAGTTTACCCTCCTGCACCAATCCCTTCATTGAGATCTGTCTTCCTGCTTGCTATCTGAAGTCCTTCCAGAAGTCTGACCACAATCACACTTGCTGCTGTTTGTACTTTTCTTTTCCTTGTGGTTTGGCGAAACCGTTCTGCAGGTCCAGGTTGCTGTGCTTTGAGTGTGCGTGCACAGGCCACAGGATTCTGGTTCGCCTCTGAGGACATCGGGGAATGAGTCCCTACCCCCGGCTTCTGAGAACCCGGGATCCGCCCGGCGCCTGGTCGCTCTCCCTCTCCTGCGCCTCCCACAACGGCCACACGGGGTCTTCCTTGCGCTAAGAATGGGAACTGCGCCCGGCGCGGGTGCAGGACTCCGAGCAACCCAGCCTGCCCCGCAGGCCTCCCCCCAAGCGTCCTTCTCCGCGCTGCGCCAGCGGCCCACGTCCCCAGCCCCGACCCGCGCACGGTGCCAGCTGCTGCTCTCTGAGCCGAGAGGCCGGGAGAGAGCCGCAGGCGCAGTCCGGTCCCCTCCCCGGGAAACTGAGGCTAACCACGGGTCCAGCTTCGTGGGGCCTGGGTGTTGACGAGGTGGAAGAGATAGGGGGTTAGACGGAAGGGGGGCGGTCAGAAGCATCATGGGGTGGCCTGGATGACAAAAGGCGAAGGGAATGCAAGGTGGGGAGCTCGGGGTGGGGTGGGGTAGCTTCTCCTGAAGAAGGGACTTGGGAACGTGGAAAAGGGAGCGTGGGAAGAAACCTAGGGCGCTCTTTCTCCAGTGAGGCCATAAAATGTAAGATTTGGCTGCAGCTGCAGTAGGAGAAACGGTGGTCAGACAGCTGGAAGGACTTCTCCAAAGGGGTCAAATTCTGGACTACCCGGGAAAAGGGCCGAAGAGGAGGGTTCCGAGGGCTGAAACCTGAAATCCCCTCATACTGGACTGGGGCGGGAAACACTGCCAAGGGTGAGGCGGTCGGGGAGCTCAGGTGGGGTGGGTCGCCCTTCCCCCTCGGAAGCACGGCGGGCAGACCAGGTGCTGGGTGGCCGCCCGCTGGGACGCCCGGTGGCCCCTCGCGGGCCCGCCCCCGCTCCGGGCTGGCCTGGTAGGCTCTCGACCGTGCGGGGTTCCCGCCAGCGCCCGAGTCCTTCTGGCTGGACTCCACTCTGGAAGCCCAGAGTAGGGAGTGCAGGCTCCGCGCGGAGTGCGGTGGGGCGCAAATGCCCCGCGGGGGCGGTGTGACGCCGCGCTCTCGGCGGCGCGTCTCCAGCGCCCTCTGCTGGCCGCGAACGCACCCTCAGGCGACCCGACCCCGCGGCAGGTTTGGCTCCTCTGCATCCTTCAGAGGTGTGGGAAGATTTAAGAAAAGCGCTCCCACCCAGTTTTGCAGCCACTCAAATCCAGGAGAGTGGTGAACCCCTGCAGCCGACGTCGAGGGGTCTTCACGTCCACTGTGGAGGCCAGGAATCCAGCCTGCTGCCAGCTGCCCCAATGCAGCCAGCCCCTCGCTGCCTTCCTAACACACGTCAGCGTGGGCCCCTCTCCTTCCTCCACACTGCCCACAGGAAAGGACACTCCTCCGGCCACCATGGCCTTGCCTGCATCTACCCGGTTGCCTCTCACGCACACTTTAACACTCGACCTGCTCATCAACAGCCTTGGCCATGCCTTAGAGTCTTCACTAGTGGATTCCTGCTCATTCCTTAAAGCCCATTTCAAGTGTCCACTCTGGAGTGTCTTCTCCCACGGAGCCCAGCTTGGCCTCTGGCTTGTCTGGCTTGTCCTGTCTCCAGCTCCCTGGTGCTGGGATGACAGGCATACGCCACCACCCTAAGCTACACGACGCAGCTCTCTTCAGGAGGCTTTTACCCTAGGCATGATCTGTTTATTATTCTGTTCGTCATGCTTCCATCTAGAACAAGGTGGAGTTCTTAGCCACGCTTAGCGATGCTGGGAGCTCACCTAAGCCCTCAGTGAAGCAACCCAAGGGGACTGCATGGCTCTTGTGTGGCCTAGACTGACCTCTACTTGCCTACCAGACAAACCACTGCTGAAGTAGGCTCTGCCTCCAACCCCACCTCTCAAGAGATAAGCTGTCCTGTTTCTCTGGTTTTACTGGGAACCCAAATCTAAGGTGACTGCAAAGCCTAGATACAGGCGGAGGGGCCTTTGCTCCCCTCAGAGTCCTGAGGACTCCCTGGCACTTCTTGGGTCCCATCAAGTTCTTGCTCATCTAAACTGAGGCTTGGGGGCAAAGTCATAAATTTGGGAGACAAGAAGAGAGATAAAGATCATTTGTTGAAAATGGTGTCATCAATCATGTGCTGAAAAGAATGCATACAAGAATTCCCCAAACCTAGGTGTTCAGAGGCAGGGCTCCAGTCCATCTTGAAGGTCTCAGCCTCTAGTCAGTCCCTCCCTGGGCTTGAGGCTGCTGTGGGTTCATCAGTTTCCTCTCTCCCCCCAGTCTTTTCCTCTCCCTCCAGGGAAGGAAGGGTCTTGGGGATGGAGAGAGACACCCCCATTCACCCTGTTAAAGATTATTCTTTTTGAAAGAGCCTGGAGGGTCCCAAACTTCTAGTTTCCAAATTTCAAGTTGAGGACAGCCAGATAAATAATAGCTTGCCAAATTAATTAATTATTTTATTAGCCTGAGTAATTATTAATCAGGCCATTAATCACCCAGCTGTGTCCTATGAATAGCAATTAGTTGGGGGTAAGGGCAGTGGAGAATCTGGTCATGGTTGTAAGGTCTGCCAGCCTTTATACCTTCTCCAGTCCTAGGAGACTTGGGGAGATTCACCAGGCTCTCCCTTCACCCTCACACCCATGGATGCCTTTGCCCTCTCTATTGGCTGTCTGAGGTCATGTAGCATAGGACCACATCCACAGGCCAAAGGAAGTGAAGGTTGGGGATAGAGATGGACCGGGGACACTGTGACATGTGCCAGATATCTCCACAGCAGCAGTCCTTGGGCATCGACATAAATGAATAATTGTACTGGCTCCAAGTTTTGCTCTTGATACATTGTATCTAGGGCATGGAGAGATGGCTAAGTGATTAACAACACTTGCTGCTTCTAGAGGATCCAGGTTCAATTCCCAACACATAGCCACTCACAACTGTCTTCTGTAACTCCGATTCCAGGGAATCTGATGCCCTCTTCTGGCGTCTGAGAGCACCAGGTGTGAATATGACGCACAGACATGCATGCAGGCAAAACGCTCATACACATAAAGTAAAATAACAAGAAGTTTAAAGATCCAGTGTGTTGGAAACATGAAGATAGGGCCAGTAGAGAGCAAAGGAGAGTAGTTCAGGTGGGATGCAGCAAAGGGGGGGTGGTGGAGGGGAAGGGTGTGCTAGAGACAGACAGGCTTTTGACCTTGGAGTTGAGAACCTGCCCTCTAGAACTGATGCCTGGGGACTCCCTGCTAGTCCAGCTTTCCACTCTCTGCTCCCAGAACCTATGTCCCAGCTTTAGCAATGGACCCAGCCCTAGATTCTCAGTCCCTTGGTACTTTCTGGCACTCCATCACTGCGCCATTGGGTAGGACTGGTGAGATGAGAGCTGCTGACCTGATGGCCTGGACACAGCCACTGTACTCTCACCTCTCCTGCACTTCAGGTCCCCATGGAGGCTCCTTCCCAGGACCAGAGCACTGTCCCTCTGCTGGACCCTCATCCTTCTGCTTACGGAGGGTCCTGCTTTGTGTTTACAGTAGACCTGTTTGGTTTACAACCTACTCGGGACAGCTGTACTTGGGAGTCTCAGGCTCTGTTCCTTGCTTGCACTGTGTTTACTTGTGAGTGGAGGAGACAGTCCTGACAGGGCAGACTCCGAAGCAGGGGGGGGGGATGGGTTAAAGAGGGGGTGGCTAGAACACAGGCACCTTGGGAAAAAGGACAGCCCTAACCCACTTGCTCCCCTGTCAGCTGGAAAGGAGGCTTCTCATGCCAGGCCAACCTGTTTGGGGCCCAGGCTAAGGATGAAGAAACAGTTTTCCTCCAGCCTCCAGCGAGGACCAGTCCACCCATCCCTGCTCAGTGTATCTTCTAGCAGAGCTCTGGGGGGTAGGGCTGGGGGTCAGAGGTGGGCAGCTTCTGGCCAGACAGAGCTTGCCATGACATAAACAGGGCCTGGATCCCAGCCGCTTGTTTGGAATTCTTGGCAGCTGGAGTGGTGGTGTGGGAGGAGATGGTTGGGCAGTTGGTGGGAAAGGGGTGGAAAGGGCAGGGGAGACGGCAGGGAGGGTGGGATGGGCTTGAGCAGCACAGCTCCATGGACTGCGGCTTTCAAGAAGTGTCTGCCACCCTAAGTACCACCTAAGGGTGTATGACACCCCTCTCTTGCACATGGCGAACAAGAAGCAGGCAGGAAGAAGAGCTGCAAGACTTCGGGCCTGGGGCCACAGCCCACTGTCCAACATATTTGAAATGCTTCCTGCTCATAGCTCCTCCCCTGCAGGTGGGCAGGAAGGTACAGAGTGGACAGTGTAGAAGGCCAGGTTGACTGCTTTGCACTCACTTCTGGCTGGGAGTTACTGTCTTCAGCAGACACTGAGCTGTACCTCAAGGACTCTGGGTGGTGGCTGCTCCCAGGAGTCCTGCCCTTGTCAGTAGGCAGATTGGCTGTTTCTTCCCATCCCTAACTACTGTGTGTGCCCATGAGGGTGGGGGTGTGGGGTAGGGTGGGTGTAGGACTTGCTTCACATCTCTGGTGACCCTGTCCCCTGGTCCCCTACCCCAGTGCGGTCACAGACCTTCCCCTAGCTCCGTGGTCCACCCGTGCAGGTTCTTCCTCTGGCTACGGGCATCTCAGACAAAGGCCATGTAGTTTTTCTCTTGCCCCCTCTGCGGAACTAAGGAGCAACTTCGTGCCCTTGCAGCTCTTCCACAAGGGCTCCGCTCCACGTGCTCAAGATTTTCAACAGCCTGGTTCCTACACCCAAACCTCGGCAGTCTGCATGTCTGTGACTCTTTTGCAGGTTCCAGGGGACCTGGGAACGTGGAGAGGAGCCTCAGCCCCAGGTTCCCAGACAGTCCGTGGCAGAGTGCAGTTCTCAGCACTGCCAGCAGAGGGCAACACGCACGCAAATGCGGGAGAAGGGTGCAGAGCGGGGCTGGAAGTCCACCTTAGAGGACTGACCAGCTGGGGCAGGGTCAGCGGAACGTTTGTAGGACTGCTGGACACTGGAGCATTCTCCAGTTCTTTGCCTTATTTACAGACTCCATAAAGCTAATCATATCAGCTATAATTTGAGGCAGGAAGTTTGTACCTGACATGTCACATTCTCAAAAAAAAAAAAAAAAAAAAAACCAACCAAAAAAAAAAAAACCGTGCAGAGCTATGATTTCCATTCGCCGAAGAACTAAAGTTGGGGAAGGTTAAACCGCGAACCCAAGGTCACACACGGGAGCAAGCAGGGCCACTTAGGTGGTGCTAGGTGGCCCTGCCTGGGGGGTCCTGCCCCTCCCGCTCAGAATGCCCCCTGCAGGCCCCAAGTCCTAGCCTCTTCCTTCCGGCTCACAGCAGGGTTCAAAGGAGGGCTGGGCGGAGAACCGCCCTCCTCCCCCAGCCTCCCGGCCCAGCCAGATGCCTTTGGGGCTTTGAGACCAGGGCTGGAGAATGGGGCAGCCATAAACAGCGTCCGGGCTAGGGAGGCTGTAAAACTATCGGCCGAGGCTGGAATGCGCAGGGATCCGGGAAGGATTTTCCGCAGGGTCTGGCTGATAACATCTTTGGGGCCCTAGGGTCAAAGGGGAACCCGCCTCCCTTCCCTCCCCCATCCAGCGGTCGGGCAGCCCGGGTACTGTCTGGAGATGTTGGTCACGTGTCTGTCTCCCAGACTCTTTCTGCTCTTTCCCAGGGGTTAGGCCCCCATTGGAGGGCACTGGCTGTGTACCTTTGCTCCCTTACTTTGTGAAACGGTAACCACTGAGCCCCCATACCTCAGATCTGCAAATCACGCAGCACAGGGCCTAGTTCACATTTCAATTGTTTATTCATTTTCAAGTACCACCGTGTTCCCGATTCCTTTTCTGTAGAGGGTTCAGGGTCAGCGGAGCGTCTTCCTTGTTCCAGGACGGAAGCAGTTGGATAGGGGGAGCCTAAGGACAGGGTGAAGTTGGTCGGCCTACCAGCACCAGGCCAGACCCCCAAAGCTCTGGCAGGAGAGGCTGCCACGCCACACTTGGCCAGCAGGGGGCAGCAGACGCCCGGCCTGCGGCACCCGGAAGTGGTGTGCCAGCTGACCAGGCACTGGGTGGTAAGGCTGAGGAGAGCAAAGGGAAGACCAGGGCGTGCAAACCGCAAGGTCAGGTCAATGTCTGAATCTCTGTGTGTACGAGGGTGAGGTAGGAAAGAGTCTCCTCGTTCCACTACGATCCCAGTGACATGCATAGAGGCCATCTGTGTCTTAGAATGTACCCACCCACCAAGTCATTATCTTATTATGGTCAGAGGGGACTCGGCTTGTCTGACGGTCCAATCTCTTAATCTTGAGATGATTTTCCGCAGGGTCTGGCTGATAACATCTTTGAGATGAGGTTGCTGAGGCTGGGGGAGGTCAGGCCGCTCACCCAGGCTTGCCGCAGTTTTTGCGTCCATCTCCGCTGGCATTGCTGGTGTGGTTGGCCCTCAGCCCTGGGGCTCGGGGCTCCCGCTCCAGGGTGCTCCTGCTTCTCCTGCCGCTGCCCTGGCTTCTCAGGTGGCTCAGGTGAGCTGCTGCTGCTTGAAGCCATAGCTCTTCCTCCCCTCGACTCCAGTGTTTCCAGCAGGGCAAGACAGCTGGTAATAACTTAACCCTTGCCAGGCCTAGTGGTGCACACTTTTAATTCCAGCACTCAGGAGGCAGAGGCAGGTGGATCTCTGTGAGTTCCAGGTCAGCCTGGTCTACATGGTGAGTTCCAGGATAGCCAGGGTAACATAGTGAGACAAAAAAAAAAAAAAAAAAAAAAAAGAAAGAAAGAAAGAAAGAAAGAAAGAAAGAAAGAAAGAAAGAAAGAAAATTCTCTGTCTGTCTTGAATCAGGAGCTAATGATCCATGCAGGATCAAATCCACTATATATGTGAAGATGACCTTGAATTTCTGGTCCTTCTGCTTCCCTGACTCTTGCTTCCACATTCTGAGTGCGGTGTTACCTATGTGGCCCTGTATGCCTAGGATGGAATTTAATTCTAGGATAGAACCTAGGAATTCATGTGTGCTAGGCAAGCACTGTACCAGCTGAGCTCTGCCCTCAGCCTAAAGCCACTATTATCCCCATCACTGTTACAGCTGACATCTGTACGGAGATTATTGCCACACACATCAGATCATTTAATTACTCTATCCCTCAACAGCCCCACAAGGGAGGCATTCTGACCACTCGTCCTTTATACAGCAGACATCGAGGTTCCGAAGGGTCAAGGGTCTGGCCTGAAATCCCACAGCCAGCCAGTAACCGGGCTGCCGTCACTGAGCACCAGCTCCCAACCACAGCATGCCCCGTGCACTGATGCCGGCCGCTTGACAACCTGCTGAGGTAGTCTCGAGGGAGCTCACCGAATGCCAGTCGCTTCTCACTCTTGCCCTGACCTGCCAGCCAAACTCTGTGAAGGCCTTTGCAAAGGAGGGAACCTAAAGTTCAGTCAGTAAGTAGGGGGGGAGGGGCAGGGAGAGTGCCAAGCCTCAGGCCAGAAGTCTGGCTCCAAGCTGCTCCACAGCCAAAGCACAGTAAAGTAGGAACAAAACCTCAACTTCTAGGGCCTCTCGGTTCCAGGGGACCCAGGTTCAATTCTTAGCACCACACGGCTGCTGAGAACCACCTGTAGCTCCAGTTCTAGGGGATTTGACGCCCTTTTCTGGCCCCACAGGTACGAAGGTGGTGCAGAGCTACATGCAGGCAACCCACAGGCAGGCAGGCCTGCAGACAGACAGACAGACACACACACACATGCACACTGGATTCCTGGACTCTTTGATGCTCTTGGGAGGGCCCTGGTGTTCTGAGAAGGCAGGCTCCTGGGTGAGGCTGGACAACAAGGTCATTAGAAGCAGACTGTCCTCCTTTCATCTTCTTGGGTCTTGCTTTCTCCCTCTGCTCATTCCACCTTTTCTGCTGCTTGTCTGTCCTCTCAGCCTGGGCATCTCCTCTCATCACTCAGCTTCCCAGCTGGGTTCTAGGCTGCTTGTTCCAGTCTGGACTGGCTTGTGGGTATGTCTTTGAATGGCAGTGGCCAGTCTGCAGGGCAACATGGGCAGGCTTTCCTGCTCACCCCGGCCAGGATGCACCAGCTTCCTGCAAGAGAGCTTTGGGGATGCTAAGCTGAGGAGGTAGCTCTTGGGGTGGAGGATCATCACACCAGGCTGGGAAGGAAATGAGTTCCCATGGGGTGCCAGAGCCCCATCCCTAGAGCTTTCCCTTTCCTGTCCCCCGTGTAGCTTCAGGACCTCTGATGCCCTGGTCAGGAGTGTAGCTGGCCAGCCCAGCTGAAGGAGAACCGGGACCCAGGCCTTTTCCAGATCCTGGTGAGATTCCACTCCACAGTGCCTGGGCTCTTCCTGTGGCGGGTGCTGAGCTGTGCTCAGATTGGCTGAGCCTCTGGTTCTGGGGACTGAAAGGGGATCTGGACAGGGGCCACCACAATCAGAACCAGGGGCGAAAGCAGGGTCTCTGGAGCCGGGCACTGAGGGCAGTGAGTTGTGGGACAGTGTGTGTCCCCTCCCCCCCTGGCAGGCGGAGGCTGGCTTGGTGGCTTGACCTTGTTTCCCTTCCTGAGTCAAGGCATTAGGACCCCAATTCCTGGGTTTTGAGGGGTAGCACAGAGAGGCAGATGCCTCTGATCTCTGCAAGCCTGAGAAAGCCCACTCCCCCAGCACAGGCCAGTGCACAGTGGGAACCAGTGTGTGTGACCTCAGGTGAGGCCTCAGGCAGGGGCCCTCCCTAGCCATTTCCAGCTAGGCCTAGTCATGACTTGTCTATGCCCTCTCTCTGATTGTGTTTGTTTCTCCTCTTCCTTTCCTGTCTCCTGTCCTCTTTCTCACTGTCATGCTTAGTTTTTAATCAGCTAATGTGTTTTCAGAGAATGCTATCATGAGCCCTTTTCTGGGAAGTCCTCCCTGTAGTCTCTCTCAAGTCTCTCCTCTGAAGCAGCCCACATCCCAATTCATCCTTCAAAGGAGGTGATAGGTCCTCCCATGAATGTCCCCCTGACTGTCACAGCTCTGGTGCCATCCTGTCTCCCTCCCTCTCCTTGCGCTAACTCTCCTTTCCTACTCAGAGTTCCAAAATAGTTTCTATGGTTTAAAACAGATAAAAAGCTAACCTAATCCCCCAGTCAAACCCTCTAGGTTAGATACCTGGAAGAACTTCCAAATGACCCAGGAGAGTACCTAAAGACTGTAGGTTCAGGAGGAGACTGGTCTCAGTGTCAAAGCCCCCCCCTCATCCCAGTTCCATTTTGCTACACATTTCCCATGTTTGGCCTCCATCATAAGGGCTAACAAGGGCACAAGCTCCTGGTCTCCTCAGGGCCCCACTAATGCTGCAGGCACCCTGCCCTTACCCTTTGTCCTTGGTCTAGGGCTTACATTCAGCCATCTCCTCCCTTCGAGTCTCTGGGAGTCCTGTGTGGGGGGTATGCCTGTGGACTCAGTGTGGGAGGCTGAGTGCTTCTGGGTGCTTCTCACCCACGTCAGCCTCTAGGCTCAGTTCCACCTTGACCTTAGCCAGGCTCTGGGTGTGAGGAGAGGGTCACATGGCCCAAGCATGTAATGACGTGGCAAGGGGGATGCTAGCTCTCCAAGTCCTGGCCTCCTGCTGGGCTCTTGTGGTCTCAGGACAGCCTGACTGAGACAGCCAAGACTTGGGGACCACCAGCCTTGAAGGCATTGCAGAAGGGCTGAGTCTTCAGGGTCTCTCTTTGATTCCCTCTAAGGGATCCTGGGACCCCTAAAGATCTCGTGGGGGGGGGTGTAGGGGAGTAGAGCCCTTTGCACCACCCCTCTGTTCAGTATCTGAGTCCTCACCCTCATGCTGAAGCCTTTTTTGTGTTTGCTAGCTTTAGTTTTTTGTTTTGTTTTTTTTTTTTCTTCAAGACAGGGTTCTCTGTGTAGCCCTGGCTGTCCTGGAACTCACTCTGTAGACCAGGCTGGCCTTGAACTCAGAGATCATCCTGCCTCGGCCTCCCTATTATTGGTTGCTGGGGCTAAAGGAATGTGCTGCTCTGCACTTTCTCATGCCTTTAGGAAGGTTCACAGCAGACCAGATATGGCAGTTTCAGCTTGTGATCTTAGCTCTTGTAAGACAGGAGGGTTTCAGGAAGTCAGGCTGGCCAGCAACAGGGGACAGGACTGAGGCCACATGAGTGCAGGGATCATCCAAAACCAATTTGATCTATTTGGATGGATGAGGAAACGTCCCCGATGGGTACGTGCCAAGGACCAGTGACTATGAGAAGCCAAGGCTTTAAGGCCTGTCCTTCCCTCTAGGCTGTCCAGCCAGGCCTCCCAACATAGAGTTTGCCTCACAGCCTAGCTGGGTGTGAGCTCCCCTGCCAGTCCTGTACGGAAAGGCCACAAGGGGGCTCTGTGACCAGGCTTTTTCCTCCTGGTGGTTGGTGAGGACGCTGCCAGCACCAGAGCTTCCTTGCACCCCGGTTTACCTCAGCTCCAGCCAGGGTCCTGCACCTGGGGTCACTGGCAGGGTCACTGCCAGACCTATGCAGCCTTTGACTTCATCTTCTGTCCCAGAATCCCTCCCTTGTCTCAGTCAGCTAGTCCTTCCAGTTGTCTACCCTCCATTTCAAAGGCAACTGGCGGAGAGAGGAGGTGGGGGGACGCTGTCTCCTCCTCACAGCTCTCCTGGTGCTCCCCCCTTGTCCTCGGCCTGCGCTCCTCTTCCTCCCACTCCCTCATCCAAGACTGACAGCCACTCTTCTCTTGCTCACCATCCCTCGGAGCACTAGAACCCGGGCTCTGCTCTGTGGTTGCTGGGCTTCGAAAATGGAGTATTAGGAAAGGTGCAAGCTCTGAACCAGGAAGGTCGGGGCCATGTGCTACAGGGTTGGGGAACTGAAGGAGGCTGAACGCAGGAAAGCGCTCCTCTGAGCTAGGCTCCGGCTCCGTGGGGTGACCCGCTGGCCCGCACCTGCATTCTCTGGAGGAGCAGAGGAGCAGTGGCAGTCCAGTTACCTGCACCGCGTATCCTTGCGCCACAAGTGCCTGAGCCTTCTGCCAGGGTCAGCGGAAGGAAGCAGCTTGTGCAGTCGCTCTGTGTGCCCGGGAGGCTCAGGTGGCCAGATAGAGGCCGGCAGCGTCCCACGCAGGGATGAGCAGGCCTGCCCGCTCCCGGGAGCCTCAGCGGGCAGGTGACGCTCTGCCGCTCTGTCTTCCTCCCACGGTTGGGGAGAGGGCGGGATGGAGATGCATCCATTTCGCGGACAGAAGAACTGGTAGGTGTGTGGTGGCTCACACCTCTAGTTCCAGCCTCTAGAGCTGAGGCTGGGGGATCGCTGCAAGTTCCAGGACAGCTGGGACCATACTGGGAGACCCTATCAAACAAACAAAGCCAAACCAAACCAGACCTAAAATCCAAGGCAGGCGTGACCAGGTCCAGCCGGATCTGCGTCAGTCGGGGTCAAGGCTGGCTCCTCCCGGACCCCGCTCTCCAGTCCCCAGGGCTCCGCTCTGCTGCCCGGCCCCGCCTCTTCTCTCCTGGCTTTGGGCTCCACTCAGCTTCCGCCCTGGTTTCTCATTCCTTCCCTCCACCTGGCCCTGCCCTTCCATGTTCCCTCGTGCACCCAGGACCCCAGCCTGGTCCTGGCTCCTTCCTGACCTCCTCTAGGGTGCTTCCCTGCTTGGTGCTTGGAATGCTAAGGAGATCAGAGATCTAAGTGCTCTGTCCCAGGGAGGATGAACAGGATGAGTGGTCCCTGCCTGGTACTGACTGGGATAGTGGTGTTGAGGAGGAACGTTAGAGAGGGCTGGGGGGGGGGGACTGTTAATTGGGTTTCGAGGAATGCGCTGGAGTTTACCAGGTTCACAGGGGGAGCAAGGGAGAAGGTAGTCCTACCTGAGAGGCTATCATGAGTTGGTCTGTAAGTGTGAAAGACCCGTGCTATCCTCTGGTAACAGGTCATACAGTTTTAGAGGCCTTTCAGCACGGAGAGGTCGTGCTGAGGCTTGTGTAGCTAGAGAAAGCTTCGTGGAAGAGGCTGCCTGCAGTTGGGCTAAACAGTTTGGGGGGGGGGCAGGAGTGGTCATAGGCGACCCGGGACCCTGGGGTTGGCAGGGGCTCCGGGGTCTGGGTGGCTTTCATCTGCTCAGGGGTGACTCTCCTAGGCTCCACTGGGCGTCTCCCTCACGCTTGTCCTTCGTCGCCTCTTCAGGGCCGCTGGGGCCCAGCTGAAGTCCAAGTGGGGGTGGACCGCAGAGTCCGAGGGGAGGAATGGGAACTCGGGTATGCAAATGAGATGCAAACGACGCGCCGGCCACACCCACCCTCCAGGCCTCCAGCCACACCCGCGCACCCTAGCCGCTGCGCGGGGCGGCCCTCCGCCTGCTGCAGCCTGGGATGTGCTTCTCACCCCCCTGCACTGGCGGAGCCCGGGGAGGTGCCCACGCTCGCAGAGATGTCTGTTTTCCTGGGCCGGGGCGAAGGGCAGGCCTCGAGGTGCGGTGACTAGGCCCGGGTCACCGGTGGGGGAGGTCGGAGGGCGGGCACGGAGAGCTCCGAGGGACAGGCCCGCAGGAAAGTGAGAGAGACCAGACAAGCACCCCCAGACCCCGGCAGCGTCCCTGCAGAGCCTTGAGTGACGTGGACAGGCGGGAGGGCTCGCTCACGCGCCAGCGGACGGCAGCTGTCTCTGCCTGGAGGCCGTCCGCCTGTCCCTGGCCACAGTCCCTTTGTCTGTCCAGAGCTTTGTGCGTTTCTCTCTTTGTCTGCCCGCTTCGCTCCCATCCCCCTTTCTCTCTCTGCCCGCTGTCTGTTGGGCCGCTGTCTGTCTGTCCCTGCTCTCTGCCTTGGGGCCCTGGGTTCTGGCCTCGTTTCCTGATGAGTTCGGGTCTCCATTTTCTTCTTTCTAGGGTGGCCCAGCTGCCTGCTTCCTGCCATGTTTGTAAAACGCAAGAGTGTGGGCAGGTGGATATACTTGAACTGCTCGGCATTGCTACAAAGGCCTTAAAGCCTGTGAAAGGCGACACGGCTCTCTTATCTTCCCAGGACAAAACAAGAAGGGAAGGCAGCACGAGGCACAGTGGTTAGCTATTTAGAAGGACTTCCCCCAAAGAGAGGTGCAGCAAATAGCAGAAGAGGTCCCCAGAAGGAGGTTAAACGACCACCATCCTACTCTCCATCAGGAGGATGGGCAGCTAGCGGCCCCAAGGCAGCAGGGACTGGCACGGGGCACAGCCCCTGCTAGGCTGCTCAGGTGGGGAAGGGGCGTGCGAGGGCGGCTCCCACCTCCACCCCGCTTCGTTGCACCCCCCGCCCCCCGCTCGCTGAGAGATGGCTGCTGGGGACGGAGTGATGTATGGAACGCAGATAAAATGTCAGCAGTTCTAAATGGGTCCAGGGATGCAGCCGTGGGGGGCGCGCAGGGTCCTACCCCCTCCCCGCGCGCCCCGCGGCCGAAGCCCAAATGAGGTTTTGAAGAGGAGCCGGCGGGCGGGGCGGCGGCCGGGCGGGGCGGCGGGCGCTGATGTATGGCGGTTTCATAACTTCCTCGGTATTAAAGGCGGGTTCACGCGGAGGGCAGCGCCATCAATCAGCGGCCTCAATGGGCTGGGATCCTCCGCGAGGCGCGGCTGCGCGGCCCGGCCGGCGCGGGGGCACCCAGGCCGCACGGCGGGACGTGCGCGGTGGCCCTCCCGCACGGGGTGAGGGGCGGGCTTCGGGCGAGGGGTTGATCGCATGCAAATCGCATGCAAATGAATGCACGCCAGTTTGTGCTGCGGGCCCGCCGCTCCGCGTCCTCCCTCCCGGGCGAGGGCTAGTGCGGGTTTGCATGCGGTTCCGCCTTGTGCCCCGAGTGCCCGGCACCCTGGCTGTGAGGGGGGGAGGGGGCAGTTCGGGACCCCGAGAGGAAGGGCCAGAGCCACAGGGAGGTTTTGAGGGTTGGGGGAGGCCGCTGACACCGTGGGCAAGGAGCAGAAGGTTCCTGTGGCCTGTGCCGGGCCTGGTGTTCTCTCTGACAGGTGGGGTGTCGGCCCAGGATTCCTATGGCCCGTCCCTCCCGCCAGCATTGACCGCAGGCAGGTATTCAGGCCTGCTCTGATACTTTGTTTCTTCACATTTCTCATTAGTAACAAGCTGGATTCCGACTGTGTAGCTGAGGATGACTGTGACCTTGAGCCTCTGATGCTCCTGTCTTCACCTCTCTAGCTGGACTGCAGGTGTGTGCCAGCATGCCCACCCTGCTATTTTCTTCCTTCGTTGTCGGGGTAGACCTGCTAAGCCGGGTGGGGGGACTCTCCTCTGAGCTCCACCCCAGCCCAGCACAGGGGTTCACTAGATGCAAGGCCTGGCTGCACCCTGGAAAGAAGCAGGAGGCAGCCTCTAGGAGCACACGGGCTGGCAGGGCCGAGAGCCCGAAAGCACCAGCAGGCACACTGAACTACTGGTTCCAAGGGTCGCCAGCCTGGTACAGGCAAAGGGGAACCCTTCCCATAGGGAGGCTTGGGAAAGGGAAGAATTCCAGGCCCTGAGGATGAAAAAGGCGAAGTTCTGGATAGGGAGGGCTTGGAGGGAGGTGAATCCCCCTTGAAGCACTTCTGTGGTGCCGGGTGTGGGAGGAGACGCAGCAAAGATCGGCCTATTGCTGGCTTCCTTAACACCGTTCTGTGAGCTGTGGAATGGAGTATAGAGGTGAGGAGATGGTCATCTGTGTGTGTGTGGGGGGGGGGGTAGGAGGACACCACATGGGCCTGGGCTGTGGGAGAAGGCTGGTGACAGACAGGGTTAAGTGTGGCCTTCTTCCTTTGTGTCTGGCTGGCTGTGGACACGGGGGCATGGTGATGGCGAGGTGGCTAGTTGGGTCTCAGAGCACCTTCCCACTTTGGGGCCTTGCTCCCAGGCTGACCTCCCTTCCTCTCCTAGAGGTTCAGCTCAGCTGTGGGAGATGTTCTGTGAAATCTAAACCTAACATCCGTTTTTCTCACTCCAGGACCTGGGAACCAGTCCCCCCACCCCAGACGCTGTCTGTCTGATGTGTGTGGTCAGGATAGCTGGGCTGGACAGACCTCACACCACTCAGTCAGGTGACACGACCTCCTCACTCCACAGCTCTCACCGCTGCACCAAGCCAAATTACTCAGCACCCCTCCCCCCAGCCCGGGGCTCTGATGAAATCTGATTAGTGAGAAGTGAGCCTCCCTGAGCTGATGCTTCCTCGATAATTGCTTCCCAAGTAAGCAAAGCATATCAGCTCTGGAGCTGCCCACCCTCTCCTGGGTGCCCAGGCATCCAGAGCCAGGAGACAGGGAACACCTGCCTCCCATTTAAACCCAAGCCATTGGCTTCTGAGGTCTTGGGACTGAGGTCGAATAAAGCCAATGGGTGCCCACCT
Organism: Psammomys obesus; assembly: GCF_907164565.1. Taxonomy (NCBI): domain Eukaryota; kingdom Metazoa; phylum Chordata; class Mammalia; order Rodentia; family Muridae; genus Psammomys; species Psammomys obesus. Next base: position 1,289,508 of record NW_026594240.1, on the reverse strand, counting down.
TTCTACCTTCTCACCCCACTGGGGAAGTCCATGTCCCCATTTCTCTCCATGATAGAGGAAGGCAAACCTAGAGAACAGAGCAAGGAAATGGCTTGATATGAACTCATCTTTCCTGCCCCCCCCCCCCTTCTGGGAGGGAGGTGGGAGTTGGGGCTTTGGGAACCTGCAGGCAGCATCCTTTTCTACAGTCTCCTCCTGTCAGGCAAGCCCGGGAAGGCTAAGTCCTGGAGGAACTGGACACGCCTATAATAGATGCCTTTGCAGCATGATCTGCCTTTGAGGTTTCTGAGCCAAAGTCCAGTGGCCCTGGGTTCTCCCGGCACTGGTGCCCTCCTCTTCCCCAAAGCAGGACATTGTGTGGCTTTGATGTCTGTTGGACATTTATTTATCTATGAGTGTGTGATCATGTACCACCACGCACATAAAGGCCAAAGGACAGCCTGCAGCAACCAGTTCTGCCCTTCTACCATGTGGATTTTGGGGACTGAATTTAGGTCATTAGGCTTGGTGGCACCTTTATTTGCTGAGCCACCCTGCTGCCAGCTCCCCTTTCTTTTCTTCTTTAGACAGGGTCTGGCTGCATAGCTCAGACTAGTGCCAAGTTTGTGACCTTCTGGCCTCAGTCTGCTGACATTACAGGTGCATGGAACTACACCCAGAAAAAATGGCGTTTTTTTGTGCCTGCTAATTCTCCCTTAGTGCCTTTTAGTGCATGTGTGTGTGCACACCGGCATTGGATCCAGGGCTTGCGCACGCTAACCTGTACTTCACCACTGAGCTATACCCTGCCCTCCTTCCTTCAGCTTTACCTCAAATCCTTCCTTTTTCTGCTCTTTTCCTTTCTTCTAATCTCCTCTCGACCTTTGGAGACTGAAAGGCGCTTTGAAAATCTGAACTCCCAGTCCCAAACCTAGCTTGGGCAAGCTGTGGTCTCCGATGGACTCTGCAGGGATGAGTTGGCTAGTATTGTGCCTTTGTGTCTGGCCAGGAGGTTGAGGGCTCAGCCCAGCATCCCGCCTGCCCGCCTGCCTGTAGCCATAGCAACAAGGACTAACACAGCCCCTTCTGGGCCGGCCCTTAAAACACTTTGCCAGTTAATTTATTATGAAAGACGGATTTCAACGATTGTCCCATTTAACGGCCGGGATAACCGAGGCACAGAGAAGTGAAGTAACCTGTCTGAGGTCCCCATTAGTAAGCTAAGAGCATGACTGCAGATCTAGGCCTGGTTCCAGACTATCAGTTTTCATTCTAATGTTCGCTCATGTTTGTTGACCTGGCTGAGAAACAGGGCCTCGGAGCTCCGAAAAGTCTTTTGGCGTTCCCCAGGGAAGTGGCCAGGTGACGCCTGGTTCCCGGAGAGGGAAAAGCATGCCTTGCATTCATCCAATAGGCAACTTCAGCTTTGTGCAGCCAAGGCCCGTTATGGGGAAAGGGCTGCCTGGTCTAGAAATCTTAGCGAGGCAAAGCTAGCCCCCTCAACGGCCGATAGATGGCGCTCGTGGCCCAACACAGCTCCTGCAGCTTTGGGAAACCGGAGGGAAGCAAGAAAGCAAGTTAACCCTTCCACACCCATGCAGGCCCAGTAGGCTGCTGGGCCTCGGGCCGTTCCGCAGCCCAGGGCGCACCTGGCGCACCTGCGAGCTCTTCCTTGACCATGGGCAGGATCTACTGTCGCCCCAGGCTCTCAAGGCCATCAAGAACTGTCAGCCTGTAGCTTGGAGGCTTCCGAGGGCTAGGAGACTAGGGAAGGGCTATGCCCACCTCTCAGCTCTGGGGAGTCTCTGCTTCTCATTTCTCAGCATCTTTCCTGCAGCAGAGCTCTACGCCCACAGATTCTGAAAGGCTTCCTGAGCAGACTGTTCTAGGAGAATTTAGAAAGATGGGATGCATGATGGCTCATAGAGGTCAGCCTTAGTCAGCCTTTAGCTGGCTGTCTGTGGCTCTGTCTCTCTCAGGGACTTGCTCTGAGTTTCCAGTGGATTCCTAGGACAGAAAAGCCACTCAGGTGGTGGGCATATTTTTTTTTTAATTTTTGTTTTTGAGATAGGGTCTCCGTATGTATTCCAGAGATCTGTCTTCCCCAGCTTCCTGAATGCTGGTGTTAAAGGCAAGAGCTACCATGCCAGGCAGGTGGGAGCATTTTGTGGGGTCTCTGCTTTCTAGTTCCTCACTTTGCTTATGGTTGTTCTGCTGGAGGCCAGCTCAGGTGCTGGGGGGTTGTAAAGACCAAGAATTGGACTGGGGGTCGTGGCCTACATGGGCCTTTAATCCTAGCACTGGGGAGACAGAGTCAGGCCAGCCTGGTCTGCATAGTGAGTTCTAGGACAGCCAAGATGAGACACTGTTACAAAACAACTACCCCCACCCCTGAAACAGGAACAAAAACCCAACTGGAAGATCTGGGCAAACCAAAAAGTTGTGGGGGACAGGGTTATCTGAAAGGATGGTGGATCCTATGATTAATTTCTTTCATCCCTTCATCAACCTCTTTTCTCTCCTTTCTGGATAAGGTTTCACTTAGCTCAGGCTGGCTTCAGGTGTGACAGATAGCAGAGGAACTTCTTGAACTTATGGTACTCCTGCCTCCCTCCCAGAGCTGTGGGATTATGGTGCTCTACCTCATTAGGCTCTTAGGATTCTTAAATGATAAGACCCTTCTCCCTTCTCCCTTCCTTTTGTTTGGAGAAAGGATAGTGGAGATAGAAGGTCTTGCTCTAGAAGCTTACTTTCATTCATTTCATAGGAAGGAGAGACATTGAGATACACCCGGGAGAGACAGAAAGGAAGCCCTGGGAGAGGCGAGTGACACACCTGGACTTGCACAGAAATAAAGCAGCAAGATGCTGCTGCACGGAACAGGTGGGCAGCTGGGAAGCCTGTGGTCTCACCTTTACGCTGGCAGTCAGGGCAGCTGCCCACTGCGTATTTGTCATGGGGCACTAAAACAGGCTGGGCTCCCTGGTTTTCTTCCCTAGCCCACTGGGGGACCTTGCTTTGATGCTGAGAACCCTGGCTTTTCAGGCATATGTGTTGGGGGAGGTGGAGGGACCCAGAGGATAATTTTCCACAGACGATTCTGTTTGGGTAAAACACTCATAGTGAGCAAACAGAAACTTCCAGGTAGACAGGAACAAAGCAGGACTTGAACAGCTTTGGAAGTCGGTGCAGAGGGGACAGACATTTAGGTACATTTGAGGATTAGGATTTGTCGGGAAGGCTTTCTGGGTAGGCTGTTCTAGGAGAATTTGGAAAGATGGAATATGTAAGGGTTATTTTTATATGTCCACTTATGTGGGTGAGAGGACACCCAGAGAGTTGGTGAACAAGCAAGTAAGCAAGCAAAGAAATAAACAAAAATCTGAGGTTTGAATTGGTACTCCAAGTCAGGAAGATTCTCCTTACCAACCTGGGTGGGCAGCACCCAGCCTCTTCAGAGACCAGGGGAACAAACGACTGAGGAAGGACTCACTCTCCAGTGTGCCTTCAACTGAAGGTCCTGCTTCAGCTACTCAAGTCATTAGGTTGCAGGTGTGTACAAGTCCACCAACCATCCTAGCTTCCGGTTCTGCTCGTGCAGACTGGGCCATCCACCCTGTGCCTTCAGACATGGGAGGCCTGTCCGAGGGCTTGGTTCTCAGGTCTTTCCATCTCTGAGGCGTCTATCAGAAGTGTCTCCGTAGACCCACTCCGTGCGCAGACAACTGCAGAGGGCTTTCCTGGCACTCCAGCTTACAGACGGCAGGTCCCATAGGACTGTGAGCGCATTTCCACAGTACATCTCCTCACATGTTTGGGCTCTGCTTCTCTAGAGAGCCCCGGATCAGCATACAGGCAGATGTAAGACAACAGGGAAACTTTAAAGTGAGGCGAGGCTGTGGAGGACGCTAACGGCAGTGGGGGTGTTCACTGTCAGAGATGGGTGATGAAAGAAATGCCTTGGATATTTTGTTTGGTGGTTTGTTTTGTTTTTTTTTTTTCCGGACAGGGTTTCTCTGTGTAGCCCTGGCTGTCCTGGAGCTCACTCTGTAGACCTGCCACTACCACCTGCCTCCTTGGATGTCATGCACACAGTAATGGGTCGTGGAGGGCTGCAAAGGTCATAGAGGGCTCACAACTTGGGGAAGCATCGGGGCTAGAAAGGGTCTCTGATGGGTGCGGTATTGGAGATGGCTGGAGAGTGCAGATTATTGTGAGGTCTTGGGTTAAATCATCTTATTAAACTACAATCCCCAGCGACCCGTGGAGCTCTTCCAGGGAGCTTTTCGGGGATTTGGCATTTCCGGCGGAAGCGGACGCTGTTAGCCACTCGCCTTATTTATAGACCGCTGACTACGACTCCCAGTGTCCTTCGCACCGGAACGAAGGAAGGAAGCGGAAGCTGCATGGGGAGCTGGTGCAGGTGAGGGAGTAGGGGGCTGGATATCTGCGCGGGACCGAGGGGCCTCGCGGGGCTCGGAGGGGTCGTGCCGCTGTGATTTCCAGGCCTACAAGGGCCACGATGAGCCCTGCAGCGCTGTTTTGATTTAAAGCCCGCGCATTCCTGGAGTGCCTACAACGGGCAGGGGCTGACCAGGGGCTTGGATCCTTCCTTTTATTTTAGGTTTATTTGTTTATGTATTTTATACATACGGGTGTTTTGTCTGCACACCAGAAGAGGGCATTGGATCCTATAGGACTACAGTTAGATTGTTGTGAGCTGGGGATTGAACTCAGGACCTTTGGAAGGCCAGCCAGAGCTCCTACCTGCTGAGCCATCTATCCCAGTATGGCCTGGATTCTATTAGCCTGGAGTTAATTTCACAAAGGTCGAATGCAAGTATGAAGTCTAGCCTTGACCACATGTATCTCAGGGTCGCCCTTTGCTTTTAAATGTAATTTGGAGTATGAGACACATTGTTTTTTGCTTTTTAAGAAAAAAAAAAATGCACCTAGTCCAAGTTGGTTTAAGCGTTGCGTGGGAGAATGCTCTCGATGTTCTCATCTTTCTGCCTCCACCTCCTGAGTGCTGGGTTTATAGGCATGCACCTCCACACCTGGTTTATGATCCTGGGGTCGATCCCGAGGCTTCATACACCCTTGTACATGAATGTCCACTGAGCTGCCGTGTCAGCCCAGTAAAGTTATGGCTGTTGGTGACTGTAGGTAGATCTGCCAGGCTTCCCCTTACTGTCCCTTTAATGTTTTGTCGTGGATAGTGAAGCTCAGATTATACTGTATTTCAGCATGTTTATCTGTCCTCTTAGTCCATGACTTACTGAAAGCCTATCTTACATTTTATTCATTTTGGAGTTATTCCCCCAGCAAGAGACTGATATGGAAGGGACTTATAACTATTTTAAGAATAAACAACAGCCGGTGGTAGGCTAGTGGACAATGTGGTTCTTCCTATGGAGAAGAACCTTAAAATGACGTTTGCAAGAAAAGACGTTTCTTAGATGTGTAGGCTGGCAGGGTGCTGCCGCCAGACCTGATGGCTGACCTGAGATCGATCCTCAGAGCCTTGACAGAAGAAGAGGAAGGAGAAGAAAAAGAGGAGGAAGGAGAACAACAACACCAACCACCAGCTCTCACATGTGTATGTACTGTGGCCGCTCTCCCCAGTAAGTAAATAAATGTTAAGAGAGAAAACCTTTTAAGAGATAAACGAGGGCTAGAATTCAAGTTAGCTGACTTTTGGCTGGTGGTACATGCTATCAGACCCTGCTTTGAAAATAAGTAAAACAGTGAAAATAAGGTCTTGACATTTTGTGTATGCCCATCCTTGCTGTGTTCAGCAAACCCATCTTAGACCTGAGATACAGATATCTTGGCTTCACAGCTAACCTTGTGTGTGATGTGCCAGGCAGTTTGTTTCAGTGAGAGAGGAGAGGTCGATTTGGGCTCACAATTTAAAAGGTTCTAGTCCCAGATGGCTTGTGCTGAGGCAAAGCTGCTCATATCGTATGTTAGCCAGGAAGCAGAGAGGGCGGTGGAGGGAAGGTACCAGGGCTGAGATACACCCTTCAGAGACACCCCTCACACACACAATTTCCAATAGCCTATGAAGTTAGTGTCCTCTGTTATTCGGCCATCTCTCAATAGCGCCACCAGCTGGAGGCCAAACCCTCAGCATTTTATAATCCTAGTGTGTGGGGTGGAGGCTGGTCTCTGAGGATGTTCTGGTATACCGAAGAGGCAAAGCACCAAGGAGATGGTTGGAGCTGCCTCTTGCAGAGAGAGAGTATGAACTGGATGTGTTGGGCCACCTGCTTGGTTGGCTGCTGGTTGATACCCTGATTAACTCAAGGGTCATATGAGGTTGCGTTTGTAGAAATGACCTCTGCAAAGTTTTGGGAGTTGGGGCAGGAGAGACATTTTGAAAGTGAGTGGAGTGGCTGGGGCCAGCTCTGGGCGTGCTGCAGTGTGAGAAAGAGCATCTGCTGTGGTTCAGATGTGGTTCAGAAGACTTGCCGCTGAGTTCCTCCCCTCCCATTCGCAGCCAGCTTTATGAAGTGGGCATTATTATCCTTAGTATTCAGATGTGAAAACCTGCGGCTCTTGGCCATGGTCGCGTAGCTTGTAAGAGTCTATTCAGAGCCTAGTAATCATCCTGCTGATCTCTGAGGAGTCTTGAGTGTGGGAAATAAGCTGGGCTGGGCTGGGGTTAGGGGCTTGTAGAATTAGGAGGGTGGCTCATAAAACCATCTAAGGCAAGATGGTATGGGTGGTTAAGAGCATAGTGTGAGTCAGATAGTGTGAGTTCAAATCCCAGCTTCATTACTTGAGAACCTCACGACCCTAGGCAACCTGCTTGATCTCGTTAAGCCTCAGTCTCCTGGCTTGTAACATGGGAGCAATAATACCCACCTCATGGGGTTGTTATGAAGATCAATGAGGTGTACCTGGCGTGGAGCAATTGCCTGCCACCTGGAAGCTGCTGTAATAGCCCTCCCAAGCCTCTGGGCTGCACACCTGCATCTCATTCGTCAGCTCGGGGTTTTCAGGACATGCTCATCCTGGCTGGACTGGTTTATTAAGGATGACATTGGGGAGAAAGGATGGCAGCAGGGGTGTCCTGACAGTGTGGCCTGGTGCAGGCTGTAATCCCAGCGCTTTAGAAGTGGAGGCAGGAGAATCAGGAGTTTATGACCATCATTGGCTGCATAGCAAGCCTGAGGCTAGTCTGAGCTACCTGTGGTCCTGTAACAATAAATACATAAGGAAGGGGAAGAGATGTGACTCAGTGGTTAGGAGTACATACTGCTTTTGCAGAGAACCCGAGTTCAGTTCCCAGCACCCACCTGAGCTCGCAACTTTCTGTAACTCCACCTCCAGGGCCTCCAATGCCGTCTTCTGGCCTCCTTGATCACCACACATATGTCACACACGTGCACACACACATGCACACACACAAAGCAGATATTTTTCTTTTGGAGGGTGTTTTGTTTTTTGAGACAGGGTCTCTTCGTATAGCCACAGCTGTCTTGGAACTCACTCTGTAGACAAGGCTGGCCTCAGAATTCACCGCCTACCCCTGCTTCCTGAGTGCTAGTATTAAAGGCATGTGCCACTACCTTCTGGTGGTGTGAGGTGTTTTTTGAGATAGTTTCCTACATAGCCCTGGCTGTTCTGGACTTTACTATATCTAGACCAGGCTGGCCTCAAACTCAGACATCTACCTGCCTCTGAAGTGCTGGGATTAAAGGCATTATTAAAATGCCTGGCACATTTTTCTTAAAAGAAACGTACCCCCCCCAAAAAAAAAAGAGAAAAAAAATATTAAGTATGCATGTTTGCTTGTATAGGTTGTAATTCCACTTATTTCAGAGGTTTGAGGCAGCAGGATCACAAGTTCAGGGCCAGCCTAGGCTACCGAGTAAATTCAAGGCCAGCTTGAATAACTTAGTGAGACCACCACCTCCATCAACACGTGAAAAGGGTTAGGAGTGTCCAGACACTGGCCTAGCAAGGTCAAGAACGTGATGGAGGGGAGAGAAAGAGAGTCAGAGAAGGAATGAAGAAAGAAATGTGCTGTGTGTTCAGTGAGGCCTAAGAACCTGTGGCTCAGCCTCACCTGATGGAAGGTTTGGAATGCGGTGCTATCTAGACCAACTTGACAGGGTCTGGAATCACTTTGAAGACGAATCTCTGGGTGTGTCTGCAAAAGGGTTTCTAAATTAGGTTAATTGAGGTGAGAAAAGCTAAACTAGATTTGCATGGTAGCATCCCACAGGCTGGGGGCTAGGCTGTCTTAGGGTTTCTGTTGCTAGGATAAAACACCATGGGCAAAAGCAAGTGAGGGAGGAAAGGGCTTGTTTTAACTGTTTTGTACCACAGTCCATTATCAAGGAAGTCAGAAGTCCAAGCAGGAACCTGGAGCAGGAGTTGAAGCAGAAGCCATCGACGACTGCCGCTTACTGGCTTGCTCCCCATGGCCTGCTCAGCCTGCTTTCTCATAGCACCTAGGACCCCCAGCTCAGGAGTGACAGAGCCGACAGTGGCCTGGGCTCTTCCATGTTAATCACCAATTAGGAGAACAGGGCAGTCTTGTGGGCATTTTCTCAGCTGAAGATCCATCTTCCAACATGACTTTAGCTTGTGTCAAGTCCACGTAAAAACTATCCAGCACAGCATAAAAAGGAGACCTTTAGCTAGGTGTGGTAACACACACCTTTATCTCAAGTAGAGACAGGAGGATCTTCATGAGTTCAAGGCCAGCCTGGTCAGTATATCATTGAGCCCTACCGTCTCGTAGAACCAAGGGTGGTGGTGGTGTTCAGATAGATCTAGTTGAATGTAGGCGTCCATTGCTTTCTGAGTTGACTATGGCCCCTGCAGCCAAGACCTACCATGATGAACTGTACTCTCTGAGAGATGAAATAAATCCTTCATTTGCCTTTGTAGATGCTTTGTTGCAACAAGACAAGCAACTATGTAGGATGCTTGGATGTATCAGAAAGAGGAAGGTTCTGGAAGTGGGGAGCAGAGGCCTCTTCGTTAGCAGGAACTTGAGTGAGCTTGTAACTGACAGGGTTTCCTAGTCTTTCTTCTGAGCCCAGGAAATGATAGGAGGGCCCCCGGCTGGTGCAGATCCTAACATTAGGTTGAGGTTAAAGGAAACGCTGTCTGCTTCTTTTCCAGGTGACGGTGTCATGGCTGTGTCCCAGACATTTCCACCAGGGCCTACCCATGAGCCTACAGGTGGCTTGATGGAGCCTCTGCCTTGCACTCGAAGCTTGGCTGATGGCTTCCTGGAGGAGGAGCTCTGGCTCAATGCAGAGCTGAGCCAGCTGCAGTTTCCAGAGCCTGTGGGTGTCATTTACAACCCAGTGGACTATGCTTGGGAGCCACACCGGAACTACGTCACTCGCTACTGCCAAGGCCCCAAGGAAGTGCTCTTCCTGGGCATGAACCCAGGACCCTTTGGCATGGCCCAGACCGGGGTAAAGACCTGGCTTCCTCTGGTGGGCAGTTCTGAGGTGGAGGAGGAACCTGTAAATGGCTGGCACATGGGTGGAACACCCGCCCCGTCCCCTGCAGGACACACGCTGGCTCCTGTGGTCTCCAGCACTCTCTCTGCCTCTCTGTTTGTAGTTAACCAAGCACATTAATGCTAGTTCCATTTCCCCGTGAGCTCTCCACTAATTGCCTTGGAGAGGCCTTCCTTCCGCCTTCCTGCCCTGCACCTTACCTTGCCGGATCTCCCTGGTCCCTCGGGTGCAGTTGGAGCCAGGAGAAGCTAGAAGTGCTGGGACTGCTGGAGCCTCCAGGAAGACTGGCTGGGGGTGGGAGGAGGGTGTAGGAGTTGCAGGGCATTCTGGTGGCAAGTCCCTCTGTCTCCAAAAGGTGCAGAACAGAGCCAAGCTCAGGGCTGCCTGCCTTCCCTTAGGGAGCAGGATGAGTGTTGTTTAGTAGGGGTGCATTGCAGGTGGGGGAGGTGAAGAGGCCTCAGGGCATGAGGCTCAATCGCTTTTATTGACCCCAACTGAGTGCTGAAAGGTGATCAGTGATGATCGATGGAAATGACAGCCTGAGGCCTGGGGCTCGGAGGGTACCCAGCGATCAGCCGTCAGCCTGTCCTGTCTCCTTTAACCACGATGATCTGTCTGTCCCCAGTATTAGAATCATGACCTCTGTAGGGCCAAACGCCCGTGTTCTGCCAGTATTTGGTCCCAGTGCCTGGAGAAAGTAGAGGCGCACAGTTTTTGCTGGTCACTGTCCACAGTGGGAAAAACCGAAGGAAAACAGAAGCCAGAGAGTCCTTAACACAGACCTGTAGGCAAAGGTAGAGGTGGGCAAGGTCATCATGGTCGGTAAAAAAGGGTCAGGTCTTCGGTCTGAAGCCCCTTGTGTCTCTCTGCTTCGCTCACAGGTTCCTTTTGGGGAAGTGAATGTGGTCCGGGACTGGTTGGGCGTTGGGGGCCCCGTGCTGACCCCTCCCCAGGAGCACCCTAAGCGGCCAGTGTTGGGACTGGAGTGCCCACAGTCAGAGGTGAGCGGAGCCCGATTCTGGGGCTTCTTCCGGACCCTCTGTGGACAGCCCCAGGTCTTCTTCCGGCACTGCTTTGTCCACAACCTGTGTCCTCTGCTCTTCTTGGCTCCCAGCGGACGAAACGTTACCCCAGCGGAGCTACCGGCCAAGCAGCGGGAGCAGCTCCTGGCAGTCTGCGAGGCGGCCCTCTCCCGGCAGGTGCAGCTGCTAGGCGTGCGGCTGGTAGTGGGAGTGGGCCGGCTGGCCGAGCAGCGGGCTCGGAGAGCCCTGGCAGGGCTGGCCCCAGAGGTGCAGGTGGAGGGGCTCCTGCACCCCTCCCCTCGGAGCGCACAGGCCAACAAGGGTTGGGAGGCAGCAGCCAGGGAAAAACTCCAAGAGTTGGGGCTGCTTCCTCTGCTAACGGATGAATGCCAGGGCCAAGCCTAGCCGTAGTGTAGACCCCAGTCAGTCATGCTGGGCCCCGATGCAGGGCTCTCAGCCTCTGGACTGTCCTCTAATGGTCAGGCAGACTGATCCCTGGCTGGGCAGCTCTCCTGCTGTCTTCCTCCCTCCGAAGTGCCTCCGCAGAGGGTGGGCCTGTGTGTTCCCGCCACGTCATTTCTTGGGAGCCTCTGTGTGCGGGTCCTAGGTAGGGCTGTCTGAGGTCATGTTTGCAGTTTTGGAGGAAAGATCATTTAATTTTAATCTTTCCATTTTTGGGGCTTTGTTTTTGGCACTGCTCTCTAACGCTGATCTACCTCAGCCTTTTTTACACTAATTGTACATATTAGTGGGTTCAGCGCGCCGTTTTCACAGATGTAGTCAGTGAACACCGATCCACACTTCCCCTCCCCCAGCCAGAGAGCACTCTTCCCAGGGTCCCTCCTCTGGCAGAATCCTGTCCTCTCAGGGACCAGGACAGACATCATGCTGAGAATGAACTCCTTAGCCAAGCATCCTGCGTGTCCTTGTAATCTCAGCACTAAGAGGCAGGAGGATGAGGAGTTCAAGGCCATCTTCAGCTACAATGGAGGCCAGCCTGCAATACATTATGCTCTGTCTCAAAAGTAAGTAAGTAAATAAGGAACAAAAAGACCCGAAGCTGGATCTCAGGAGACTTCTCTGTGGTAGACTAGGAAAGATCTAGATTTTCATCCTTTGTGTGTGTGTGTGTGTGTGTGTGTGTTTTAATCCTATAAGGCCTATGAGTTTTTAAATTTTTTTATTTTATTATTTTTTAATAGGGTTTCTCTGTGTAGCCCTCATTGTCCTGGAACTCACTCTGCAGACCAGGTTGGCCTCAAACCCAGAACTTCTGTGTGTAACACCTCACTCTATTTTGTTTTGTTATTGTTTTTAAATTTTGAAGTAAGGTCTCGTTGTGTTGGCCTGGAACTCATCGTGCAGACAGGATCTACTTTGACCTCTGCCTGCTGAGTGCTGGGATCAGAAGTGCACCTGGGCTGGCCTGCTTATGAACGCCCTCTCTAAGCTTCAAGACCCTCTGTAAAGGGCGGGGGTGCTGCCTGCAGGCTCTGTGTGAGGTGGGGTTGCCTGAGGCAGCTTTGCAGAGCGCTTTGCAAATGGCTGGTGCCTGGTGCTTACTGCATACTCTTTCCACTTGGCTCTCCCTGAGCTGGGCCATCAGTGCACCACGTGGGAAACCTCCACCTGCTTTGAAGACCTTTGCTTACAACCCTGCTGGGGAGGACCGATGTATGAAAAACTCAGTCTGTGACTTTTCAGACAAAGCATTAAACACTTCCAAGCCTTCTTGTGTTGGCTCTCCCCTCTGCCCTTCACCAGAGGGGAGATGCTGCTTTTAGGATATTTCCTCCCTTCTCTTCCCTATTCACTGTTTGCACAAACTTCTCTCAGTAGCTTGGGGAGGGGTATGTGAGGCCTTTCATTGCCCTCGCCAAGCTGCAGGGCTTCTGGAGGGGCCTGTCCTGAGGGTCATCAGGTACTTGGGCACCACTGGGACCAATGGGGAGGCTGCTGTGGTGTGGGCTCTTGAATGGCTGGTTGGGTGATCTGAACCACAGTGAGAGCAGGTCTCAGGACCCCTTAATGAGAGCATGTGGTCTCCTGGGACACAGGTCATCTCCAGCATTCTTAACAGTAGTAAGATTTTCATCAGCCATCTTCTCCTAAGTGGGAGGCTAAATCTTTGATGTTTCCTTGTGATAGAAGTGTCATTATTATTCAGAGCATACCAGAATTTGTTGAGATTTGACTCAAGGATGGAGGTAAACCCTTCAGAACGGCCAGCCATATGCTTTGAGGCCAAGATGGGATAAGAATAGAGACTGAGCTCAGCCGTGTGGCCCATGAACTCAACGAGTTATACCTACACAATGACCCTGACCAGAGCTTCTGCCAAGTGTGCCAGTTGGTGAATATATACACCTGTTCTCTTTCGAGGCAAGTGGCACTGGTTTGTATATTCATTCATTGGTTCATTGATCCATCCATTGGTTGATTCATTCATATGCTCTGTGCATCATTTTGGAGCTGCAGGAGTCTGTGGGTGTGAAGTGGGTGCTGTCTGTCACCGAGCTGCGCCCCTTGATTTGTTTTTGCGATAAACTGTAGTAAATAAACACTGTTTTCTCCCTGAGTTTTGTTTTGTAAATTACTGAAGCTGAAGGGTTTCTGGGAATCCTTGAGTTTATAGGTAGCTGGTCAGAAGTACCACTGGCTTCTGAGGTGATGGCAGCCATGCTGGGGACCCTTTCGCAGCTGGTGGAGTCTGTGTAGGCCCCAGGGAGCCATTGTCAGAACCACCTCACAGCAGCCCACCAGCACATGCTGTGGTCTTCCGGCCTCTCTGCAGCTCCTGCTAAGGATGGATCACTGTGGTAGCATCGTGAAAGCTGTGAGGTGACGCTCTCTTACGTGTTTAGCGGGGGTGGCCTTGAGGACTGGCAAAGTCAGAGCTTAGAAGAGGGCAGCATCATGTCCAAGAGGGAAAAGACTAGTGAAGAGTTGGCCGAGTGGGAGAAAAGGTGTGGAATAAGTTAGCCAGCTTGTGCAGGTTCTTGACCACTAGGCTAATCTTTGAGAATTTAGAGCCGAGTAAGCAATCAGATGCATGGACTACACATAAAGACACAGCGGATAAACGCCTATGAGTGAAGGAGCCCAACCAGGCAAACATCACAGAGCTACGTCTGGAAAAAGTTTATTTTGGCTCACAGTTTGAGCATTTCCAATCCACGGCCACCTGGCCAGCTGCTCCTGCCCCAGTTGCACGGTCCGTCCATGTTACCTGTGTGGCAGAGGGACCCTGCTTGCCTCATGGCAGGGGTAAGGGCTGGAGTCCCAGCATGTCCTCTGAGGAAGCAGCAGGTCACTTCACTTCCTCCACTAGGATCTACTCTACCTCTTAAAGGCACTACACCTCCCTGGAGGACAAGAAGCTGGTGGCCAGCCTAAAAGCATGGCTTCTGGGGAACACTGAAGGCCCAAAGTTAGGCAAACAAAGTGAAGACCGTAGTGAAGATAAGGCTGCAGGGGGGAGGAACGGGCAGTGAGGGATTGATACGTAGTGGGAACACATAGCCTGTGCACCTGGCTGGTAGAGACCAATGGTGCCTCACAGGCCTGCCTGTGGCAGTCACTTCCTGTTCTGACTACAGCAGGGCTCTCACCTTCCATTCCTCCCGTGTGACTCCTCAGAGATGGGTTAGGGTCCTGAGCCTGCTAGGGTTGCCATAAGAAAATACCCGGGCTGGATGGCTTCAACAATGGAGTTTATTTTCTCATAATTCTGGCCACTGAAGGTCCAAGACGACAGCGTTAGCAGCTCGGGCCTCCGGAGGCCTGTCTTCATTGCAGCAGCTGGCGTCTGCACCCTTGCGTAGCCTTTGCCTTGTGTGGCTCTGTGGTGTCCCCCCTTCTTTCGTAGAAGGGAACCAATCATCGGATTATTGCTTCACCCTCAGGGTTTCACTTAACCTTTCTTTAATGTGTCTTCATTTATTTAAAGGATCTATCTTCAAATATTAGGGCTTTAGCATATGAATTCAGTTCATAGCAGCAAAGTCATTTCACTCCTTACCAAGGTTAACTTCAAATAAGATAGTGTGCGCAGGAGAGCTCCCCCTCCCTCCATGCTTGGAGCCTGGTCTGGGTGCTTGTCTAGCTGTCCAGACCTAGTTCCATGGCTGCTACCAGTTAAGTCAGAGGAGGTTTCCTCAGTGCAGGGGAGTAGGCCTCACTGCCGTCCCAGAGTGGGATGGGATGCCTAGGGCCTGTCCGTCCACCTGGAGGTCAAGCTCTTTTCACTGAGAGACTGTCTCAAAAATAAGGACAGCAGTAGATGAAGACACTTGACCTTGACCTCTGGTCTACACAGGCTTGACACACACACATCACTTGCATGTATGCATTCACACATCCACATAGACACACACACACACACACACACACACACACACACACACACACACACGGGGGAAGGCAGCTGAAGAAGAACCTGATGTCAACCTCTGGCCTCTAAAGGCACACACACACACACACACACACACACATATATATATACATAGTCATGCTTTCACATGCACAAACACATATTCAAAACCTATTCCCAGACAGAAAGACCCGGAGAACACAGGAGCTCCCCAAGGAGAGCAACAGAACAAAAAAAAATCTGGGCCCAGGGATCTTTTCTGAGACTGATACTCCAACCAAGGACCATTCATGGAGATAGCCTAGAACCCCTGCACAGATGTAGCCCATGGTAGCTCAGTTTCCAAGTGGGTTCCCTAGTAAGGAGAATAGGAGCTGTCTTTGACCTGAACTCAGTGGCTGGCTCTTTGATCACCTTCCCCTGAGGGGGAAACAGGCCACAGAGGAAGACATTGCAGCCAGTCCTGATGAGACCTGATAGGCTAGGGTCAGATGGAAGGGGAGGAAGACCTTCCCTAACAGTGGACTGGGGGAGAGACATGGGAGGAGAAGAGGAAGGGAGGGTGGGATTGGGAGGGGGCTACAACTGGGATACAAAGTGAATAAACTGTAATTAATGAAAAATAAATAAAATTTAAAAAAAACTGTTCCCATGAGAAATGAAGTCTGAATTCAAATTGAGGGTTGCACAGATGGCTCTTTGGGTAAAGGCATTTGCCATACAGCCCTGGCAATCTGGGTTAGAGCCCAGAACCTATGTAAAAGTGGAAGAAGAGAATCAACTTCAAAAAGTTGCCAAATCATACACTCATTACTCACACACAATAATAATTTTTTTTGAGACAGGGTTTCTCTGTGTAGCCTTGGCTGTCCTGGACTCACTCTGTAGACCAGGCTGGCCTTGAACTCAAAGACCTGCCTGCCTCTGCCTCCTTAGTGCTGGGATTAAAGGTGTGTGCCACTGTGCCTGGCCTTAAAATTTTAAAAAGAAATGAACTAGGAGTCTGGATTCATGGCTCAACAGCTAAGAGCATTTGTTCTTGCAGAAGATCTGAGTTCAGTTCCTAAGAAGCCCACCAACGCCCATAACCACAGATGCAGGGAATTCAAAACCTCTGTGTCTGTGGGCACTGGACATACATGTGGTACACAAACATATAAACACTCAAACACATAAGATACATGAATCTAAAAGAAAATAAAGGGGCTGGAGAGATGGCTCAGGGGTTTAAGAGCATTGGTTGCTCTTCCAGAGGACCCAGGTTCAATTCCCAGCAACCACATGCTGGCTCACAACCATCTATAATAGAATTTGATTCCCTCTTCTGGTGTGCATGAAAACAGAGAACTCTCATATACATTTAATAAACAAATGTGTGTGTGTGTGTGTGTGTGTGTGTGTGTGTGTGTTTTAGGAAAATAAGGATAGAATTTAGGGATACATAGGTAATAGAATTTAGGGACAACTAGAATTTTGTGATTTGACACAACAATCACTAGCCATGCACAGCCTGTTTATTGATAAATACATCTCCTGTGGCCCTGGCCAGCCTTGAACTCGCTTTGTTGCTGAGCGTCCACTTTCTGAATGCTGGGGTAGCAGGCATGCACTTCCACACCTGGTTTTAGGTCGTGCTGGGAAATGGGTTTCTGCGTGCTAAGCAGGTGAGTTACCAAATGGACTGCAAACCCTGCCCTGCATGTAAACCTATTCTAAATGGATAAGAATTAGGTAAAATTTCCTTCTTCAGTTCACTAGCCATATTTCAAGTGCTCACACACACATGGCTGGTGGCGCTGACAGATAAAGAATGGAAAGGATGTCTCTGCTACTGCAGAAGTCCGGTCCGCCAGCCTCAAAGTAGAGGTCAGTGGCTGGCCACCCTGCCGTGAATCAGAATTAACTGTAGAGGCTCAGAAAAATTCAGGTCCTTCTGCTTTACTTCAGGAGATTTTCATTTGAGAGGCCTGTGGAGCCTCCTGCTGGGGCTTTCACAGTGTCTGGAGCTCTCAGGTTAATTCTCCAGCTTACCCCTGGGGCCTTGAGGCCAGGAGAAGAGCTCTTCTCCCCTTCTCCCCTATGCCTGGCACTACGTAGGTGCTCACAGGAACATGCTAGTAAGCAGGAATCTGGCTGGGGGGCATGTGCCAATCCATGACCACGAGTTCATCTAATGCCATTGCTTTTGCCCTGTGTTTAGATTCTAATTTAGAGGCCTGGTAGGGACTTAGGAGGTTTCCCTCTAAGACATTCTCTCTCTCTCTCTCCTTCCTCCCTCTCTCTACCCTCTCCATAGAGACCGAAGCTCTCTGGCAATGCCGCTGAGATTGAGCTGAGAGTGGGCTGAGGAAGAAAGGAGCCTCTTCTCTCCTTAGAAGGAGGCTGGGATGAAGCCCAGTGTGTGAGCTGTCACTTTTTCTCGCTTCAGCCGAGGTCCGTTATATGTGCTGTGAGTCATGCTAGGCCCTGCAGGGAGTGACAGAGGGGATGGAATGCTCTCTTATCCCCACAGTGTTCCTCGTCCACTCCTAGAGATACAAGCACATACTACGTGGGGTAGATGGAGCTGAAAGCGTGCTGTGAGCAGGTTGTTCACACAGCACTCTGGGTCTGGACACCCTGAGATGGAAGGGCGTGTGTGTACTGGTGAGACTTGCTAAGTTCCTTCTCCACGGTCAGGTGGTTTTCAGGCCCACCTGCCACGGGAAACAGGTTAAGAGTAGGACTCAGAAGGAATCAGACAGGAGCCAAAAGTTGGGCGTGTCTCCACGGAAGACGGAAGTAGACCTTGCTCTCTTGTTCTCGAAGCGTCTGGGGCAGAGAGCTGCAGGCTCTGTATGGTAGTGGAGCCGGGCTGGCGCAGACTGTCACGCCACTCAGCATGAATGCTGAGTGTTTTGCTCAACTCCCACCCAACATGCTATATAAAAGCAAGACTGGACATGCAGCCTGGCCCTAGCTGAGGCCAAGAGCTAGTGGTAGAATAGGTGTGCGTGTGTGTGTGAAGATTAGAGCTTGTGGCCTATCCCAGACCAACTCTCTACTCTTCTAATATTCCTACTTAGAAATATTAGTCTTTTTCCCCAGTTGACCCAGAGACAACTTCTGCTGGAGCATGAGACATTGAAGTTAGACACACGGGTAAACTGCCCAGCTTTGGCCTGCAGAAAGCTCAGCAGGAAGCCAGTTGCTTTCTTTCTCAGAAACCTGTGTCAGCCTGGCCAGGGCGTGTGCTTAGCAGTAAGGGTGAATTATTGAGCCTGTGGGGACATTCTCTTCTTTGGTCGGCCCTCAAGCTGACATAGAATTTCTCCACACATTTTGCCCAGCTTCTCCTCCCACAGCTCAGATCCTCCGGCTGACGTCAGTCTCTGGGCCCTGCTTGCAGAAGGGATGGCTGAGAGCCCAGAATGGTCCTTTATGGGGACCTGTGCCAAGCCAGGTTGCCATTTCCATTTTCGTTAATTGAAGTAGTGTGACCCAGATCATCTCAGGCCAGCAGTTTCCTGTTGCCAGTTGGGAGTATGCGGAGGGCACGCTCTGCAGGACATGCCGTCCTTCCATCTAGTCCTTCCATCTACCTCACGGTGCGGTGCGGTGCTGATGGCTCAGCTAGCTCCCCAGGTACCAGAGAGGGGAGAGACACACCTCACGCACACCACCCTCCCCTCTCCCAGGAAGGCCCTGCTGGTGTCCAGCCTCCATCCTGCCTTTTGTAATTTGGACTCAATTTTGTTTCTTTGTTCAGCTTGAAGAACTTCCTTACAGATGCAGGCGCGCCTCTTGAGGCCTCCTGTGTTGTGGTCTGGGAGGACAGCGTGTCACTGAACAACCCTGAAAAGGTACAGCAAATGTGCGGTGGCCCAGCTGAGCGTGAACACAGGCGTCCCTCCTTGCCCGGCTTTGGGAGGTCACTGCTGTGGCGCCTCCTGTGGGCTCAGACTTGGTAGTCTCTTTGTGAGCGCTATCATCCCGGGAGAGGTCAGGCGATGTCCTGCCTTGCGGGGTTAGCTTCCAGCTGCTCACACACATTTGTGTACTCCGTGGTCCTGGGGACCTTTTTTGTCTGCCTCTCTCAATCTTCCGGGTGGACACTCGTGTAAATGACTGTAGCCCAGTTTTGCTGTGTCTTTGTGTGTCTGCAGGTCTCTGTGTGTGTGTATGTGTGTGCGTAGCCTCTGAGTGTTCAGTCTTCGAAGGCTGGTGTCTTTCCGAGTGTCCTCTGGCCGGCTGCAGGAGGGAGGGAGAGGAGCAGCGGAGGCGGGGGACTGGGCGGGAGGGGGTGCGCGGCAATCTGTGACTCGGAAAACAGACGTGCGGCGCGTGCGGGGCGGAGGGGGGGCGCCCTGGCCCCCAGCTCCTCTGCAATCCAATTAAATAACATTTAAATGCATAACCAGCCCGCGCGCCGATGAGGCTGGAGATTGGAGCGGGCGCGGCGGCGGGCCGCGCGGGCGGCGTTTTGTGGAGCTCAGCGATTCTGGCGGCAATTTCCCCGCGCGGCGCGGCTTTTACGAGCCCGCTCCCGGCGCCCGCCGCTCGGCTGGGCCCGCCGCCTCCGCCCGCGCCGCCCGCGTGTGCTCCCGCTGCCCGGAGCGAGTGCTCCCGCCGCCCGCGCTGCCCGCGCCGCCCGCGCCCCCTTCCACGCGTGCCCTGTCCCGGGACGCCCAGCCCGCGGTTCATCGCATCCGCCTCTGACACGGACCCCTTTGGGTCTGCGCTGTCCAGGCCTTTCTCTGGGTCACCGCCCCGCGCTGCTTGTGCCTCTCCCTGCCTCAGTTTCCCCCTCTCAGGCCTCCTGCGCCCTCGGTCCTGAGCCCTTCCCTTTCCTCTTGAAGCTGCCTCCCAGCACCGGAGTAAGAGGCCTCAAGGAGAGGCTGGAGGTGGTGGGTAGAGGTAGCGTCTCTGCGTCCTTTAGGCGCAGAAAGGCCCGGCCTGCCCGTTCAGGGCTGTCACACAACTCCTGTGTGAGGTCCTGAGGGGGCTAGAGAGAGGCAGGCCCACCAGCCCCGCGAGGAGCACGGAAAGGGGCCAAGAGCAGCCCACTCTGAGATCCCTGATCATACCAAGACAGACCCGGGGACACAGAAAGCAAGACAAGCCGTGTCGGGCTCCGTGGGGGACTCGACTCCCCGCTTGCTTCCCTCCCTTGCATGTCTGTGCTCTGGCCCCAACATCTGGAGTCTGGCATTCAGCAGATGTCGCAGGGCCCAGGCAGACACGGGGACAGCACGGGAAGCCTCCCGAGAACGAGTCTGCTGAGCAGCAGTGAGGACGACACGGCTGGAGCAGGGAAAGCAGGGAAGGGAGTGAGCAGGGGCTTCTCATGGTCGCAGGAAGCCAGTCATGACCCTGTGGGGACTAATGAGTCACAGCAAAGTTGTGCTTCCACTCAGCGGACCTGAGCCCCTGGGGAGTCAGGGCCTGAGGGTGACGCGTGGATTCCCTGGAGTACTCGGTGTCAGGAGCGCGGTGGATGCCAAGTGTGCACGGTGGCAGCGGGCAGAGGCTGTGTGGGGCAGAGAGGAGAGCGGGCAGAGGCGGTGGGGCAGAGAGGAGA
>NW_026594240.1:1260098-1269071 GCF_907164565.1 Psammomys obesus | reverse complement strand
AGCGGGCAGAGGCGGTGGGGCAGAGAGGAGAGCGGGCAGAGGCGGTGTGGGGCAGAGAGGAGAGCGGGCAGAGGCTGTGTGGGGCGGGGAGGAGAGCGGGCAGAGGCGGTATGGGGCAGAGAGGAGAGCGGGCAGAGGCGGTGGGGCCTGGCGGAGAGCGGGCAGAGGCGGTGGGGCCTGGCGGGGAGGAGAGTGGGCAGAGGCGGTGGGGCCTGGCAGAGAGGAGAGCGGGCAGAGGCGGTGGGGCCTGGCCCCGCATGTGGCGCAGCGTCCGCAGGGCTGAAGCGCTGTCTGGATGAATTGTGCAGTCAGCTGTGCAGTCAGCGGTGTGAGGGGCGTTGGGGTGGGTCAGACAGGAGGTGCGAAAGCAGCGCAGTCAGGGATGAACTAAGAGGTTTTGTGTTGTGTTGCTTTGTTTTGCTGTCAGTGACCAGAACACGGACCTCGCCATTGCCTGGCGTCCCGGAATACCAAGGAGCTGGCTTCAGGGGGAACGCTTTGGACACATTAGGTGTGAGACGCCCATTAAACATCCAAGGAGAGGAGGCTCGTGGGTCTCAGTTTCCTGTGAAGACCAGACTGGCGATTGTTAGGAGTCCTCAGTGATGTGGGTAGGATCCTTCAGGGGTCCAGTGACGAGAGCATAGGCGCTTTAGTATTGCAAGAGCGCAAACAAAATGCTGAGGAGGACTTGGGGAAGAGATGAAGGCCTGGGACTCACCTTCGCTATCCTTCCTCCTCATCAGCCCTTGCTCCTGCTTATCTAGAAGTCCTGTTGCTGTCTGTCTGTCACGTCCTGGAAACCCCACACAACTGCTACACTAGCCACCTGGCACCCCACATCGTGACCAGGGCCTGCAAGATTTCAGATGCTCCGCGTTCTGGCTCTGGAAAAACGCTGGAGATGAACAGGGCCTGAAATCCTGCCTCATCTTTACTGCTTTGTCAATGGGAAACTGAGGCCTTGAGAAACAGCTTGCCCCGCAAGCGAGTGACAGGGCTCCTGGGGCAGAACTGAGAGTTCTTCATGTACCTGCACTGCCACAGGCAGCAGTGCTCAGAGGGCTGCTGAGCACGGGACTTTGTCCACGCACAAGAGGGAGGCTTGAAGGGGACAGTGGAGGCAGAAGAAATTCTCATTCTTCAGAAACTTTCACAAAGATGTCATCTGCCCCTCCCCCCACTTCTTTGCTTTCATTCTTGGTGACTTCCTAATATCCTATCCCCTCCACTCTAGGTCGTTTCTGTCCTCGAAACCTTTCTCTGACCTGGTAAACCAGCCCCTAGATGCTCTTGAATTGCTGAGCCTGTCAGGTGGCTCAGACCCTGAGCCAACACTCAGCCATCTTCTTCCAGTTTCTAAGTTCTTCAGCCCTGTTGTCAAAATGTCACTAAGCGAGCTGAGTGCTCCAGCATCTTCTCTTGATGAATTCCAGTCATCTGCACTGTTGACCCCTAACTGATCGCCCTCGCTGGTTCTATTCCCCACTGGTCCCTGTCCTGTGCTCACCCTGCTAACTGGCCTGTCTTCAGTGCCTCAGCTTCTGGAAGAAACTGATGCAACTTTATCTACAGGAGGTATCTGTCAGAACTGCCCCCCCCACGCTGTGGGAGGCCAGTGTGGCATCGTGGAGGGGGCTGGGTAGCTCAGTGATGATTACTTGTCTAGCAGGCCTAAGTTCCCGGCTTGCATCTTAGCACTGGGGGAGGGGAGGACAGCTTGAGTATGGCTCTAGAGGGTGGCGCACATTCAGGAGTTTCCTTCTCCATTTCCTTGTGCTCAGTGCACGCCTCCCCCATGTCACTGCTCCTATCCTGTCTGCTTTTTGATCCAAAGGATGGATCTCCTCTGCCTCAGGGTTGAGTCTTCAGTTACACAAGCCCCCATGCTGTGGAGCCAGGAGCTGGGACAACTAGTGAGAACAGACCTGTTCTCCCAGCCCGGCCACCTGGACCTCCCACAGGTATCTGTGTTTACTTAACGTGTATGTCTGGTCCCGTGCAGGCTGGAAGAAGAAAGTAGGCTCCTCGGACCCAGTGACAGATGGTTGTGAGCTACTGTGTGGGTACTGAGAGTCAACACAGGTTCTCTGGAAGAGCAGCCAGTTCTCCAGCCCCCAGGTCATTCCATTTTATCCCCAGTGCCTGCCATTTTCACTCAGCAGGTCCTTATCCCTTATTTATCAAATAGGGACTTTAATTGAAGGAGTGGCTTGGGCGTTCTGCTGTTGTGAGGCCCCTGGTCTGCCTTTCTGGAAGTGTAGGCTTTCAATTCCAATGTGTTCCAAATCATCACAGGGCTGAATGGGCCAAGAGTTTGCATTTTCAGCATTTTCCTGGATATGCATGTATGGATGCTTCTCAGGTGACGCTTTGAGGAACCATCTCTCAGGTACAAGATGCCCTCGGCCTAAGTGTAAGAGATTGAATACTGAGGAGAGAGATGGAGAGAGAAGAGGCAAACAAGCTCCAAGGCTCCCAAAGCCCCTAGAAGTTCCTAGCTGCACAGTGTCAGGGAGGCTGGAAGCACTAAAGCACCCACCACATCAAAGTCTCTTTCTCAAAGGTCCCACCATGATGGGGACAGGCTCTTGGAGTGGCTGCAGGCCCTCAGTCCCGAGGTGCCTCCTTCCTCCAGGGACCCTGAGTCACAAAGAGACTGAGCTGAGACCAGTTTTCATTCCCAGTTCTCAAGCACAGCCCAAACTGCCCCCCAGCACCAGGCACACAGGTGAACTCAGGACAGAGGCCCGTCCTGGGGGAAGGAGAAACAGCGACAGAAGTGGGGGCTGCAGCCGTAGCTCATTTGTAGAATGCCTATCTCCCGTGCATGAGGTCTTGGCTTTCATCCCCAGCGCTGCACACAAGGGCTTGGTGGTACACCCCTGTAATCCCAGCAATTGAGAGGTAGAGGCAGGAGGACCAGAAGTTCAAGGGTAAGTTCTAGGGCACTCTGGGGTATGTGAGACACTGCCTTAAAAAATGTAAGAGAACTGGAGAGGTGGGGTTTAAATTTGGCCTCAGAGGAGGATGGAGAGAACCCTGATGAGGGTTAGGGCCCTGGAGGGTGTGCAGGAACAGTGAGTGGGAGCCAGATTGCTCAAGGTGCTGTCCTGTGGAAGGCATGGGATATTATTTTCTTTCATTTCTTTTGTTTGCCGCTGATCAGAAGCAGCAGCTGCCGAGTTCAGCAGAAGGCAGAGAAGCTGGCTGGCAGGGGCTTTGTGTGCAGGGGCTTGGCAGTGGGAAACCCTCTGAAGGCCTGGCACCTTGCTCCTGGGTTTGGCTCCTCTGCTCCGGGAGGGCTTTTCTGATATTGTGGACACCATGGCCCCTGTCTTTTCTATTTCTCTCAGATCTTGGCTCTTTCAGCCCAGCTGGATTCCAGTTCCATAACAAATGTTCTCTGCCTCATATCTCAGGAAAAATCTAGAACTTATATAGTGTTCAAAATAGGCTAAATCCTTGCTGTTGGTCTATTTTTTCTCTTTCATTTTATTTTTTAATTTTGAGAAAGGTTCTCTCTGTGTAGCCTAGCTGGCTTGGATCTCACAGAAATCCTCCTGCCTCCACTTTTCCAATGCTGGGGTTAAAAGTGTGCAGCACTACATTGAGAATTCTTTAAAATAAAAGATTTTTATTTTGAATTATGGGTATGCATGTGTCTGTAAGGAGGTGTGTGTATGTGAATGAAGGCACCCACAGAGGACAGGAAGCACAGGTGTCTTGAGCTGCCCAGCACACTGGGAACAGAATGCATGTCCTCGGCACGAGCAATGCAATCCTTAGCTGATGAGCCGTCTTGCCGCCCCTCCTTTCATTGTTCTTTACATTTTTAAAATATTTACTTATTCTATTTTATACGTATGAGTCATTTTGCCTGAATGTATGTCTGTGCACCACATGTGTGCCTGGTGCCCTTAAAGGCCAGAAGAGGGTGTCAGACGCCCTGAAACTGGAGTTATAGATGGTTGTGAGCCTCCATGTTGATGCTGGGGATTGAGCCCAGAGGCTCTTTGAAAAAGCAGTAAGTACTCTAAACCATGGAACAATCTCTCCAACACGAGAGTGTGCATGAACGAACACACACACACACACACACACACACACACACACACACACACACTGTTTTCTTTATTTATACATTGGAGAGATGTCTACATGGTTACAAGCACTTGCTACTCTCGTAGAAGACCGATTTTGGTCCCCAGGACTGATATGGTGGCTCATCCCTGTCTGTAATTCCAGTTCTAGGGGATCAGACACCCTCTTATGACCTTTATAGGTGCCACATATGTACATGGTATACATACGTACATACCTACACACATGTACAATCATACACATGAAAGCAGGTAAAGCTTTAAAAATTATTTATTTATCATTGCATGTGTGTGCACGCACATGTATGTGCAAAGAAAGCTCATTGGAAGGTCGGAGGACAACTTCGTGGAGTCCATCATCTCCTTGCAGCTTTACCTGGGTTCCAGGGGTCTAACCGGGGTCACTAGTACCTTTCTCCACCTAGCCATCCTACTGGCCCTGCCTGATCACGCTTTTGATGCAAGGCAAGGAATAGTTGCTGGGAACAGGATTGGTGACGCTTCTGTGTGGGGGACACTTATTTATTATTTGAAACAGTCTCATGTAGCCGAGGCTATCCTGGAACTCATGTATCCCAGGGTGATTTTTAATCCTTGGTCCTCTAGGTTTCGTCTCCGAAATGCTGAGATTGCTGGTGAGCACCACATGTCTGACGTGTGAAGCCACTCTCCGGCTCCCTGTGTTTATGTTTATGTTTGAGTTCCTCTTCAGTAGCTGCACGTTCTTGGCTTTTCTTCTGAGGAACATTTCTCACACTGCTTTATTTGTTCTGGTTCTTTCCTGGGTGGGTCTGTTTTAGATGGTCCTTTGGGGTGGAAACTGGGGAGATGGAGATTTTTAAGATACGGCATGTCATCTGTCACATTGTGCTGCAGCTGCTGCGTAACTTTTTTTTTTTGGGGGGGGTTATTACCTTCCAGCTTATTCCCAAGTGAAGGGGCTCCGAGTTGTATGCAGCCAGACCAGATTCCATGGGGAGTGCCTGGAAAGCAAACAGAAAACCAGCTTGAGATTTGTTAGGTAGTGTGATAGGAAGAGACAATAAAGAGGGTGGAGGAAAGAGGAACAGTGGGGGAGGGCAGTGCAATCTCGAACTCATTCCACAGGCACCGGTGGGATGGGTCTGGCGACAGCTGTTTCAGGAATCAGTCACTACCCAGGATGTTCTGGAATGTGTGGTGGCCACAAATGAGCAGCACAGGCTGTCTGCTTCACAAGGGCTGACGGTGTGAAGCCCTTCTCTTTTCTCTGCTGTGGTAACTGCTGCCTTCCTGGAGGTCAGCATGCTGAGGAAGGGGCTCTGCCAGGAGGACGCTGACTGTCTGGGCTCTGCTCTACCTTGGGGCTCTTCTTTCCCTGTCATCTGGTGACCAGAGCCCAGGTACCCCATTCTCCTCCTCCAGCAGGCTCGGTCCATGAAGGTGGGGGTGGTGGGAGAGAGGCTGTGGGAAGCCAGGCTGAAAATGAGAGCTGGGGGAGGCTGTGACACCAGCTTGAAATAGTGCTCTGGAAGCAGCCTTGCAGCTCTGCCTTCCTGGCTCCCTGCTTTGTCTTCAGCCTGTTCTC
Source organism: Psammomys obesus (assembly GCF_907164565.1). Taxonomy (NCBI): domain Eukaryota; kingdom Metazoa; phylum Chordata; class Mammalia; order Rodentia; family Muridae; genus Psammomys; species Psammomys obesus. Next base: position 1,263,401 of record NW_026594240.1, on the reverse strand, counting down.
CAGTCTCTTGCTTCTCTGCTGTCCTGGTTTCCTTTGCTCTCAATGCACCTACAACTCCATCTCCTCCCTCTGCCTGATTCTAGCTCCAGGCTCCTCTCCTCTGCTGACTGCTGTTCTCGCTCCCCATCCCATCTGCATTCTCTACCTCACCATCCATTTCTTTCCTTCTTCCTTCCTTCCCTCCTTCCTTCCTTCCTTCCTTCCTTCCTTCCTTCCTTCCTTCCTTCTTTCCTTCCTTCCTTCCTTCCCTCCTTCCTTCCTTCCTTTTTTCCTTCCTTCCTTCCTTCCTTCCTTCCTTCCTTCCTTCCTTCCTTCCTTCTTTTCTCTCTCTCTCTCTCCCTCCCTCCCTCCCTCTCTTTCTTTCTCTCTCTCTCTCCCCTACCTCCCTCTTTCTTTCTTTCTTTCTTTCTTTCTTTCTTTCTTTCTTTCTTTCTTTCTTTCTTTCTTTCTTTCTTTCTTTCTTGACAGGGTTTCTCTGTGTAGCCTTGGCTGTCTTGAACTCGCTTTGTAGACCAGGCTGTCCTTGAACTCACAGGGATCCACCTGCCTCTGCCTCCCTGAGTGCTGGGATCTCAGGCATGTGCCACTGCGCCCAGCTGCAATCAATTTCTATGCTAAGGGGATTCCCCTTTATCTCCTCCTGGGCTTTCTGTTCTATACCTCTGGCCCATCCCTTTCTCTCTCTTTCTGCTGTAAATTTACCATTTCTTCTATTTCTGTGTACACCTGTTTTCCTGTTATGTTTCTGTCTCCTTATTTCGTCTTCTACCTATCCACATAGCCTTCTCCATGCACCCCTCTCTTTCTCTTGCCTTTGGTATTATCACTCAATTATTGGCCACACCATTGGATTCAGGGAGCTGTTGGCTAGACCCAGGGTCCATGCTTAACCTTCACTTGCTCAGCTGATGAAATCATAGTAACAGCAAGCCTAAATTTAATGAGCACTAGTTATAAACTATGTATCATCTCATGTGATTCTCTCAGTAACTCTGGAAAAGGAATATTATTGTGTACATTTTGTAGATGAGGAGAGCAGGTCTAGAGACGCTAAAGAACTTGCTGAAGACTGTTCAGTAAGTCACAGTGGACAGGTAGAGGCAGGCTGTTCCCCTAAAGGACTCTCAACCACAGTCCTGGGAGAGGTTGGCTTCACTCTCCCAGTGAGACTGAGAATCTCCACCTCAGTCAGAGTCTGTGTTAGTCTGTTTCTCTGTCTGGGCATGCGTATGTGTGTGTGTGTGTGTGTGTGCATGTATATGTGCATAGGCGTGCCTGTGTGGTTGGCTTCAGGTATCTTCCCACCTTGCTCTTCACCTTAGTTTTTGAGAGTCTCTCACTGAACCCTGAGCTTTTCAGCTAGACTGAAAAGACCAGATCTACCTGTCTCCATCTTCTGGCCATGCCTGCACTCTATATGCTTCTCATGCTTGCACAGTAAGCATTTCACTCCCGAACTGTCTTCCCAGCCCCCCTCTTTCTGTAAGCATCTTCGTGGTATCCCTAGAGTCTTCCAAGAGTCTGATGGTGCCCCTTCCTTTGCATGGGCCTAGCTCGGCCCTGAGAGTTTGTCCCACAATGCTAGGTGCAGGTCTAGGCATTTTACCACTGTGTCTCATTCAGTCATAGAAACACTGAAAGATGTCCGCTGCTCTCTCACCTCACAGGCGACGAAACAACAACACAGGGAACTTGCCTCGGGGGTCACAGAGTGAAGCCCTCAAAGCGGGGTGGGGGGTGGGGGTGGTACCCACCGAGTGCCTGATACTTTCAGCTCTTCTTGTGGTCCACCCAGCCCTTGGCCACAGCCTGCTTCCTCAAGCACTGCCCGCTGTGCTGTCCTCTGAGCCACAAGCAATGAAGTCTGTTCAGACTGCCGGCCCTAATGGGTGCCTGAGGGGATTTATAGACAGTTGTTCCTGGGGAGCAGGGACAAGTGTTTTCCTCTCTCGCCCACTGTGCAGCCTCCCAGACCAGCATCTCCTCGTTCCAGCCCATCGCAGCAGCTGATTTAACTTGGTGGCTGGGGATTTAGCTGCTGCCCTGTTTCCTACTATAAATCCCTGGGCAAATAACCAAGTTGTGCATCAAAGCTGCCCAGGCACGAGTGGGAGCAGATGGTCATATGGCCGTGAGGCGGGGAGGTGGGGAAGGCTCCAGGCCTCACCATCCATCCCTGGCCACACAACCGGGCCATGCTTGCTCAGGCCCAGCGTCCAGTCAGTCAGTCTTTCCAGCCTTCTGTGTCCATCCCTCAGGGGCAGGCTCTGGCTGATGGCAGAGTCTGCTCTCTACCATCCCATTTGGGGTTTGTTCACCTGATGTCCCCCCACCCCTACAAAAGGACTAAGCTGACTATGGCCCTAGGGTCTGGTCCTGCTTCTCAGTTGTGCTTTGTTTGTTCTCTCCCTGGTTGACCAACCTAGAATCAGTGGGAAGGGATGGGATGCTTAGAATGTAGGGACCAGGGTTGGGGCTGAGGCAAATTTGCAAACCAGAAGAGGGTGGCAGCATCTTCTAACAGTGAAGAAGAGAGGGATGGGCAGGCATAATTGGGATTCCCAAACTTGCTGTACTTTTGCCCATACTCAGGAAGGCAGACCCATGTGGGTCTGCATGGGTCTGAGGTGTCCTTGGACAGGATCGCATTCTGTCATGTCCGCTAACTTTTCTGAGGCTTCTGATGCCTCTCTTGACTTTCAGTGGCCCCTCGTTGTGCCCTCTTCTTTCCCCCTGCTCCTGTGTTTTCTTGTTCTTTGCCACAGCTTTCTCCCTCCATACCTTGAAAGCACCCTTCCCTGGGCTGACCAGCTAGTGGTGATAGGGTCATGTTGGAGCCCTGGTTCTGGTTTTGCTCCCTAGAAGCCCCATCATCCAGAGCCTGTCTCTGGTGTCCATGCTATTTTCCTCCTCATCCATCTTTCCTGTCCCCCTCCCTGCCCCCGCCAACCGCCTCAGCCTGGGAGATTACAGACACTGAATCAGCAGCCCTCACCACTGTTCTGCTGACAGGGAAGTTTCTGCCTCTGAGGGCTCCTGGGTGGGATCAGCATCCCTCCATGGGCCTGCAGACATGGACTGGGAGGAAAGAAAGAAGAAAAAAAAAGAAAGGAAGGAAGGAAACAGGTGGCTAGAGAGGGAGGGATGAAGAGCAGAAGGGAGAGGGCAGGGGAATTTGTGAAGATAAAAGGAGAATTGCAGATGGGAGAATATGGTGTGGGTGTGGTGGTGTGGGCCTTAAATCCCAGCAGAGGAGGCTGAGGCAGGAGGAGCTCTGTGAGTCTGAGGCCAGCCTGGAGGGAG